>NC_137201.1:7565586-7715586 GCF_960531495.2 Zeus faber
CATCCACTTGATGTTGACGCAGCTGACCTTGGCGTAGAGCACCATGGGCGTAGGGTAGTGGAAACCGACCACGCACTTGGCCACCTTGAGCACCTCCTGCGGCGTGTTACACTGGTCATAGATGTGCTTGGCGGGGCAGCCCCTGAGCAAGGGCAGGAAGTCTCTGTGAGTGCGGGGTGAAAAGGGGAAGGAGGCAAGATGAATCCAAGTTTGATTCAGATTAGTCTATTATTGTAGATTAATTAAGTAAAAAATGTCATCGCTGATGTGCGCAAATGATGGTGCGTACAAGTCACGTGATAGCACTTTCACTAACTTCACGAGAGAGGACTGTGAAATTGATGCATAAAAACCTGATGGAGGATTTCTTGAGACAACCTTGACCCCTTAGGGGGCCAAGTACAGCAGGTGCTGAAACCCTACTGTATTTGTAAGGACTGTTCTTGTCATTAGTCAGCATGCTGGGCATACAACACATTATACATAGTATTTGTGCCATTGCATCTAGGACAGAGTTAATCTGCAAGTGAAATTCAACTTTTCAACCTGCAATGCGCATCTTTAATAATTCTTAAATGATCACAAACTGCTGCAATAACTCTGTCCTGTGGATGACCTGTGGAATGACAAGAGCACAGTGTTTTGTTTTACTGAACCAACACTTATCCCCCTCTTCGGAGAACCATCTTCCCATGTTTTAGTCTTTAAACAACTGATCACTACTCTAAGAGGGGGAGAATCACCACAGTTGAGACAAATAAACATAGAAAACAACAACACGTATATGGGAAAAACCAACATCAGACTACAACATTTATCGCAAAAACTGAGTTAATTAATTCCAGGAAAATAGTGTCACTGTCATAGTTATGGCAGTAAATGAGGGAGAAAAGGAGAGGGATGTAACGGGCAGGGTGTTGGGGGTATGTTCAAAGCAGGTGCTGGTGATGTGTATGTGCCTGTGATGAGACCACGTGTGTGTGTGTGTGTGTGTGTGTGTGTGTGTGTGTGTGTGTGTGTGTGTGTGTGTGTGTGTGTGTGTGTGTGTGTGTGTGGCGTGTGAAGTGTCCACCGGTGAGTGTACTAAGACTTGTCCCAACTGGTTCTGGAGTATGGGGTGTGTGTTACATTCTAGCGCCTCATGCAGTGGAAAAGGCCCCGAAGCCAGCCCTGAGGCCTGCCGCCGTTCAGACACCCCACGGCAGCAGGAAAGCCCCAAGCACCCGCCCTGCAGACACAGAAGGCCCCCCTGCGCCCAGAGAAGCCGAGAGGCCCCTGGAGTCACACCCACGCCCACACCCTCTCTCGAAGTGCGTGAGGAGACCCCGCACCCCTGAAGCACACAAAAGAGAGCTACACGAAGTTGCCATACACCCCCAGGGCGGTTTTCCGAGTTCGAGTGAACGCACCACTTACGTTTTCGGAGCTCATGAACGCACCAACATCCCGCTTTGGAGCGTTTCAGAACCACACAGCCGCGTCCCGGTCTTCTTACCGGAGAACGAGTGCACGACGTAACCGATCGCCGATGGCGTCATTAGCGCCGAAGGATTAAAAAAATAAAAGATAAAAAAAAAAACTACAATTGGTTGCCGAGCTCGGCAACCAATTTTAGACAAAAACTCTTCGGATGTGTATGATCCACACAAGTCCGCCGGATTTACGTGAAAAAGCGACCTTCGCCGAAAAGCGAGTTGTTTGCGTCCCTGAACACATATTGACATATCGCTAACTTCTCAAACACGGGAAAGAACTTTACTCTTCCACATGTGTAGTCCGCCGGCAATGGTAGTCTGTTCGTTGCATTGTCACTCCCCGGTGTGGCTCACTTCCTTAATGTGGTTTTACGTTTGTGTTTTCTGTTAATGCTGTTGTGTTTTTCTTCAGTGCTGTTGTTTTCCTTTAATGCTGCTGAGTTTTTCTTTAATACGGTTGTTTTTCTTTAATGTGGTCATGTTATATGTACATGCTGATGGGTTTTCAGCAATGTGTTTTTCGTTAATGCGGTTGTGTTTTTCTGTAGTGTGGTTGTGTTTTTAGGATTTGCAAAGCATTTCCGTCGAGCTCTCAGTGCCACCGTATGTGTATTCCATTGCAGGCAATTAATTTGGGTACAAGTCATCTTGAATTGTAGTTCTAACATTAACCTCCATAAATCATTCAATATTGCGGATGGGGCCTACACATCGTTTCGTCACACAGACCAACCTACATTCGTCGCATCAGTTTCTCAGAAGACAGCGTAATGAATAACTAAAAATACACATAACCGGCAAGATTGAATCATAGAAAAACAGTGTCCTCACGCACCCGCCCTGTGGTTGTTTTCACGGCGATTTTCCATTGCTAATGGCTCCGTCGTGGTAGTTTAGAGTGACTAATCGGTGTGAAGTCCTTATGAAAGCGCTTGTGAGCAAACTGTTTGTCTGTCTTGAAATGAAAGAACATGAAAGACACATTTCATTCACTTTTGTCCTCAAAATTAGCTTGCATAGAGACATAGTAACCTGTTTTGGCAAATAGTATCTGTAGCGCTCAGGCAATATGTAAAAAAAAATAAATAAAAATGCAGGGTTCATTCTGGAATTACAAAATGAAACGCAAGAACTTTTAAGTCATTTTTAAGCACTATCTTTGATTTATTTTTGTTTTGGCTATTTGTGTATATTTGGAAAAAATTACTTTATTTTTCACTCTATTTTTGTATTTTACATTCCATTTAATTTTATTATTTTATTTTTACTTTCCTCAGACTGTTAACCTTTTTTATGTTAATCATCTGTAGATACTGTAATGACCATGACCAAATCCTAGTTCATGTAAATGAATAGAGGGAGAAGTCATTCAAATTCTGATTCTAAATTCAACAAATTCAACACAGGTGATGTGATAGCACTGCAGTCTAGTGTTTGATCACCAATAGGGACTTCACCAAGATGGCAGCACTTCCAGATGTAACTGACGTCAGAACTTTATGTTTGTCATGGATCTGACGAACCTTTGATCCAGATCGGTTCAGTATTGTGGAAGAAGTTAGTGATCAATAATCGCAACCTCACCATGATGGCGCCACGCACAGATGTATGCGGCAACGGAGCAATCTTTGCACTCATGCACAAGTGGACAGAGTACACACATCACATGAGTCAACAATCCCAACCTCACCAAGATAACACCACACACAGATATACAGTAGTCGTGATTGGCCTTTAACTTTTTTTTTTCCTGTCAGCTGCTCCCGTTAGGGGTCGCCACAGCGGATCATCTGCCTCCAATACCGTCTGTTCTGCGCATCTTCCTCTCTTACACCAACCGCCTGCATGTCCTCCCTCACCACATCCATGAACCTTCTCGTTGACCTTCCTCTTTTCCTCTTGCCTGGCAGCTCCATCCTCAGCATCCTTCTCCCAATGTAACTCATCTCTCCTACACACGTGTCCAAACCATCTCAATCTGGCCTCTCTCACTTTTCCACCAAACTGTCCAACCTGAGCTGTCCCTCTAATGTACTCATTCTTAATCCTGTCCATCCTTGTCACTCCCAATGAAAATCTCAACATCCTCAACTCTGCCGCCTCCAGTTCAGCCACCTGCCTTTTTGTCAGTGCCACCGCCTCTAAACTGTACAACATAGCTGTTCCACTACCGTCCTGTAGACCTTGCCCTTCACTCTTGCTGAAACCCTTCTGTCACAGATCACTCCGGACACTCTTCTCCACCCACTCCACCCTGCCTGTACTCTCTTCTTCACCTCTCTCCCGCACTCTCCGCTGCTTTGGATGGTTGACCCCAAGTACTTGAACTCATCCGCCTTCTCCACCTCCACTCCTTGCATTCTCAGCTTTTTGCTGCCCTCCCTCCCATTCAGGCACATGTATTCTGTCTTACTCCTGCTGACTTTCATTGCTCTTCTCTCTAATGCATGCCTCCACTTTTCCAGGCTCTCCTCAACCTGCTCCATACTCTCGCTACAGATCACAATGTCATCTGCAAACATCATAGTCCACGGAGACTCCGGTCTAATTTAATCTGTTAACCTGTCCATCATTATTGCACTATTGGGGATGGTAGCTCAGGAGGTAGAGCTGGTGGTCTAGTGATCTAAAGGTTGCTGGTTCAATCCCAGGCTCCTCCTGCTAGCATGCTGTAGTGTCCTTGAGCAAGACACTTGACCCCTAATTGCTCCTGATGGCTGCATCCGTCGGCATTTGAATAATTGTAAGTCACTTTGGATAAAAGCGTCTGCTAAATGAAATGAACAAGAAAGGGCTCAGAGCTAATCCACCTCCACTTTGAATGCCTTTGTCACGCCTACTGCACACCTAACTACTGTCTGACTGCCCTCATACATATCCTGTACTTCTCTGCCACCCCCGACTTCCTCATGCAATACAACACTTCCTCTCTCGGCACCAAATCATATGCTTTCTCTAAATCCACAAAGACACACTGCCTCTGGCAGTGTACTTTGCTGTACTTTTCCATCAGCATTCTTAAAGCAAACATTGCATTTATAGTACTCTTTCCTTCCTATGAAACCATACTGCTGCTTGCTGATCCCCACCTCTCCTCTTAACCCAGCCTCCACTACCCTTTCCCATAGCTTCATGGTGTGGCCGATCAATTCTATTCCCCTGTAGTTACTACAGCTCTGTACGTCTCCCTTGAAGATGGGTATCAGTACACTTCTTCCCCACTCCTCCGGCATCCTTTCCATTTCCAGGATGGTGTTAAACAGTCTCGTTAGGAACGCCACTGCCATCTCACCAAAACATTTCCATGCTTCCCCAGGTACAGTATGTCATCTGGCAAACTGCCTTTCCACTCTTCATCTTCTTTAATGCTGTTCTCACCTCATCCTTGCTAATTTTCTGCACTTCTTGATCCACTATCTGCACATCATCCACTGTCCTCTCCCTCTCATTTTCTTCATTCATCAACTCCTCAAAGTATTCCTTCCACCTTCTCAACAGACTCTCCTCACTAATCAGCACATTCCCATCATTATCCTTCATCACCCTAACCTGATGTAGATCCTTTCCTGATTGGTCCCTTTGTCTTGCCAATCGGTACAAGTCCTTTTCTCCTTCCTTACTGTCCAACCTCTCATACAGCGCGTTGTATGCCTTTTCCTTTGCCTTTGCCACTTCTCTCTTTGCCTTGCGCCGCATCAGCTTGTATTCCTGTCTACTTTCCTCATCTCTCTGACAATCCCAGTTCTTCTTCACCAACCTCTTCTGCTCTATGCTCTCCTGTACCTCCTCACTCCACCACCAAAAGTCCTTGTCTTCCTTCCTCTTCCCGCATGATACACTGAGTACCTTCTTGGCCGTCTCCCTCATCACTTCTGCAGTTGTTTCCCAGTCATCTGGTAACTGTTAATTTCCACCTATTGCCTGCCTTACCTCTTCACAAAATTGCATTCAACACTCCTCCTTTTTTAACTTCCACCATTTTATCTTTGGCTCTTCTTTCACTCTCTTCCTCTTCTTGGCCTCCAGAGTCATCCTGCAGACCACCATCTGATGCTGCCTAGAAACACACTCCCCTACCACCAATTTGCAGTCACTAATCTCTTTCAGACTGCACCTCCTGCATAAGATATAGTCGACCTGTGTGCACCTTCCTCCACTTTTGTATGTCACCCTGTGTCCCTCCCTCTTCTTGCAATACTTATTCACAACAGTCAATTCTACCCTTTTAGCAAAAATCACCACCACCTGTCCTTCCACATTCCTCTCCTTGACACCATACCTTCCCATCACCTTCTCATCACCTTTGTTTCCGATCCCTTCGCCAACATGCACATTGAGATCTGCTCCAACGACCACTCTCTCTCCCTTGGGGACACTCTCCACCACTTCATCCAACTCACTAAAGAATTCTTCTTTCTCTTCCATCTCACACCCAACTTGGGGAGCATATGCACTGACCACATTCATTATCACCCCATCAATTTCCAGCTTCATGCTCATCACTCTGTCCGACACTCTAGTCACCTCCAAAACACTCTTGACATATTCTTCCTTCAAGACTTTCCCTACCCCATTTCTCCTGCCATCCACTCCATGGTATAACAGTTTGTACCTGGCTCTGATACTCCTGGCCTTACTCCCCTTCCACCTGGTCTCTTGTACACATAGTACATCTACCTTCCTTCTCTCCATCATGTCAGCCAGCTCTCTCTCTTTACCCTTCAAAGTGCGAACGTTCAATGTTCCTACTCTCAACTCTATTCTCCTACCCTTCTTCCTCTCCTGCTGTCTCTGGACACGCCTTCCCCCTCTTGTTCTTCTTCGGCCGACAGTAGCACAATTTCCACTGGCACCCTGTTGGCTAACGGCACCAGTGGTGGTCGTTGTAAAGCCGGGCCTCGACTGATCTGTATGGAAATCAGATTTGTTGTCCGCATGTTTGATTTGGCATGGTTTTTACGCCGGATGCCCTTCCTGACGCAACCCTCTCTATTCATCTGAGCTTGGGACTGGCACTGATTATACATTGGTTTGTGCACCCCCAGTTGCTAGATTCTTTATCTAAAGGAATATAAGATACAAACTCTTAACCATACAAATTTACAAAGTGAAATGTATAATAATATATTACAATTAACCTTTATTATGTTTGAAAATAATTAAGTTGAAGTTTTACCAGAAGACAGTTGCATTAAACAAAGTGCAACATATTAAACATCATAAATATGTATGCTTCTGGGGACAGCTCACACGCACCAGAGTAAGTTCTACAATATAAAAACCCAATAACATCACTGTCAGAATTTATATGTATTGTTCAGTCATCCACCATACTGAAGGTGGCAACACTATGCGCAGTGGCTCAGACCTCCCCAGCCAGGAACAAATTAACTTCTGCAATCACAATTTAATCAAGGGCCGACAACACTGGATCCTGGGTATTGCAGCCTGCAGCTATATTTATTGTTATTATTATATACTGTAAAATATTTTGCAAGTTAAAATGTCTGGGGTCATTGAGTTATGCTATAGCTGGTCACTGATTATGCATGTATTGACACATCTTATTCAGATATTAATAAATGAATGATTTATTTAATGGCCAAAAGTATCTGCAATGCCACAGCTATGCAGCAAGAGGTTTACACACACTATCAGTCATTAGGTGAAAAAGAAATTACCACCAAGTACAATTATGAATGAATGTGTCTTCTGTGGAGGTTCCTTCCACAGCCATTTCCATTCTTTCAAGGTTTGAATGAGGCTGTCACCACTTTGCTATAACCCCTTTATGATTTTCCTCACTTTTGTCTACTTTGATCGTTTTTCATTTCGATTTCTGGTGTTCATCATGACCTGGTATGTTATTTTAATAAATAAAGTTCATAAAGTCGGACCATGGTCTGCGGGACAGGAGGGGTGCGAGTGATTCGGGTTCGACTTGCCTGAAGGACTCACACCCCCAACCCCGCAATTTTTACTGCAGTTACCAACAGCACACATGAGCACTGGGGTTTTCCGGGGTGGCCGGTCGCTGGCGGGTCCGAGGGATGGTTGGCCAGGGGGCAGTCGGGTGGGCCCCCCCTCCTGGCCTGACTAGAGTCCTGACGGCTTGCGCCTGGTGGCTTGGGATGTGCTGCGACCTGGCGGGGCTCCGGAGAGCACTGCCGGGTGCCTTCCGGGGCCCCTGGGGGGACTGCTGCCGTTGTGGGTGTGGGTTGGGGTGTGGAGGTTGGCTGTTGGCCTTTTGCTTCTGCGGCGCGGCTTCTCTGCAGCGGGCGCCACCAGGTGCTGGGGGTGGTGGAGGGCCTGTATATCTGGTGGCCTGCCGGCATCGGCGCGGGGGTGGGGGGTTAACATCGAGGTGCCCCACGCTGGGCACATGCTGCTACGTGTATGGGCACTTGGCACTCACGCGTCTGGTTGGCTGGGTGTCTGGTTGGTTGCGGTGGGCCGGGCCTCCCCCTTCCGCGGGGCGTGGGTGGGCATGGGGGTCCTGCCGGCTCGCCCGTGGGGCGGGCAGCTCGGGCAGGGTGTCGGTCTGTCGCTGTGGAGCCGGGATCCGGGCCTGCGGTCCTTGCGCCCGTGGCTCGGGTTCTTTGCCGGCGGCTGCGTCTTGTGCCTGCACCTGGGGGTTGGTTGTATGTGTGCGCCCCTAAGCTGCGGGGTCTCCTCGTGCTCCCTGGGACTGGGTAATGCTCCTCGGGGCTGGGCGTGGGGGTTGCTCCACAGCCCTCTGCCTTCTCTGGGGACCCGGGGGTCTTTTGTGGCTGCAGGGCAGGGTACTTGGGGCTTTCCTGCAGCCGTAGAGTGTCTACAGAGCTGCGGAGTTCGGTGGGGCTTCGGGGCCCTTTCCGCTGCTTGGAGGCGCCGCGACATAATACCGACCTTCTACACCAGTACCAATGGGGATAAGTCATCTATACTCTACGGTGGACATCTTACACACACACACACACACACACACACACACACACACACACACAAACACATACAGGCGGTCCCATCACACACGCACACACCACCATACTTGCTTTGAATGCACCGCAGCACACTCCTGGTTGCATTCCTCTACTTTCCTCTCTCATTTACTGCCATAATTATGACCGGAAGAGGCCACGTGACCAGTTGTAGTTCCAGTTTTCCTAGATCTTATTCACTGTTTTTCAGTTCATGTTGTCATCCAGTGTTTATGTTTTTGTGTAAATGTTGTTTATTTCTATGTTTATTTGTTTCACCCGTGGCGATTCTCCCCCTCTTGGAGTAGTGATCAGTTGTTTATAGACCCAAACATGATAAATAGTTCTCCAAAGAGGGGGGTTGGTAGTGGTTCTCTACAACCAAAAACTGTGCTCTTGTCATTCTACATTTATTGCTCTTGTCATTCTACAGTTATTGCAGCAGTTGTTGATGATTTAAGAATTAATAAAGAGTTGCATTGCAGGTTGAGAACTTGAACTCCACTTGCAGACTAACTCTGTCCTGGATGCAATGGCATACAAATACTCTGTGTTGTATGCCCAGCATGCTGACAGCACAGGTTAAATTTTTTTTTAAATAAATACATTAATTAAAAAAAAAATCTCTATATATATATATATATATATATATATATAGTAAGTTTATAGTAAAACTGTTAGTAACTGTTGTTTGGTAACTGTTGTGCATACTCCTCGGGTGCGTTGCAAAAACATTTCACTGCATGCTGTATATGAATGAACGTATGTATATGTATGTGACAAATAAACCTCTTGAATCTTGAAATCTTGAATCTTGAATATGTAATTTATTCAACCACTTGTTAGCCTGCGGAGTCATAGGGTGCCTCTTGCCTGCATTATGTATTATTTCTATGATCGATGGCAGGGCACAGCCTGTTAATCTAAAAATACACTTTTGTAGTGACCCTTAGCTAATGTTAAGCATTATCATTTGGTTTTATGAAGTTCATTTAGGAATTTTATATGGTTGATTATTTATATTGTTTCTTGGGTTAGGCAATTCTAAAATGACTATTTATGTTTTTCAAGGGAAGCAGCAGCCTGGCACAATGCACCTTGAAATGAAGAGAATGTGGAAAGATGGTCCAAATGTGTGCAACAACATTGGTATGTTCACGTATGGTTTGTTTGTTGGTACTGTATTACTCTGTCTCTAGCACCCTCTATCAACATTAACTCAAAAAAAACATTCTGAAAAATGGCGAGTCTAATTCGAACTGTGGCGTTTGGCTGAAAGCGCTGAGAAACTGATACATGTCCAGTCTCTATGGAGAAAGGTCTTTATATTCTTAAATTGTATTATTTTTCTTCTTAAAAATGTCACTCAGAACCTAGAGGTGTCTTTTAGAGTTAGGAGTGCGGGGACATCGGACACAAGCGATTCGCCAACGGAGTGGAACGAGTCGACAGGAGGAGGTAGAACGGGTGGACTATAGGAGAGATTAAAAATTATTACAGTGATTTAATAACATTGTGTTATACAATAACAAAGTGCTTCTTGGACTTTATTGCAACGGAGGAAGCCAAGTCCATCCAGCAGTGGTGGGGAGACGGAAAGGGAAGGTCTGGTCTCTGAGAGCCAGGGAATTTTTTTTTTTTTAATTCAGATTGTACGTCTGTTGCCAACAGATTGTCCAAACGGTTGCATTTACACTGGGCATTACGTACTAACCCTAACCCATTACGTATTGTATCTGTAACATCATCTATGTGGGAACAGACTCCATTATGGAACATTTCTGTAAAGGACAGCAATGTGGGAATGACTACCTATGGCCTTTGCCGGTTATTCTTTACCCAGCATGTTACAGATTCCATGTGAGAAAGGGTTTTAAGAGGACTTAAAACTGTTGTTGTCCTGTAGACTACTGTATGGCAAGAGCATACCTGGGAGCTGAGTGGGTGAGAAACAACCTCCACCTGCTGAAAGAGAATGTAGATGAACCTCCCTATCTCATGTTGGGATCATGACACAAAAAAGAAGTAGAAGAAAAACTGCTTGAAGCACACAATGAAGAACATCAGAAATTGATGAAGAATCATTTGTCAGAGACAGTCTTGACATTCCTGTGTGTGCAAGCTTTAGCAGATTCAAGATTCAAGAGGTTTATTTGTCACATAGATATACATACGTTCATATATATATATATGCAGTGAAATGTCTTTGCAACACACCCGGAGATTATGCACAATAGTTACTAAACTGAACATAATAGCTAACCTAATTTCTACCTAGGTAACTAACTGAACCTAACTGATCCTAAAACATCATGCAGTTAGTGAATAGAATAATATAAATAAAATAAAATAAAAATAAAACAACTCTCAAAAAGTTAATACAAAGTGGGGGTACAAAATAGAAGGGAATAGAGTTGTGTAGTATATGGGATAGGCTATTTATATATACAGATATGTGCAGTAAAGTGCATGTGAATAAAGTGCATATGGAGATATACAGTACAGTATACAACAGTACGACACAGCAATACAGTAACACTGAACAGAACAGCAATACAGTGCAGTATGCAGTAACCCAGAACAGTGATACAGTTTGCAGTACAGTATGCTACATAGAGTACAGTAAGGCAGTGGGACCTGTGTGAGTGACTCAGTGCTTTTTTGTTAGGACCCCTGGTGAGTTCAGCATTGACAGTTCTTATGGCTTGTGGGAAGAAACTCTGTCTCAGTCCCTCTGTCCTCGCTGTGTGACTGCGGAGGCGCTTGCCCGACCACAGCAGCTGGAACAGTCCCTTGTTGGGGTGGTGAGGATCCTTCATGATCTTGCAGGCTCTGCTACTACACCTCCTGGTGTATAAGTCCTGCAGGAAGGGGAGTGTAGTTCCAGTGGTTAGTTGGCTGAACGCACCACCCTCTGCAGGGCCCACCTGTTCAGAGCAGTACAGTTCCCAAACCAGGCAGTGATGTTGCCTGTCAGGATGCTCTCCTTCCCCTCCCCCAGTCAGGAAGGGGCCTACCAGGTAAGACTACAAAGGGGTAGATATCCGGTTTTCGACCTGGGCTTTGGTGGAGGCATCTTGGGTGGAAATTTGTTGTGTGCATGGGGATATCCACATGTATCCAATGGTCTGGCTCTAAATTCATCGCATTCGTCAGGAGGGGAAAAAGAATGTGGTGAAGGTTGTGACGAGTTACCGCCTATCGCACGCCACGATATTGGGCACAGATTGGCCAGGGTTTGACTCGCCAATGATAAAGGTACCCTCACTGCCGTATCGCCTGAATTGGAGGACATGCTGGACATGGGGGTGATAGGGGAGTCTACGAGTGACTGGTCTAGCCCCATCGTGATGGTGGCTAAGCCCGGTGGATTGGTCCGGTACTGTGTGGACTGAAGGTGAACGCAGTGTCAACGTTCGACACCTACCTAATGCCCTGGGTCGACGAATCTCTCGACCGTTTAGGTACAACTCGCTTTTTCATGACACTGGATTTAACCAAGGGCTACTGACAGATCCTCTGTGGGAAGCCAGTGCTGTTTAATCCTAACTTTGCTCTCCCTTTCTGTCTACAGACTGACAAGTCGGACAGAGTGCTGGGGGCAGTCCTGTGGCAGTTACCGGCCAGTACTGTACCTAAGCCGCAAGCTTTCAGAGCGGGAGGTACAGCACGGTCAAGAAAGAGTGTCTGGCCATCAAGTGGGTCATGAGCTCCGTCCGCTATTACTTCCTAGGGTGCGAATTCACCCTCTGTTCAAACCATGCCCAGCTACAGTGGCTCTACCGCATGAAAGACACCAACAGATGGATCACCTGGCAGTACTTGGCTCTCCAGCCATTTTACTTCAGGGTTGTCCATAGTCCAGGGGCGCAGATGGTGATGGCTTTGTGTAAATGATCAACACCACTTTGGAAATAAGAGAGAAGAAAGAAACATGTTAACTGTCAACCGATTTCAATAAGTTGTTTTTATATTCAAGGGATTATGATCTACACATGGAGTAGATTGCTTCATCGTCCACCATTTCTGCAAACGGTTGTGCATTGGTTGACACACTTTGTGTGACGTACCGCCCTAAATCTATAATTTTCCCTGGGATTTGTACCCGGTAGCAGTCAGAATGCATAGTGATATCGAGGCTTATAGGGAACCAATCTAAACACAGATGGTGTCATTATTCCATAGCCATTACACTGTGCATCAACATTAACTTCATAATAATAAGTTAAGGCAAAAAAGTTGTCTATTGCTCCATTAAATAAGTGATGTATTTACCTCTCTAAAGATGGCCTTGTTTTTGTAATAAAAACATTTTAAATGTCAGGCTGTAAACATGACCTTTCTGAAGGTGGCCTTGTTTTTGTACTACAGAGATATTACTTGTCGGCCAATCTTTATTTATATTGGGATATTTTGTTTTGCTGTTGTCCAAGTGCTTAGGCCAACATTTCCATAAACGTTCATTTTTCCGCGACTGGGAATCCACTGTTTGGCTATCTGAAACAGTACAACGACAGAAGTTACAAACACGGTCAATGACTAGTTTGAAGTGGAATGTCACAAACATCTGGTGGTTTAACTTTCCAAATGGATCCACATACTGAGCAGAAATGAGTGAAAAACCGACCCAAATCATCCCAGATGAGTCACCAACACACCAAACTATCTACAACAGAGCAAAAACTATCTGGAACACAACAATGAACGTCTTGTTTAAACTGGTGTGTTGCAAACATCTCATGGTTTAAGTTTCATCCAAAATCGATCCACATACAGAGCAGAAATGAGTGAAAAACCGATCAAATCTGACCAAAAGTAGTTGTGCATCAAAAAGGCAAACATTCATCTAGAATGAGATGAGATTAAGAGTAAGACGCCTTATGACATCATCAAACTATGTACTATAAATGTGCAGGTTCTGATTCAGAATGTTAGTTACTCCTACATTCAAGACACTTCCTGTCTGCTTCACTTCTTGTTTGTATTGGCCCAGTCAGGATTTCATCACAGCGCACTGTACTGCGCTGTGCAAAGGTTCAACCAAGTTGATCTTTGGCGCAAGTGTGCCATGCAAGCATTACACAACACTGGAGATTAGCTAGCTGATCGACTAATTAGCCGCTGCCGTAGTGAATCAGATGTTGATTTCATCCATCTTGAAAGGCTTTTATCTTATTCAATCTGGCCCCTGATGCGTTATGAGTTTTGTGTTTCTGAACATTGCAAATTAATAAAGATTTGGGAGTCACCGTGACGATGGGGGTAGGGGAGTCCACACACAAAATCTGGACATAAACACTTACCGGTATGGTATACATGCTGAATGACTTCCATCACCACGGGAGCCTTAGGGGCAACAAGTTCATCCTGTTTTTACCTAGAAATAAGCCGTGACTGTATTGGACGAAAAAAGATTTAAACTTCCTAGTGATCATTTGATCTTCAGGGCAAAACCCTGACTCTCACCAGATATAGTCTCCGCTGGGGTTGGTGCATTCTCCGAAAGCCCCATGGGGCAGTAGTATAGTATAATTTTAAGGAGAATCAATGGATAAGTAAACATGTTTTTGCGTTTGGTATGCCACAATTAGAAGCAGATGTGGAAGGCAGTCAGGAAGCGCCTCCCATCAATCACCTATAGAAAAGGAATGCAGGGGGTTTGTGGTATCAAATCAACATCATGAACTATATATTTGCATGAAAACAAGATATAACGTATTTAGACATAATATGAACAACGTATTCAGACAATATAAATAAGAGTGAAAGAATGTCTCACTTGAAAGGCCTTTTAGGAACTGTAGTGGTGTGGGTCACTTTGGGTAACCTGGAGCCTTTCTTGGAGGTGGACCAGGCTTTGAAGTAATTGTCTCCATCTGGTGGGTCGTAAGGTCAGAAAAATAGGAGTGAAAAACCGACTGAGGGGTCCAGATGTCAAAGTCATTATGAAGACAAGGAGGAGTCGAATGCTTGGAAAATAATATAAGACCTTGCAAGCCAAGTTTTAGTTTAGTGTATTCTGCAGACCTCACTCAGACTTTAACAAAAGTCTTATCTGTGATCTCAACTTTACCTTAAGTGTTTTTCTTTTTGTTAAAGAACCACAGAGTGTTTTTCTCCACGACAGTAGTAGTGGAAGACCTACTCAAAGAATGAACCGCAGGAGAGCCACATCCAACTGCTGGTATTCACCTGCAGCAGCTCCTCAAACACCTGCAGGCAAAAGGGTGTGACTATGTTCCCACTTCTATTCCACTGCAGATTACATCGCTGCAGCCATTACGGAATTACACAGAATGAACGGCACATAGTACTTCCCTACACTCTACAATCTGTGACGAGACATGCGATGGAGGTCGTTCTCCTATATGTTGGGTTTTAACAAGGTACATCCGGCCCTCTAGGCCTCGCAACACACTTAGCAACGCACTCCCTTACCACCACTTTGCAGTCACTAATCTCTTTCAGATTGTACCTCCCACATAAACTGTAGTCCACCTGTGTACACCTTCCTCCACCCTTGAATGTCACCCTGTGTTCCTCCCTCTTCTTGAAATACGTATTCACAACCAATTCCATACTTTTGGCGAAATCCACCACAATCTGTCCTTCCACATTACTCTCCTTGACACCATACATACCAATCACCTTCTCATCACCTATGTCTCAGATCCCTTCAACATGCACATTGAGATCTGCTCCAACGACCACTCTCACTTCCTTGGGGATGCTCTCCACCACTACATCCAACTCACTAAAGAATTCTTCTTTCTCTTCCATCTCACACCCAACTTGGGGACCATATGCACTGACCACATTCATTATCACCCCATCAACTTCCAGCTTCATGCTCATCACTCTGTCCGATACTCTAGTCACCTCCAAAACACTCTTGACATATTCTTCCTTCAAGACTTTCCCTACCCCATTTCTCCTGCCATCCACTCCATGGCAGAACAGTTTGTACCTGGCTCCGATACTCCTGGCCTTACTCCCCTTCAACCTGGTCTCTTGTACATAATAGTACATCTACCTTCCTTCTCTCTATCATGTCAGCCAGCTCTCTCTCTTTACCCTTTAAAGTGCAAACGTTCAAAGTTCCTACACTTAACTCAACCCTCCTATGCTTCTTCCTCTCCTGCTGTCTCCGAACACGCCTTCCCCCTCTTCTTCTTTGGTCGACAGTAGCACAATTTCCACTGGCACCCTGTTGGCTAATGGCACCAGTGGTGGTCGTTGTTAACCTCCTCCCTTCCTGACGCAACCCTCTCTCTTCATGCGGGCTTAGGACTGGCACTGATGATACACTGGTCACCAGTGAAACACCAGTTTGTGCTTTTTAGGCATCAATTTCAAAGTCCTCTCTACTACACTCAACACGAATGTAAAGGAAATAAAGAGTCAATAAGAGTAACCCCTGGGCCACACCACAGATGACATGGTCAGCGACACATCAGTAACATCAAACCGTCGCATCATTTGACGATTCGTCAATTTCTTCCGCGTCCCTCTTCTTTCGGTCTACAACACATGTGCATAAACAGCATTCCCGAGACTTTAAACTTCAAATTGTGAAATTTCTTAACTTTCAATGGGTTCACTTAAGTAAATTGAGTGAATCTTTGCTTTTGTTTTCAACCTTTTACTTTTCATTTTATTTGCATTTGGAGTCTATTTGTTTATAAACATAGTTGAATTAGTTTGTGAGTTTTGCGTTTATTGTTTATATTTGACACATCAGCTTCTTGAATACAACGCGTTTTATCGCAGGAATGAGTTTGAGTGATTATCTTTAAATACGTTGCTGGATTTTACAGGAGGAAGGCGGTGCCGGTTTTACGTGGGTCCGAGGGAGAAGGCAGGGATGGCAGTGGTGGGTTCATCTCATTAACCAGAGGAGGATGCAGGAGATTTCCACAATCTACAGTATATATGTGTATTCTTTTAGATGTGTTTTCTGATTATTTTTTGTCAACAGTTATTTGTGGTTATAAATTAAGAAAAACACGCAATGGATATGTTCTTGTGTATTTTTATAGAGCATCATAATACCTTGTGAATAAATCGAAAAATTTGTCTACTACAAATATCTATTGCTTGACAAGTCAGTTTGACTGCAGCCCACACGCAGCCCCTCCAAGCAGCAAGGTGATCGCCCCACTTCCTGTTGGGACAGGTACGGTATGGCAGACAAAGTTTATAAAACAACTTCCCACGTATGAAGTAACATATAAAGTCTATTCCTGGGCATGACATTTGTTTTCCCGTTGGAATGATAATATTTACTTTGCATAAGTCAGGTTTCATTTGTTGTGGGGGAAAATGTATGTGTGTGTCCGATGCTTTTCCCTGCCATTTTCGCAACGCTGATGTGTTGCTTCTGGTGTGGCTCAGGGGTTAACCGCAGTTGCATCAATATAAGAAATACATTTTATTCATGTTGTCTGTGAGTGCGGCAGATTATGACGTCCGTAGACTACTGACGTCAGTAGTCTGGGCCAGTCATTAGTCGAGGCTGGACTCCTTATAAATAAATCTGACACTGTTCCTACACCAATGGAGGTGGCGGCCATGCAAGGCTCATGGGGAACAGTTAGGGGTTAGGTGTCTTGCTCAAGGACACTTCAGCATGCAGGCATTCACTCTAGATGACCCGCTGCCCACCGCCCCGTGATTTTGTGATGGGAAGTAATTTTCCCTCATTCATGATTTATTTTCTTTTTATGGATTACAGGTTGAAATGATCACTCCTCACCAACCCGGAGTCATTACAAGGCTTCATGTTAAAATGGAGTTGTATGACACTACATAAGTTGAAAACTGACGTGGAATTCACACGCTACTGGTGGCTACAGAGTTTTTATGACTGAAAATTCCAATGACATTTGTCAAACCAGGTCTTGGCTGGTCAAACGTTGGTTCCCATCATATATAACATGTTCATAGCACAACCTCCCTGAACTCTTTGCTGTTTAGAAACTTATCACTGCTGCAGCTTCTCACTCTGCTTAAACACATTTCAATTTGGCAACCCACATGTGTCTCGGTAAAAAAAATGTACATCTTAAGAATAAACACATTTTTGCAATTGTCACGGCACATACGAAGCATTTGTAAACCCTTCACTCCTGGGGAGGATAGAATAAAGCAGCAAAACTTCCGGTTTCTAGTCCCTTAGGTTAGCGTGGCTGTTGCCGTTGCATGGTTTACATTTTTATCAGTCAAAGATATAAAGACTGACTGACAATATTGTGAGCTTACCGTTTTAGAAAAGGAGATTCAAGGCCCCGAGAGAAGTTGCAGCAAGGTAATAAATTATGTAAACCAATATTCAAATAAAGGCGGAAAAGCCCGGAGAGTAAAGGTTTGCATTGGCAATGAACAAATGGTGATAATGAAGACAAATTTCCGAATGGGTTATCATGACTAATTAGACTAGAAGCACAAGGAGCCTACAGTCGCAATCAACAGTCGTAATCAACTAATCACCTTCCTCTCCAGGTTCCCCTTCAGCCTCGTGAGGGCTTCTGTCTCCCCTCTAGGCCACACAGCTGGGGACAGGCCTTCAGTTTCAGACACGCATTTGGAAAAGGAAGCATGCAGTGTTACAAATGTGCACAAGGATTGGGAATAACAAGGTAACTCACTATGCCACAGAATCACAACACAGGCAGCTCTGCGATACATGAGTGCATGGGCACAGGAATGTTTGATTTGAAAGTTTGCTGTGCATCTTTTCTACCGTTTGAGCCATTTCTCTGGAATACCCTTCAACCCAAAGTGTTAATGGAGGCTCAACCTCACCTATACAACCAAGTTCTTACTTTAGGAGCACCAAAAGACATTCATTGTTGAACTTGGGCCTATAAAAAAGAGTCAACACCGGGACAGTGCGTGTTTCAACCACCTATCTATAATTTACTGAGGACTCTTGGTATCAGTTATTTGTATCAATACATTTTGCAAGGTTAACCGAGACACATAAATAAACGAAATAAATGATTTCAAATCACAACTACTGAAGGTTACTTGTGGGCAGGGGTGTGGGCAGCACAAAATTCTGGGCCCTATAAATAAGCAGTATCTGTGGGCGTCTTCCTCTTCCCAATCTTTGGGAACTCAAACAAGAAAATCATGATAAATTACGTAGAAATATTATTTATGGAGTTATAATAGATGATCAATTATGTTGGAAGCCACATTTAAACACATTGTGCGGACTTCAGAACAAACATTCCGACGCGGCTGTGGTGGTGACTGGGGACTTTAACAAGGCGAACCTTAAAAAGGTTCTGCCTTATTTCCATCAACACATCATGTGTGCTACCAGGGGCGATAGAACTTTGAACCACTGTTACACACCATATACGAACGGATACAAGACCGTCTCGCTCCCTGCTTTCGGGAAATTGGATCATTCCGCTATTTCGTTACTTCCTGTTTACAAGCCGTGCATTGTGCTTGGAACGATAGTGACGAGGAACGCAAAGCTGTGGTCGGACCAATCAGAGGCCGCGCTTCAGGACGCTCTTACTGACATAGACTGGGATATATTCCAATCAAGTTCCAGTGATGTCAGCAAGTTTAGGGAAGTAGCCATGCTATTGTGTGCTATGTGAGCGGATAGCATCGTTCCCACGGTTAAAGTTTGGATATTTCCGAACCAGAAACCGTGGGTTGATAAATCCATCCACGGCGCTCTAAATGCTTGCACGACCGCTTACAACGGTGGTCTTGTATCCGGAAATATGGACAGTTAGAAAGTGGTGTCGTACAATCAGTGGAGGGCGGTGAAGAATGCTAAACGGATGTATAGGGACAGAGTGGAGCGACAGATGGAGCAACGGGACACCAGACGCTTGTGCAGGGGCTGTGGAATATTACGAGAAGCGGGTGGAGAAAGATCTATATCATTTTGCGGACTTTAATCTGACCAGTGCAATAGATCCAAGTCATTTTAAGCAGCGCGCACTGGACTTAATTTTTCGCGATGATAGTCAGTTCTCTGACAGCGACGCTGAATCTGATATTACTCCGGACTTGGAGAACATTTCAAACAGCGGATTTCAACCCAAATGGGACTATGAAAGGGAATATTTTCAAGAACCACCAGAAAATAAATTCCACTTTTATAAAATATGTATATTCTTAATGTTAAATAAAAGCTTTTTTCAAAACAAAAATACGTTCAACGTTCCCTCAAAACACAAGAACAAAGCAGTGATTGGCCCATTCCGCAGTGTGTTAAGCAGCCATGTGGCTTTGGCTAGCCCATTTGCATTCTGAGAGCTAGGTGAATGAAGCCAACTCTCAGCGAAACTTTAAGGTGATTATCTCAGAAACACAGTTTGCCACACCCTTGTCACTAACAAGTCATAGCTTTAAAAACATTTGCTTGCATTGCACAAGTGACACCTTTTTTGGAAGCTCTGATCCTACTCTTTTAAATGATGCGAAGAAAAGAAAGTTGAAAGGCGCCAAATGACCCTAAAGTATGCGGTGGGTCACATATGTGACTGAGGACATATGAGGTTGTGGTTTCCATTATGTGTGTGCATATATGTTTATGTGATTACATTGATTTAGATATATTGTTACACTTCCTTGCCAAATGGTTCAGAGTCCTACTCATATCACAAATGGCTGATCTGCCACTCATGGGGAGCACACACACACACACACACACACACACACACACACACACACACACACACACACACACACACACACACACGCACACACACACACACACACACACACACACAAACAACAGACCATTTAAAAGATAACATGCCAAATAAGCTGCGAAGAATTTATCTGGCCTTATTCTTGGCCTCTTCTTAGAAGAAGAGTTCCTATGATGTTTAATGCTTGTATATGTATGTCTGTCTATTTATACTGCCTGTAAATTTGCAGTTCTCTTTTTCCATTTAATGTCATTTAATGTTGCCATTAATTTGTCGACCCAGAGAAGTTCTTTGGATGTCACTTGTTTGAAATTCAATTACAATATACAATCAATGAAATTATTGATCGGTTGTATTGGTTGCCTTTGCTGTTCTCTGATCTTAAAATTTGAATTAAAGCAGAGAATTCAAAGTTTTTGGCTAATAACTTCATTAAATTCATTATCAATCAATTTATTCTTTACCTCCTGCACCAAAGGTGCGGGAAGACGACTGTTGGCTGGCCCCTGATCACAAACAGACGGGAGTTGAGCAGACTGGCATTCAAGTCTTCCAAACACTGCAGCAAAAACCTGAGGACCCACAGAGAGAGCATGGTCATCAATGTAGTCAGGACCCGATTTGCCACATGTGATAGGAGCCACAAAACTACTTTTGATTGGTGTTAGGAGATAACAATGAAAACAAATGAGTCAATAACTTAAAGGTCAATTTTTGTATTTTACTTTCCACTCTCGCGCATTTAAAGACACTGCTGTAGGTGTCGTAAAAATGCCAGCACTCTAGTTTCATTGAGCATCAAAGTACAGATCATGCCATTGATAAAGACGAGAGCGAGACCAGCACTTTGGTTTCCATCTCCCCGTCCCATTCCCTCCCCTGGTAGCAATAACCCTAACCCAATGTTTTTTTAATCAGTGTGATCATTTGAAATCTGTCCAACACTCTCTGCCTCCGGAGAAGGAACTTTCTCAATCTAAGCTCTCCTTGTCTGCTTTTTCCGCAAAGCTCTGCGCTCCAGTGCAGCCGGCAGGCAAGCGAATCACCTGTGCCCGATGTCACCGCACTTTATGCACTTCCTACTTTCCGACATTCATCATGTAGTGCCCCTCTCCATCCCTCACTCGAAAAGACTCGTCTAGGGTCTTAGTGGAATTTTTTAGGGACATCAAAATTTGTCTCCGCAGAAACTGGACGTGTTTCAGTTTCTCATCTTTCCAGCCGAGCGCCACGGTTCGGACTCTTCCTCCCGAATAATTTTTAAAATATTTTTATGAAATACATTTTCATAAAAACCAACTATGTTAGAGATGCACCGACCCACTTTTTTCCGGTTGCAATCGGATTCAGATACATATGAGCCAATATCGATACTGATTCTGATACCAGAGCTCCTTTTTATTTTTCTACATGGAGTAGAAAAAAAACCGTTCCTTTTAAAGCGCTTAAATATAAAAATGACTCATTGAAATCGGATTAGAAATGTAAACGTCATAGCGCTTTTTTCATCCAGAAAAAAAGCATGCCAATATGCCGGCGATGTTGACGTATCGCAGCAACAGGCCGAAGCAATCAATGCGGCGTCTATGGCGTGCAGTGTAGTTTGTGGCGCTGCACGAATAGAACTACAACTCCCAGTAGCGCTATGGAGGCGCAAAATATATACGCTGGAATCATGATGTCTTATTGTGAGGACCAACACAGCTGAATGGCTGCTTCGATCAGTGACCGTTTGCCCAACTCCAACTGCCAGTACCTATTCACGCTTGCTTTGAATTGCGCTTTATAGGTAAATTATTTGCCAAGTTGAAATTTCAAAGAGGCAGACCATGGAAGGGAGTTTGGCGACGTCAGTCTGATATCTGATGAGTGAATGATGTCAGTATCGGCACACAATACCGATATTGGATCGAGGGGGTCCCATCTCTAATATTTGTGCTTTGCCGATACCAGATTCGGATTAGGCTCTACCCCTACTTTACATGCTTGTTACAGCATTTCCGGCATTGGAAAATTGCTGGTACAGATTTCCTGGAATATCGATTCCTGCTCCCAATAACACATGATCCCATGCAGGAAATGTTCTGGGACATTTCATGGATAAACTGCATTTGGGCTGGGAGATAAAACGATCTAGATAATTTGTGCCGTAAAATCTTCCAAGATAACAATTTTTATAAAGATTTATTTTCGATAGTTTTTTAAATCTGTTTTCCTCTACCTACACATGATTGAAACTAACAGCTAGTTGTACAGTAGAGAACCAACCATGTGACACAAACAGGCAATTATACAGCAGAGGAAAAACCATGGAAATGTCAAACAGTGACCAGTGTTGGGCTCCCGGAGCGCTGGCGTGTCCTGTGGTATCTGGCACCAAGACATTAGCAGCAGATCCTTTAAGTCCTGTAAGTTGCGAGGTGGGGCCCCCATGAATCGGCCTTGTTGTTCCAGCACATCACACAAATGCTCGATTGGATTAATTTCTGGGGAATTTAAAGGCCAAGTCCACACCTTGAACTCTTTTTCATGTTCCTCAAACCATTCCTGAACGATTTTTGATGCCTTATATATCCCACCCCTTGACAGGTGCCATTGGAACGAGATGACCAATGTTATTCACTTCACCTGTCAATGGTTTTAATGTTGTGGCTGTGCATTATATATTTCAATATATATTTATACATTATTTATTTTATTCATTTATCATTAATTGTTTTCCTTTACATTTAGTATTTTATTTCATTTATTCAGTATTTAACGTAAAGTCATGAGAATACACTTAAAACTGTATATTGCATTATTATTATTATTAAATATATATTGTGATTATTATCAACATCGATCAATATTTAAAAAAACATATGATGATAACAATTTCGGCCATATCGTCCAGCCCTATACTGCATGCGTGAAAGGGGCTTAATATAGCGAATCGTATACAAAATATTCAATGCAAAGTCCACTTTAAGACCATCTCAAACTGTCACGTTATGTTTAACGTTAATCTTTAAAAAATATTTTATCTACCAAAGATCACGCTGGACTGGAGGATGTTTTCCAACTATGAGGATCACGCTGTTCAGCAGTCCGTGGGCAAGCCTATGCCAGGTTACTGGAAAAGTTGAACCTCAGTTACAGGAGGAACAATGCGGATTCCGTCCTGGCTGTGGAACAACGAACCAACTCTTTACCCTCTCACAGATCCTTGAGGGGTGCTTGGAATTTGCTAGACCAGTCTACATGTGTTCGGTGGACTTGGAAAAAGCTTATGACGGTGTCCCCCCAATGGGTTCTGTGGGAGGTACCGTGGGAGTCTGGGGTACTAGTGTCGCTGTTGCACAAATCTAATTGCTGTGGCTGTCGGGCTCCACCAAGTGTGCACCTTGTCTTGTATTCGGTTTGTAATTTTCAAGGACAGGATATCAAGACGTATCCGAGGACTGGAGTGAATCCAGTTTCGGGGTGTGACGGTGGCATCTCTGGTTTTCACAGATGATGTTGTGCTCTTCACCTCATCTGATCGTCATCACCAGCATACCTGGAACGGTCTGTGGCCGAGTGTGACACGATGGGATGAGAATCAGCTCCTCCAAATCTGAGGCCATGGCTCTCACCTGAAAAAAGGAGGCTTGTCCCCCCTGGGTGGACCAAAATGGAGGTATTTAGCTTTACAAGTGAGGGTAAGAGGGAACATGAGATTGACAGAGATTGGTGAAGCATCTGCAGTAAGGCAGACACTATACCACATCATCGTGCTGAAGAGAGCTGAGTCAAGAGGCAAAGCTCTCATTTTACCAGTCAATCTCTGACTAGCAAGCAGAAAACTTCTGGCCGTCCAATTTTAACACATATGGCCATCCCATTTTAATTTCCAATAAGGAGATTGTGCAACGCTGTTGTGTGTTGTGGATGCTTTCACTCACTTGTGTATCCGGAGCAGAAAATTGATTGTGATTTAATGAACAGCATGCCTTTTGATGCAAAACCGCATCTGGAACTGTCCAAGGATCAAATAAGGATTTTCTGGTTTTCCACAGTGGCATCAGACAAGTCAAGCATCAATCTGTTGACATACAGTATTATGGATAATAATGTAATTTAAATGCCACTTAACAGTGCCACTAATTTGGAACAGATACCTTGAGGTCAAATAAGATCAAATTTAATGACTTATTTTCGTAGGACAACAGACACAGCCACACATGCCAAGCCAATAGACAAAGATAAAAATAATTTAACTCTGAATGTTTCAAATTGACTGTTGGAACACTTAGGGATGAATTCACAAGGATTGCGTGACTTTTGCGGCCACTAAATCGGTGCAAATAACACAAAAAGCAAACCGTGTAGTTCACGAAGCACCCGCATACGTTGAAATGCACCGATAACTGTGCTGCCAGGCAAATAGCGTCTCAGTCTTGCTTGCTATTTGTGTGTATTTAAATAAATAAAAAATCGGCCCCTTTCTTTGCAAATGAGCCTCGTTGCAAAAAACGTCCAATTCACAAACACCTACGCTAATAGTCACACGCAGCTAGTGTGAAATTATTAGCGTCTTCAGAGGACTGGTGGAAAAAAAGGCAGCACCTTCAGTGTCTCTGCTCTGCACGTGATCAGACCCTGTTGGGATCTCCCTGTGCGTGGGCGACGCCGCCGCTCCCTGTATCGACGTGACAAAACCTAAACAGTACATTGGCGACAGAAGAATCCTCTGAAATTGGGAAGTCCTCCTTATCTTTTGGAGTTTTCACAGTGACTGCGATCGTAGTCTTAGAATCCACGGTGGACTCTCTGCCACGGTTACTCCTACAGATGCTGCGTTGAAGTCAAGTGAGAATTTACAATCAAAACGACCTGCTGTTTTCTGCTGCTCGTAACATCAGTGTGTTTTTTATATCCATAACTACTCTACTTGTATTTAAACTTATGGAAAACAATATTTGGAAATGGCTTTGAACAAAAATGACAGCTAAATGTTGGAAATGTTGTACGTTTCAAAGTTAATAAAAATACGTCATGGAAGGAATTATGTGTCACAATTCACAAATACATACAATGCAATAAATACAAATACAAATGTGGAAAGATAAAAAAATAAATTCTATTAAGGTTTGAAAAAATCAGAGACATTGTCAGAGAATTCTCACTGCGTGGTCGGTTAGGTAAACCTGTTTGGCTTTCAGGACCAAAACTGAGAGAATTAAAGATATTTATTCTGCAGAATAAAAAGAAAGAAACGGATGCACCTTTAAGCAGTGATGCTGTTCATTCTTTTTTAGATTTGAAGAAGCCAGCTTTTATACAGAGAAAAGGTTGGGCCTATCCTGAGACTCGCCATGTGATTCGCTGTTGCCTTCAGTAACAGCTGAAAACATGTTTAACAAAGAAAAACAATAATCCCAATTTAATTTAATTTAATAATCCCAGGGGGAAATTACTTAAAAATTAGCCTATTAAACAATTGCATTTCCAAATCAGTTAAATACAAATAGCAATAATACCCATTAGTCACACGAACATTTAAATGCTGGACATGTTATGGCCTTACTCAATTGCAGAGAAACTCTCTTTGAATTTCATTTCTGTTGTCAAGCCTTCAGGTCTTCCCAATCAGACGCAGTCACATCTAAACTGGCCAAAGGTCAAACTGCAGCCCAGAGGATTCCTGTCAAAATCCTTAAAAGCTGTGGAAATAAGACACTGAATAGACGGGATAGTTAATATCCATCAATACACAACTACAACATTAATCGATTCACTTGGAATTTCCAAATTAAAACTTTAAATTTGGAATGGCCAAATTAAAAGCCATTGAAACGGCCAATGTATTTCACATTTATTTTAGTGTTTCAGTTTCTAGTAAGTGAATGTAGACATATTCCATTACCTGTCTAGTGCACAAAACAAAACAATTATCCCTCTTTGTTAACCAGTTTGCTAAGTTTTATACTTTATGTCAACAGCTACCTTATTCAAAGTCTTTCATTGAGTGTTTGATTATACTTAAACAACTCCCAGCCTTACCCAAACGTAACCGGTAAGGATTTGAGCACACAAACACGACGGTATACACCAAAACTGACAATTCACTCATGCAGTGTTACTATTTAATGTACAGTACAATGTCTAATGTATACTGTTTACTTATTTATCATATCCTTTAATTTAGAACCAATTTACAAATTTACTAATGCTTCATGCTATTGTGCCGTCCTGTTTCTGCTGTAACACTGCAGCCTACCCCTCTGTGGGATAGTTAAAGGATTATCTTATCTTAACCAGCAGATCACTTTGACACGAGAACACAAAACAACAGCTTCAATAAACTTTATAAAGCAAAACAAATGCATTTATGCTGTTGTTATGCATCATATCTGCTCTCACAAAAATATTTTTCCAAGCAATTTTTCCCAATTTATATTGATCAATTTAGTTTTCGCAATTTAAAAGGCCATGCGATAAAATCTATTAACAAAGCACAATCTACAGTTCTAAAAACCAAACACTCATCATACTCCTCATCTTTATCAAAGTTGCATTTATAAACCAACAGACAGTTTTTCCAGCAACTTGAAATCTGCTACAATTCACCACACCACTATGATCACCATCATGGACTTCCGGAAGGGCGGCACCATGTAAAGACGCGTTCTGCGGAGCCTCACAGGAAAGAGAAGAATTTTCTCTTTTTAAATTTTATACACCAACCTCACACATTCAGAAAAACACATTGAGTCAATAGCGTTTCAATTACTGAGAAGAAAATACCAAAAAAGGAAGTAACAAGTTGGAGCGGGAGGCGAAAACCTCTGAGGTAACGCTAGTGCTAACCAGAACGCTAATGCTAGCCCAGCAGAACAGATATAAACCAAGGCCGATGACCAACATGCAGTGCTACAGGCCGTTGAGTCTCTTAAACAAGACTTTCAGCGAAAATGTAAGAAAAGGCGATTGCTCAGTCTGCAGAACTCCGAAGCCAGGTTACCCAGATTCTGACGGAATAGCGAAGTGCGGTGGAACAAGTTCATAAAAGTAATGAAGCAGTCGAGGACCGAGTATCTGAGCTGCAGGCTGCGCTTAGCAGCCACTCGGACTCAATCACCTCCGTGGAATCAGATGTCAACAGTATGACAAAATAACTGGCCACACTGAGAGACTGATAAGAAGACTTGGAGGCAAGATCACAGTGTTGCAATATCTACATCACGGGAGTGAAACATCCATCTCAGTTTGTGGCTAACATGCTAAAAGAATCTCTGGGTCTCAAGGAGCCTCCAACCCTCAATCGGGCACATTTTGGCCATAGCAAACCGACGCAAGACAACCTTCCACCTCGGGCGTTTGTAGTGAAATTCCCATATTTCTCGGAAAAGGGGTGCTTCTAAAGAAAACTATAGAGAGGAAATCGGTGATGAGCACTTATGGTGACCAGATCCAAATCCTGCCGGACTTTAGTCAGGCCGTAAGTAAACAATGGGCAGCATTTACCGAGGTGAGGGCCCTGCGAAGGAGTTCGCTACAGCCTGAGATACCCAGCGATATTAAGAATAACAACATCGGACGGACAGGAGGCGAGTTTCAAAGATACAAAACAAGCTAAGGAGTTAGTTTTAAAGGTGGTGCACAAGGTTTAATGATGGATGTATTTTTGTGAGTAATTTAGCCGATGGCTAATACACTGGTCTCAATAAGTTGGAAAATGGAGGTGAGACACACCTCGGACAGTATGTGTGGGACTATATGCGTAGGGTCAGGGAATAAGCAAGAGAAGGCAGGTGGAGGCAAAACAGCGCCACTTGGCATTTATTTATTTCTTGTTTTAAATAAAAAGTCGGCTCGGGGGCCAAAAAGGACAACTTTAATGCTCGAAGGCATATACTTAAATTGTTCTTTTTGCATTTATGTGCGTACCCCCGTGACGGGTCCGGCGCGTTTGGTAGTGTGCACCTCGTGCCCAGTCAGCCCCATGTCCCCAAGCACGCCGCCGTTCCTCACTGTGGGGACAACAAACCAGATATTACTTTGGATCGGATACCTCGGATTACTTTGGATCGGACGAATCAGTGGATTCCGTTGATTCGCCCGATCCGCAGCAGCTGAGCGGCCCCGGGATGGGAGCCTGCACCACCTGTCTGCAGGGGTGGCTTGACCACGTCCCCTTGGCCCGCCACATCCTGCTGGCAACATTTAAGCACACAAGGAAAGGTGGAAAAGAGTCGAGGCAAGCTACCCCACGGACAATATTACATGTGTGTGAATTCATGGGCCATTTTTATTTAATTATATTAACCTATAAAATGTTCATGTTCATGTACATGTTTCACTATTCAAATCCCCATTTAAATTTTTTTGATATTCTTGTGGGTTACACATGCACAAAGAAGAGTGGAAAAATAGTTGAGGCAAGCCACACTACAGACAATATGTGTAAGAATAAATAGGTTAATTTGCTTAACAATTGTGTTGATACTTGGTGGTCAGCGTACCTTATTGTTCAAGGTGACAATAAAAACTCTCACCATGTTAGCGAACCACGGCCAGAAAGACTCCCGCCACCGAGTCGATTATGAAGTTGAACGCAAAGACAGGGGTAGGGGTGTCTGCCCAAATTTACCTCCTAAAACAATGGAGGGAAGGCGTGCCCGTAGCACTGGCCACAGCGACTATTGAGAGAGACGAGTTGGGGCCGGAGGTTCCAAACCCGGCAAATCGCACCGCGGCCCTTTTAAGTGACAATCTCTCTCCCGGCCAGAGCGCGGACATCATGGCACTGCAGGCTATTGGACGAACAAGCCAATTAATCATGGTTCTCTAAAGATATGGTCTCAGTTTAGAACCCATCTTAAATTCAAACAAGCTATTATAACTTCTCCTATTTTGGGAAACGTCAATTTTGCTCCCTCTCTCACAGGCTCATCTTTTCAATTATTGCACAGAAGAGGGATCAAGTATGTGCATGACCTTTTTCAGGAAGGGGACTTTATTTTGAATTGCTAAAGAAGGATTTTAATATTCCCCAGGCAGATTTCTTTATATATCTACAAGTACGTAGTTATGTCAAAACACACATCTCTCTCACAGCTCCACAGAATACCTGCATAGATGAATGTTTGAGCATGGATCCAGTTGGAAGGGGTCTGCTGTCTGTATTGTATAACAATATTCAGAGGGTCGTCTCCCCATCATTTACTCACCCAACGAGGCAGCGGGAGGAGGAACAGTTGGGAATTACCATATCAGATATGAATTGTCAGGCTGCAATCACGTTGGTACACTCATCATCAATATACATTAAACATGGGATGTTGCAGTTTATGGTTCTGCATAGGCTACATTTATCTGCGAGTAAGCTGACCAAACTGTACCCTGGTTTAGACCAAACCTGCATCAGGTGCAGTCGAGACCTAGCTAGACTCAGTTGCATGTTTTGGTTGTCCCAAACTGACTCCATTTCGGACAGGTATATTTAATACCTTTTTATTTATGTGTAAATGGTTATTGATCCTGGTCCACTGACTGCATTGTTCAGTGTAGTCCCGCAGGGAACACCGATCACAACCCATCAGGCTGAGGCTAAAGCGTTCTTCACCTTACTTGCTAGACGTCTGATACTCCTTAGTTGGAAGAAAGTTATACCACCATCTCACAGGTGCTGGGTGGAGGAGGTGATGTCCTATCTTAAGCTTGGACAGCTTAATTATACTGCCTGAGGCTCCACTAAGAAGTATTATAAGGTCTGGCAACCATTTCTGACCTATTTTTTGATTGAGTTCCCCTTCATTAATACAAGGTAGCTACCCCCCCCCCCCCCCCCCGCGTTTGTACTTTGGTTTTGTTTCAAATTAACTTATTTATTAAGTGCCAATATTTTGTCTCAAAATGGTATCTCACTGAAAGTTCATAATGTCGAGCATTAATTTGTTTGTATGTTTCTATATTTGTCTTATTTTGGAGTAGGGAGTGCTACTGTGAGTGTATAATATATGTGAAAAAAATCTATACAAATCTTTGAATATATAATCACTATCACAATCATCTCTGTGAACAATCCAACAGTTCAAACAGTTCAATATCTATTCATGCTCCCTTAGCATAGACTACTGTTGTTAACTGGCACTTAAATTCAATTGGATTTTCATTTAGTCTGCTAAACACACCGAGTTAACCATAATCACACGGCGCGCCATTAGCACAACTATAAGTTAAATCACTCAGTCCTGCAGCTTCCTCTGCTGAACCGATATCTTACTAAAAGGACATTCACAACTTTCTATGCTCCAAGTTCCATCCTAAACACAGCATCCTGAATACATCATGTGGTAACTTTTACACTTTTATTCTCTTTTTTACTACTTACTGTTTTCTTTATCATCATTATCCTTTCAATCTATCAACCAGCTCTTCAGCTCACTCTTGCCCTGTTGTAATTTTCCAGCCAATTTTAACATATTTCTCTTCCTCTCCCTCTTATTATCTCTCACACACTGGCAGCCTGCAGCTGTTACCTGAAACAGGCTGTTGGATATAGGTATAGAGAATACCTAATTTACATACAGAGAGAGAGAGAGATAGAGAGAGAGAGAGAGATTACTTTGCTACAGAGAGTGTTATCCAGTGTAACAAGAGTTATCTATATATCTATAGTTTTATAATTATGTATTCAATTATGTCGACTTGATCATCAAATGATTTAAAATAAAAGAAGGAAGAATAAAACAAACAAACAACCAAAAAAACTTGATCATTTTGATCGATGCAAATTTGGCCATTTTATCCACGGTCCTCTCGACCCTTCCTAACCTACACAGTTCATAGCTGGTGACACGTCTGTATGAGGGGTCGATATCTAAGCTTGCCAAAGCTTTTTCCTACGATCTTCCCAATCGATTCAATATCAAAGCTTACTCAACGCTGAATAAAGCAGAATAAAGAAAAAGGTACTGATGCACCTTTAAACAGTGATGCTGTCCATTCTAGTTTTACATTTGAAGAAGCCAGCAATTATACAGAGAAAAGGTTGGGCCTATCCTGAGATTAGCCATATGATTCGCTGTTGCCTTCAGTAACAGCTGAAAACATGTTTAGCAAAGAAAAACATCAAACACGATCAGTGCCGGGAAAGCATACCTTTGAGTGTTTACACAAATGGTCCTTTTACGAGCTATGAAAACACAGATAACAACTAAAGCAGTTGTACCAGTTATGTGCAGGAATGTAAGATCTGTTAAAGAGGAGCCTGAGGTCATCACCAAACAAAACACATTCCTCTTAGCATCGAGACATCACTTGTTGTAAAGTAAAATCATTAATGATCATTGTTCTCCCACAACATAAATGTATTTCTAAATCATATACAAACAAATGTATTACTTGCGTTGTGTAAACCATTTCATAAATGAATGTTACTGAGCCGAATTGAGAGGGAAAAAAAAAACTATGCTGAGACACATTTTGCTGTAATTTCTGGACGCGCTGCTTCTGTCACACTGTGAGTGGGGCTCAGGCACACACACACACACACACACACACACACACACACACACACACACACACACACACACAACACACACACACACACACACACACACACACACACACACACACACACACACACACACACACACACACACAGTGAACCAGGTAAAGATAATGTGTTACACAAGCCCGAGAGTCCATTTTATTTATTGTTTTGGTTGTGTGGTTTTATTTTATTCATGTTTTATTTGTATTTGGATATTTTAATTGTTTTTTTTCACATTACAATGTCTGAATATTCTCAAGAATTTAAATGTCATTGCTATTTGGTGTACTGACATTATTATGCTATTAAATTCTCTTTATATTGGTGGCAAAAGAATGGTCTTAGACTGACAATATATAGTTTTATCGCAATTATTTCTGGGACAATATATCGTCCAACAAAAGTAGTTATCCTGACTCGCCTAGACGCCACAGATAGTGAGCACGATTGATACGCAACTCATGGTGCTATTAGAGGCCTCAATCCATTCTTTGTGATTTTGCCCCTTAATCTGCAATTGTAATAGACTTAGTTACTCACTTAGCCTCTCTCAGTATGGGAAACACCCACTGGTGTGGCCAGTCATGAAACCTCAATTGACACAACGTCCATCCAAAAATACACCAGTTTCAGATGTGACACTGTGATGGGGTCTTTCTTGACCAATCATCTGTGATCAACCCAAGTTTTCATGTGACTAAATGTATAATATCTATATCTATCTATAATAATTCCAGGATAACAAGAGTTGGACTAATTCAGGTCTACACAAACAATTGCCTCGTGCATGAACTGGACAGAGTAAATTAAGAGCTTTTCCTACTCTGTCTAAAAGGCAACAGCTCCTATGTAGGGCAGCTGTAAGGGGACTCAATGCCTTGAGGCACAAATGCAGGGTTAGGTTTCAAAATCACCTTGTTCAATTCTGGGACAAAATGTGTGCATGAGTGATACAAAGACTCTCTCTTAGCAGATGTCAGAGCAAGGAACCACACTGCTTTCATGCTCTCTGAAGAGTAAAAATGCAGTCAATGTAGTAAGTGCCTCTAGCACCACCGAAAAATCTCTGGGGCTATAGACTTAAGATACCAGCCAGGGCAGAAAGTTCCCTCTTCATAGAGGGAGGACATGCACCAGGTTGGTGTAAGGGAGGAAGACGCGCAAAACAGAAGGTATTGGAGGCAGATGATCCGCTGTGGCGACCCCTAACGGGAGCAGCGGAAAGAAGAAGAAGAAGAAGAAGAAGAAGATAAACTCTTTGTGCGCGCAAGTGAATGAGCTTTGTCCATGCTCTCTGCTGCTCTGTCTGTTGCTCCTCATGGTCCTGGGGATGGATGGAAGGACTGGGTGGATTTTGATACTTTGAAAATATTGCATATGGTGGCAAATATCATAGAGTTGAATTCAGTAGGCCCAAGCCTACAGGAAACTCAAATCAGGTGTGTTGTATCCTGCTGATTTGTTGGCTCTGCCCACCCGGTACCCATCTAGAGACAACAGCATAGATAGGTCTAGGAGTCAAGTGGCTGTCACAATGTTCATAAGCTGTTCAGAGGAGAATGTTTTGTCTGGGGCATCTATGGGGGAAACGCTTTTTGACCTGCGATATAGCACCGAGTTTGTCCACCATACCAACTTGGAAGCAAGGCCCTCCTCACATTCACATCCCCCTCCTGTTCCATATCCAAGCTTCCATACTGGGAACTTGGAATACCAGCAAATGAGCATGGCACAATTTTAAGCCAATGTCTGCCAGCCTGAGCTGGCTTTTCAATGAGTTTGTTTACAGAGTCCATCGTTCGACTTTTGAGCAAGAGCATTATGGCCAAATGTTGAAGCCAATGCAGAAGTGCTTGTAAACTGTAGTTTAAATAATGGCCACAAGATGCCGGACCTTGAAAACCCCAGACTGAATGGAAATCAAGGGAAAACTAGGTTAATAAGTTTATTTCTTCCAATGGGTACCTTGTATAATTATAGCAAAAGTCTTCCTTTGAATGTGTGGGGATTTCACTTGACCCACCCCAGCAGCACACACCACTGCTTATTTCCTGCAGATATGGCAGCGAGTATAAACCCATATTTTAGGTTTCAAATTATCTATTCAAAAACTATCTGGTAATTTCACAGATGCCCTGTCCATTTCTCCAACAGTCTATGCTTTCGAGGCCACTGGTCCCCTTAGTACCACTTCAAAATATTTGTTGGTCAGCTCTGTGATTGGCCTGTTTTGTGACAGATGTGATTTGGAGCTTCCGTGATAAGTCACACCAGAGGTCACTTCTCAAAGTGAAATATTAGACAGAGTGTGAGAGTAACACTCATGTCACATCTGGGAGATGAAGAGTGAATCTCTTTTTGTTTTTCCCGTCAATCTCATTCCTTCCTTATTCCTTTGCATTATATTCCAGTAATTGTGACCCACTGCAGCAAAACCTGCTATCTTGCGCATTTCTAAAAGAGTTTGATTAATAAATAGTCGAAAAATGTTAAACCGTGGAGTTAAATATTCCCGTTAGTCTACACAGGGAAACACTGTTCACTTACCGAGACGCTGAATACCGCTGAACAACACTGTCTGATCGTTTCATTTAAAGCGACCTTCCAGGTGATGATCATTCCTCCATATTCCATGTGATGCAAAGTCACAATGTGAAACCGTTTTGATAGAGTTCAACCTATAATTCGTACTACTATTACACACACACAGAGACATTATCGCACAAGGGGCGCATACCAACGACAAAGTAACAATGACGTCAATTCCGTATATGTTATGATCACGGCTAGGAGGGACCCAAATGCATGACATAGAGACAGTGCGCAGACCAGGGTAAACGAAGGAGATTTATTTGGAGGCCCTGTGGAGATGAAAGGAGGGGTCCGCTCGGGGACAGGTCCTTGCCGGCGGGGCTACCGGGCCAGATGGAGCAGGTCAGGACAGGAACGGTGAGGACTGGGAAGGGGGATCCAGGTTCCGGATGGAGAGATGGAGAACCGGGCTGGATGGAGCAGGACGGACTGACTTGAACGGGGAGAGGGACAGGCAAGTTAGGACGAAGACAAGACACTTGGATACACAGACTAGGATCTAAGGACTAGGAAGGAGCCAGGAGAGATACAAACTCAGGTAAGTTAGCAAACAATCTGATGATGAATGATTGAGGAGCCAGAGAATAAATACGGCGGTGATGATGATGAGTCTCAGGAGTGGGTGTGGGATTAGCAAGCAAGAAGTTGTTGTCACACAACTACAACACATGCATACACACACACACGCTTTGGATGGTGGCCGGTGAAATGAGGCCTCTGCATTTGACCCATCCTGCCTTGTCCTTCCTCCGGGGGGGCAGCCAGGAGCAGTGGGCAGCATTCGTCAACACGCCTGGGGACCTGGTCCATCGCTGGTCAGAGAATGATGTGCGCATGTTTTTGGTGGGGGTCCTTACTGATGGTAGGTGGAGGAAACCCCATGTGAGCATGGGGAGAACATGCAAACTCCACACAGGCTCCTATTTAGGAGATAACCTACCGGTGGCGCTGGGAGGACGTGAGCACGGTGCCAACAGCTCCCCAGGCAGGAATTGAACCCAGGACCTTCTTGCTGTGAGGCAGCAGTGCAATGCGCTGCGCCACCAAGGCGAGGATCCGTGTTGTTATGGATTACGAGAAGTGGGTAGCGGAAGCTCTAAATCATATCGCAGACCTTAAACTGTCCAGCGTGATAGATCCCAGTCAGTTTAAGCACCACGTACTGGACTTCATTTTCCGCGTTCATAGTCAGTTCTCCGACAGCGATGCTGAATCTGATACCGGCATTATGCTGGATTTGGAGAACATTTCAAATAGTGGATTTCAACTTGAATGTGATAATGAAGCAGAATATTTTCAAGCACCACTGCAGGGGACCAATGATACGCCCATTGTTGCCCAACGGAAGAAGTTGATGAGGTGATGAAGTCCGTTGAGGTTGGTGATGCAGATTATGAACAAGTAGCAAATGCAGCCAGGGGAGAAAAGAAAATTGAAAGAGGCAGCCCCAAACAGGCTCTCCATCTGTAGCTGGGGTAGGGTTGGGGTTAGCCCACATAATAACTCCAAGAACGTTGAATATATTTGGCATACGCACATTTATATATTAAATTACACACAGAGGCTGATATTAATGATAGACCCTAGATGTTGTTGTGTTGTCCACATGTTTACACTCCAAATAATTCCCCTTTTATAAAACATGTATATTCTTACTGTTAAAAAAAAGCATTTTCAAGTCAAAAGCCACCAAATGTACCTAAAGTCTGCAGTGGGTCACAACTGTTTACAGGCTATCTCCCTTTAAGTTAAGCTCTGTTGGGGTTCTACTTTGACAGCATTATTCATATGCTATGATCAGTTAACCAATGCATTTATTTGCTGACTGTAATCTTCTAAGTATCCACTTTTGTTAGCAGATTTCACTAGGTAAATGGATGAGTCATATGCATGGTGGTACTCTGCTGCCATCTAGTAATCTTTCTGTTATAAGCCTGTACTTGTTTCTTAATGGGAAATAAACTGATTTTTCAATCTTTTACATACATTATACATAATGGAATTAACATGTTATTAAACTTGTTAAATTTGTCAAACAAAATCCGACTCTGCTGGGCATAGTACAAAGTGAAAAAATTATACAAAATATATATATACATATAACATACATTCTTCTTCTTCTTCTCTTTCTTTCGGCTGCTCCCGTTAGAGGTCATCAAAGCGGATCATCTGCCTTCAATACCTTCTGTTCTGCGCATCTTAAAATACATTCTAAATACATTCTTCCAATACAAAAAAACCCCCACAGATTCCCTCAGTAGAGAAGAGAGAAGAGCCCGACGCCGAATCCAAGCCCCATGGGTAATGTGGTGTACAGAAGATTGTTTTCCTGGTGTCTGCATCCCCTTGTTAGGGACCCCCACTTTTCCTCAGTGGCATTGCGCTTGTCGGCTTGGAAGGGCTCGGGCTCTGCTCCGACCTCGCCGCTTCCAGGGGCTGCGGACTCGTCCTCATCCAGGATTCCGGCCCCATCCCCACCGGGGTTCAGGCCTCCCCCGCCAGCCCCGCCTCTGCCCTGTCGGCCAGGGAGGTAGAGCTGGAGCGTGCAAGATACTACATGAAAGATGTTGAACTACGCAAGCGCAGCAGCATTTAAAATACGATTTGGTTATTGAAGAATGTCATTAACGGTTTCAAATGGCTCTTATAATATGCCCAATATTTTTTTATAATATACGCAATATTTTTCGGACTTTTAGAGTAGTCAGCTAGTTGAAGTTTAAACTTCCTTTTTAACGTCAGGGAAATGAGTCGTTAGAACATCCGCATTATTATAAAGGATCAATTTGTTTTAAGGGGTGATATTAAAACAATCAAGTAATTTGCAAATGTGTTTTTCGAAACTGCATCATGGCCTCTATCAAGAACCAGGGGATTTTAGATCAAAATCTGGATGCCTCTGCCTGGAATTTGTAAATGTGAGTGTGTGTGTGTGTGTGCGTGCTTGCGTGCATGTGTGTGTGTGTGTGTGTAGGGGGTGTCCACAAGGGATCAGTGTGAAGATATGCAATAGAGTGCTGCAGGAATGGGTTCAAAAACCTGAAAATTAGTTCCGGTTTCCTTGTCTCGAAGACAATAGGTTTTTTGAATGGGTTTTTGGTTGGATGCCTGAAACAAGGTCTGTGGTTGACACAAGCTTAAGTGATTCTCAAGTTTTGTTCTACGACATAAACTACATCAGTCAATACCCCACCCGTGAATTTTGAAGCTTTTATGTGTCCTTAAAAAAGGCAGTATTTAACAAGTGATTAAATCAGACTACAGAGTTTGTCGCGACATTATATGTCATCCCACTGTACACGGAAAGCCATCTACTGATTAGTCCGTCTTTACAGCCTCTAGTTGTGTTTATACTCTTGTTTGGGCTCTTGCAAGCTCCTCTAACTCAAACTCAGCACTGACAGCTATGTCATTGTTAAACTATCGGGTCTTGGTTTGTAAAGAAAAACACTTGTTTCTCAATAAGTAACTATTATCTAAATATAAAAAATTCCAAATAATAACAAAAATATGAGAATATTTAAACAACACACCTAAACAGTTCCGAGCTTTACCTTTTTTTTTTTTTTTCAAGTTCCGAGCTTTATCAAAACTAGACTTTAAAATATTCAACAATTAATTAATTATTTCAATACTTTGAAGTTGCTCACCAAAATAAGAAAAACGAATGCTATTTTTGCCAGATTTGCTAGTTAGTAAAAGGAAAATTACAGGAAAGACCTGCTCCGTTGCAGGTGGCCCAGCACGGTCCGCGAGCTGGTGGTTGGTAACGTCTGCACTAGACGGCATTCCGCCAGTGATGGTCTGGTATATTTCACAGCACCAGCGGAGCCCTGCCATTATAAAAAGGGCCCTGCACCCGCTATTCTGCTTCCCATGGATCTTCAGCGGCCCTTGGAGGACAGCAGGGAAGGAAAAGCTTGAGGGCTCCGCCTATGATCATAGAACATGAGTTAAAGCAAGCTAACTATTGTGCTATTTCACATAGGCTCTGCCCTCTAGCTTTGTCCTTATTGGCATAAGGCGAAGCCAGTTGAGTATGCACCCTGCTTTCAAGAGGCAAGGCAATAGCTCTGCCGGTACAACCCACCAACTGATAGTCATAATAACTTCCAATACATAACAGAGCCGTGGGTGCGCCGTTATACTCATGCGCTGTTTGCCACAAAATACCATCGTGTCTCACCCCAACAAAGAAGGTCTGCAATGTGCCCGGACCGGCGGTTAAACCAATCACGCACTGGGATTGTCCAACCACATTTGCATATTGGATAAACGGATCACTAACTTATCCGCGTAATGTAGTCTGTGTAGACACTAGACAAGGGATGTTGTGCGGAGCACCAAGGAGGATAGGGATCCTCCAGATACATCCAGTAGATAAAATCTGACAAAGGGGCATGGTGACAGCCATGACGCTGCAATGCAAATGTCCTCCATTGACACACCTCCAAACAGGGCAGTGGACGCCGCCACTCCCCGAGTTGAGTGAGCCCTGACGCCAGGTGGCAAACTTGCCCGTTTCCATGTAGGCCTGTGAGATGTCGTCACATAACCAATGAGAAAGCCGCTGTTTCAACAGATGTTTTCTCATAGTAACTTAAGTAATTAAATTGTGAAAGCGGATAGAGACAATAAAAATAAATAAATAGACACAGTATGATAATCAGAAAGAGAAATGAAAAGCAAACAAACAAATAAATAAATAGATAAACAAACAAATAAACAAATCAATAAATAAGATAAAACAGATAAAGAAAGGGGGCAACATCACATAAAAGCAGATCTATAAATATGGATTTTGAGTGATTTAAAAGAAGTCACTGACTCTGCCAGCCATATCTTCTCAGGCCCAGACAGAAAAAGTATGGTCACCTTTAGTTTTAAGTCTAGACTTTGGAACAGCCAGGAGGGCCCCACCTAAGTATCTGAGGCTGCGTACTGGCTCATATGGGGTCAACATATCTGTTATGTAGCTTGGAGTCAGACCCAGACCTGCATTAAAAGTGATCAGAAAAATCTTAAAATCGAACTGAACAGGGAGCCAATGGAGAGAAGCCAGGATTGGAGTCATGTGATGTCATCTTTTGGAACCGGTAAGAAGCCTTGAAATGGTTCTCAGTTAGCAGGACTGGAATTATTTTTTAAATTTGCTGTTAAAAGTTTAGGTCAGAGTCTTACAATACTCCAAAGTTTCTGGCAACATACTTCATATTTGTGGACAGATTGACAAGGCCACTCTCAATTTGACTGGTAGAATTTGGGGGAGTGAACAATATGATTTCTGATTTTGAATTATTGAGCTGAAGAAAATTCTGCGCCATCCAACAGTTGATATCATTGAGACAATCTACAACAGCCAGGCTGTTTGGGTCACCAGGTCTCAGAGGAAGGTGTATGTGTGTGTCATCTGTGTAGCAATGAAAAGAGACATTGTGTCTTCGGATAATTTGGCCAAGAGGCAGCACAAAGATTGAAAATGAAATTGAAAATTGTAGAGGATGAGTCGTTACCTATGCAGCCCCCTGAAGGTTCGTTCTAAAAGGTAGGAATACAATCAGCGAAAACAAGTGCAGTGTCCTTGATGCCAACCCAGGAGTTAAGAACGTCAATTAAAATGTCATGATCTACAGTGCCAAAGGCTGCACCTGGGTTGCTCACTCCCCCCCCCCTATCAGATGCTAAAAGGATATTGTTGGTCACTTTGAGGAGGGCACTTCTTTGTAGCTAAAATCAGACTAAAACCAGACTGTAATTTCTCAAAGATGTTATTATGACAACTAAAAGCCAAAAGCTGGGTTGATACCACCTTCTCTAAAACCTTTGAAAGAAATGGAAGTTCCAATGGAAGTTCCAAAAAAGGATTGATCACAGCATGTTTAAAAGCAGAAGGAAAAATGCCTTTCTCCAGCGAGCTATTAATAATAGATAATAAACTGGGTCCAATTGTATCACCTCTTTAAGAAATGTGGTGGGGATAATACTGCACGCGATTGATTTCATGTGCAAAAGATGTAAAAATTTGAAGTAAAAATTATGGTGACACAGTTTCAAAATTGCTAGAATAACTGTCAATGTGCCTACTGGCATGTGTAACTTGGTGTAATTTGCTGTCTTATATTCTCAGCTTTATTGGCAAAATTTTAAAAACTCTTCACACATCTCTGGTGAGGCCTGAGTAGGATGGGGTGGGGGGTTATGACAGAGTCTATTACTTTAAAAAAAATTATTGGGTTGGAATGGTTTGCAACGAATCAGGTCAGAGAAGAAAGTTGCTTCTGCTTCTTGAACAGTCCTTCGACAATTGTGCATAGCATCGTTCCAGATCTCATAAAATATGTTTAAAACATACATTTTCCATTTCCGTTCCTTTCTCCTACAGTCTCTCTTTAGGTCCCGGGTGGATTAATTTAGCAAGGGCTGAAAAGTTTTATTTGACCTTTTGTCACAAGCTCCTCTGTGTTTAAATCTGGATAATAGGCCGTGAAGGCAATGCGGCAGTACTGAAAAGCTCGGAAAACGTGCTCGCTGACATGGAGTTAAAAACACAGCGGTGAACAGGATTGTTGTGAGTGATAAAAAATTTGGATTAGACCACACTGAATAAAACCGCTTTGTAATCAAACACAGATATCCTTTGTCATTTTCAGGGCTGAGACCACTGTACAGTACTAAGTCAAGGGTGTGGCCCTAAGAATGTGTAGGTTCTTGTACCGCTTGAGCGAGGTTAAAAGAGTCAAGAACCTCCATAAAATCAACAAAAGTCTGCCTGGGGCAGCAGACATGTTTGTTAAAATCACCAAAAATCAGAATTTTGACATAAAATTAGATAACCACTCAGCAAATTCTCTGTTGAATGCATTATTTGGTCTAGGCGGTCTGTAAATTATTAACATTATCACCGGATCCTTAGAATTAAACATAAAACCGACATTTTTAAAGGATATAAAACTACGATGTGGAATGGGAGTGCTTTTAAAATCCAAAATCCTTAAAATTCTATAGATAACAGCAATGTATCAGGCCACCATTGGCTGACTGAGAATCAGGCTTTATCATTTCCTGTGCCTGGGAGATGGCACCCAGGAACATAGGTACAGTGGTACCTTGAGTTACGAGCGCACTAACATACGAGTTTTCCGAGTTACGAGCCATCGTTCCGTTACTTTTTTGCATTGACTTGCGAGCAAAAATTTGAGTTACGAAGAGCAAGCTTCAGGTGCACTGCCGCTGGTGGGCGTGGCGAGCGAATGCGGCCAGCATCCCGCCTCTCACTCACTCACTTCACGTGGTTACCTGAGCATGGATGCATCGCTTTTGTGTTTTGTGCTCGCGATTTGTGCTTTTTGTGCAGTTATTTTGCCTTTTTTTTTTTTTCGAACCATGGGTCCGAAAAAAGTAAGTGCTGATAAGACGCGGATGATGTCCATTGACTTAAAGTGCAAAATAATAGAAAAACATGAGCAAGGTGTGCATGTGATGGAATTGGCGAGGCAGTACGAGCATAGTACTTCTACGATATGTACCATACTGAAGCAGAAGGAGATGATAAAGGGTATTACACCAGCCAAGGGCGTTAAAATAATGTCTAAGCTGCGGACCGCTGTCCATGAAAAGATGGAGAATCTGCTATTGCTGTGGTTGACAGAGAAGCTGCTCGCAGGAGATAACGTGATGGAGGGTATCATCTGTGAGAAGGCAAAAATGATCTACACATTCTCTTTTATTATGTTTTATTATGTCTTTATACAATATTTGTTTTCCATAAATACATTTTTCTTATTTAAAAACACCTAACAAAAAAATTGGGGTGTTTTTTGGGGGGCTGGAACGGATTAATGGCAATCTCAATTAATTTCAATGGGGAAAATTGATTTGCTATACGAGCAGATTGAATTACGAGCTCTGTCACGGAATTAATTAAACTTGTAAGTCAAAGTACAACTGTATTGGTTATGGTTTATCCGCCAATAACTGGACCAGTTCCAGGAACCAAGAGCGGATGTGTGCTCCGGGGCTACTAGGATGAGACATGCTCTCTCCGTTCTCACTCTCGTTAACAGGCGGTCTATGAGGTGGATCGGGGGGAAAGTGTATAGCAGCTCATGGGGCCTGGGGGCCGTGGGCATGGCCGAACGCATCCAATCCCAGTGCGGGTTGTCCGGTTGATGAAGGGAGAACCAGAGTGGACACTGAGTGTTCTCCCTGGTTGCAAACAGGTCTACCCGTTGTTCTCTGAAGTGGCGCCAGATCTGCCAAACTATATCTGGGTTCAGGCGCCACTCATTCTCTGGTGGACCCCCCCAGGACATCAGATCGGCCCCTACATTCTCTGTTTCAGAAATGTAGAGAGCTCTCAGGCTGACTTAAATGTTGCGGTTCCTTAAAAGAGTGCTAAACAGTTGTGGCACCAGGATGACTGTGTTAAGTTCCAACATGTTTGTGTTCGGACGGGGTATTTGGCCACTCCCCCCTACTGTGAAGGGATGGCACGCTCCTCACCATCCCGTCAAAGACACGTCCGTGAAGTCATGTGAGGTTCCCAGGGGTGCAGCGAGGGACAGGACTTGTGGATTCCCCCCAATGGTTCAGGTCAGCGCCGGTTGAGGCTGGGATCATCATGCGTTTTTTGTGACGCACAGCATCCACTTTCAGATGAATGAACAACCTCTGGATGGAGCACATGTGAAGCAGATCCAGCGGCACTACTGTGTGCACTGCTGACATCAATGCCAACAGATACATAATGGTCACTGCCCTCACTGCTATTTGAATTGTAAAAAAAGATGTTGTGTTTCTTATGTTGCTGAAACTATGTTTCAGCAAAAACGTATTATGTTTTGTAAAAATGTTGCGCACATACGTCCACATACATCTTCATTGTGCACACACGGGAATGACGCTATTCGGGCAACATTCGGTGCGTCCTATCTTTTTTTACGTCAACTGAGCAGGTGCAAAATCAGAATCAGAATCAGAATCGTCTTTTTTGCCAAGTAAGTTGATATGTACAAGGAATTTTACTTGGTGTTCGGTGCATACATGAAACATAAATGTAAAGTAGAGCAACAGTAAAACAAACAAGTAAAATATATAAGAATATGTAAAGGGTCTCATTTATGCAAATGTAATTACACAAAGATTAAAAAACAAACAGAGGCAGTGTTCTTGAAGAGGCTCGGTCCAGACTCTAGGTGTTCCAAGCTCTGCCAGCAGCACACGCCCGGGACGGAGCACCTGGTCTCACCGGGGGGGCAGCATGGAGGTTCGGTTGAAACAATCGCTTAATTAGGCGTTTCCTTTTTCTTTTCCATTTTTTGGGGCCATTTTCTGAAATCTCACAACAAAGATAAAAAGCAGAGGAGCAAAATCTTGTAATTATTCCAGAGAAAGGAGCCGTCCCATCCCCCGGTCTAGGTTCACTCATGATTCGCGATTGGACGATGAAAAATCTTGCACGATCGCCAAAGCCTTACATGCAACACACACAAACAAATTATCACTCCCTCCTAGTGTTTCACATGACATACAATGATGAAAAACAAACTAACAAAAAAAAATGTTGGCATATTTGCAAGTTGGACTGGTGCTCCCAGTTATAAAATTTAGTAGCACTGTCTCCAAAAATGGTTGCAAAATGTGACTAAATGGCCGCAGTCTGGGGCCCTGAAGACTGCTTTTCTCCCAATTTATGCCGAAACCCAGGTGGAGAGATGTGTCACCAGAGACTTGATGTGTGCTCTCGCTACCTCTGGGGTGTGAGATAGCACAAGAATATTGTCTACATAGAACAATATTCTCATACCTCTCCTCTGAAGTAGATTCAGTGCTGTCTCCAGACTTTGAAAAGATGTGTGGTGCAAGGGAATAGCCGAATGGCATCCGATGGTACTTGTATTTTATTCCCATTAAAGCGAAGCGGAAAAACTGTCTGAGTGCCAGTAGGATGGGAATATGAAATTACACATCCATGAGATCGATTGAGGTGAACCAGTCTACGGCATGATGTAACGCATCAGGCACTGTGTAGTCAGTATGTGGAATGGTCTCTTTACACTAAGTTTGTTGAGCGCTCTTGAATCCAGAATCGGTCTCAATCCCCCTGTCATTTTGGGAACCGGGAAGTAGTGGGAATAAATGCTGGTCTGGTTGTTTTCTCGCAGAACGACCGATATGGCTTCCTTCTTTAGAATTGCCACTATCTCCTCTGATAAGGAAGTCGCTGCTGTGGGATTTGACATCACCATCTGTCTCACCCCTTGAAAAGAAGGAGGGCGGGGCACCGCAAACTGCAGGGTGTAACCCCGTCTCAGTGTTCTGTCTGGCCATTATAGTATCGAGCACCTGAGGTGCCAGTCGGGGTAGTATAGGAAGAGGAAGAACGCCTCCAAGCGAGGGCCATTCCCGATAAACTTCTCGTAACTTTCCTCTGCCCTCACCGCCACAGACAGACAGTGTGCTTGTCTTGCCCAAAAGGAAGGGGGCTCACCCCGTGACTGCGGACGTAGATGAGAACAGCTGGATATTCCGCTACACGGTTCTCATCTCGCTCAGCTGGGAGATTGGGGGGCATGGTTATCATCAGAGATTCTTGCTTGCTCGCTTGCTGGATATTAGCGCTTGAAACCCTGTCTGCAGCAATCAGTATACAACGGCAGGCGGAGGGGTTGCTGATGTGATGTGAACAGGGTAGCCCTGTTTGGGTCCCGCAGGGCAGTTAAACATGAACTGGCCCTAGTGTCTCCACTAATAACATCGGCGCTAATGTCAGGGGCACTTTTCCTGGTATCGAAGCAAGCAATGAGCTGCCCAGCATAATCAGCGACTGCTAAGGAGCTCTGCACCATGGGTCAAGAGAGGCAAGTGGATAGAGGGAGGGTATCTTAGGATTTTTGCTCTTTATTAGAGAAGTATTTATGTTTATTAAAATAAAGGTTTTTTATATCATTACATTTTTAATTAGCAGGTGCATTAGACTGGGTGGGGACCAGTAAGTGAAGGGTTCTCCCAGCACCCGTTGGTCTGACTCAAGGACGCCGCTCTGTTCGTTTGCTGGCGGTCGTCTGCTTGGCGGTCGTCTGCTTGGCAGGGTGTGGTGCCTTCTCTTCTGACTCGCCGATTGGTCTGGTGGGCATGTAGGAGACAATGGTGCTGGTCCGCCCAGGGGACATGGATGTCCAGGTGGGCCCTCTCCTCATCTGAGCGGCGGAGCTGCTCGGTCAGCTTGGTGAAGGAGGAGCAGACGTACCAGGAGCAGACAGACCGTGGGTACGCTAACCTCTGGCACCAAGAAGATGATTGATGCTGCAGTTTAACCTGCCTCCTTGTACTCATCCATAGGGCAACCCCTTCGTGTTATGGTGGATGAGCTGGTGACCGATCTCCCCGGTACAAGGGAGATAGAGAGACAGGGAGATCCTGCTCCCGTTCCTCGCTCCCCGCTCCAAACAGAACGATAGCGTCCTCCAGAGGGACACTGTCGCTAAAGTAGAAGTGAACGAGATGGTGGTCTCGCTCATTCTTCCGCAGGGCTGTGCAGATTGTAGAGTCTCTGCCCACAGGTAGGGTTTAAGGGAGGGAGTCAAACTATTTTTTACCATGGTGCACCAACAAAGGCGAGAGTTTTTATTGTACAGGCTTGTTCTGGCTCACTGGCCAGAAGTTTAAATAATAATAATAATAATAATAATGATGATGATTATGATGGGTTCGGCCGCAGGAGGAATAGCGTTCTGCTCTCTGGCTCCTCGTCGGCTGACGAGCACATGAGCCGTTCCCCTCTGCATAAGAACAAACATTATAAAAGCTCCCTCCACCGAGTCCGACCAATTAGGGCTCTGATTCGGCCAATTCTAGGCGGGAAAGGGAGCTGTGCTGTCCACTGCAGCCGGTGCTTGACCGTGCCCCTTGGTCCGCCACATACTCCCACCGCCCAACTTAGGCTGGGGAGCCATCCAGCTGACTCCCCTCACACATCCCCCCCAGAGCGGGAGAGAAAATCAGCCACGACCATCTGCGCGTTCAACTTTCTACAAAACATTCCTCTGTGTTCTCTGTGATGATTGAATGACCTTGAGACAATGAATGACATGTCAACAAGAATAAATAGCAGGGTTTGCATTAAGGTGATAATGTACATACTAGCAGTGTAAGGTTTAGAAGATAAGGTAATTTATATTTTTGAGTTACCATTTTTCCTCAATTATGGTTACACAAATAAAAACTGGGCCTCTAATAAATGTCGGGGGTGTGGTCAACACAAACAAATAAAGGCCTAAACCCTACCTCAGATTAAGACCAGGGTTGGAGGAAAATCCAAGGATGAACTACCAATGCCTGTTATACAGCATGTGTACAGTATGCCAGTTAAGCATAATATACATTTCCGCTGCTATACTGAAAATTGATAAATTCATGAATACAATCATGCTATCTTCAACACGTTGTTGTCTTCAAATCATTATGTGAGAGGTGAACCTAACTGAGAATTAGAGCAGGGTTTTTTTTTTGTCCTACAGTGTGCCGTCTGCGCACTTTATACGTTTTATTACTTATAACTTATACTCTATGGAAATATTATTTGAAGTATATTATTCATATCTATCTAACCCCCATGGCTTTTTAGAATGACAACTCATGCACACGTGTGCATTATGACAGTTGACTGTATGAGATAATTTTATCTGTATTGCTGCATCACCCTTTATTGTTTGTCACATATTTTTGCTGTTTTACCTATTGCTTTCTACTTTCTGTTTTTTTTTAATAATAATTTGTATCAGAGCCTCCAAGTCAACAACTTTTACACAAGGATACAGTACACTAATTGCCGCAGTACACATTTTTTGAGTGACTATGAAGCAGACCGCAGGTAAAGCCTTGGGCCAGCTCATTGTTTGCACTTAATAGCCGATGATTGTGTCACCCAACAAATCCAGAAGCCCTCACACCAAACCCATACATACTGTATGCCAACGCAGACGCATTGAGGAAAATCTCAATGGAGCAATCCACCCCTTTCTCACTGAGAGGTGAAAATTCCTCTCTGTAGAGGGGATTGAAATATCCAGTTTTCTATCATATGATGATTTATTTAATAGTTGTCAACTAATCCGTGAAGTAAACCATTGAGTTTAAACGGTATCAACAGTCAAACAATCTTGAGTGTTCAGAAGGACCCATATACTGTTTCACTCTTTCACGTTTGTACAAATTATTATTATATCCTTGGTGTTGATTTAAACTTTTATTGACTGATTTTTAACAGTTTATTTTGCCATTGTTGTTTTTTGGAATTTGGAAAAACAATCTGTTAAATAGGGGGGCATTTCTCCGACAGAGAGGCTCAAATTCAGAAATTTGTTGTGATTTTTCACAATTATTCAAAGTTAAATAAAAATGTGATCGTTCAAAAACCCTAATTTTGAAATCAAAAGGCCAAAGACCAGAACCTATAAATCCACACACTTTAAAACGTGGCTAGTAAAACGTTAAAAACTAGTCACGTTAATGTATCAAGTATTGCATTGCATACCTGTTTTGTCTTACCTCTTACTAGTATATTGCAGTGTTTCTCTCACAACACTGTGTCTAGGTAAATACTTTTATATTACCTATACTACAGTACTTCTTTCCATTTTAGATTTTTAAATTTTGTTTAAAAATTAAGTGTTTAAATACTCTTGAACTTCTGTTTTAAATACATTTTTACGTATTATGTAAAGTTGAGTTGGCTCTGAGATTGAAATTTTTGACAATAAACTTGAAACTATAATTACATAGACCTAGTTTGAGTGCTCTAATTACAAAGCTATTGAACTTTATAATTAAAAAAATGTAAATAAAAAAAAACAGCTCCCATTTGGAAATCAAAAAGCTGTACAACATGTAAATTAAAATAAAGCATTAAGACCTGTCAAAAGACCATGGCAAAAAAACAATCGAACTTTGAAAGATGACCTCTGGTCAGGGTTCAAAGGACAATAACTCATGTAATGGTTTCGGGTTTTCTGAAATCTTGAATTGAAACATCACACAACATGTATCGACAAAACAGCGTCGATTTAGTCCAGGAAAAATGGAACAGAAATCCGGCACGTGGCCTTTTCCTCTCATAGTTATGGAAGAAGATGAGGGAGAAAAGGAGAGGGATGTAACCCGAGTCCGTCCGTATGTATGTAAATGAGTGTGTGTGTGTGTGTGTGTGTGTGTGTGTGTGTGTGTGTGTGTGTGTGTGTGTGTGTGTGTGTGTGTGTGTGTGTGTGTGTGTGTGTGTGTGTGCGCGTGTGGGTGTGCGTGTGCGTGTGCGTGTGTGTGTGTGTGTGTGTGTGGTGTGTGTTTGTGTGATGTGTCCACTGGTGAGTGTACAGGACGTGTCCAAATTGGTTCTGGTGTATGAGGTTGGTATTATATTGTAGCGCTTCCACAGTGAAAAAAGGCCCCGAAGCCATCCCTGAGTCCCGCGGCCGTATACACCCCAGAACTGCAGGAAAGTCCCGGGCACCCCGCCCTCTAGCCACAGAAGAACCCCCAGCCTCCAGAGAAGCCGGAAGCCCTTGGAGCAACACCCATGCACGGCCCCAAGCAGCCCAAACCAGAGCACGAGGAGACCCTGCACCCCTGAGGTGCAGACGTACAACCCACCCCCATGTGTGGGCACAAGACAGAGCCGCATGCACAGAGCCAAGGCCGCAGACGCTAGGCGGAGCCACAACTCGCCCAAACTGCGAGCCAGTGGTGCCCCCACGCCCACAATGCCCCTTGCAAAGGTGAGGCCCGCCATACTGCGACCGGCCAGGCGCCTCACCCGGGCCACAATCCCCGAGTGGCCATCCATGTAGCTGAGTGCACTCACCCAGTTCACCTGCGCTGAGCACCAGGCACCAGGTGTTGCAGGGCCTGGGGGTGCGAGTACTCCAGGCATGTCATACCCAAATCACTCACACGCCTCCTGCCCCCAGACCCTGATCTAGTGGAGTGTACATATTTATTTATTTATTTATTATATACCCTTATCAGCCCCGTATGTACTGTATGTATTTACTGTATATATATATATATATATATATATATATATATATATATATATATATATATATATAGTTGTGTATGTGTGTGTGTGTAACACATTATGTGCATTATCTGCATTGTGGAGGCAGATTTGGGATTTTGGCAGATTCCAGACTCAAAAAGCAAGAGCGTTAAAAACAGAATTTACTTTGTCAGCAGGCATAACACAGGTAACAAAAGGCAGGCAGGCAGATTCAGGCAAAAGAAAAAGGCTGCAATACTATAACTAGGAGACACTATACACAGTGGCAAATGAGCAGACTACTGTGCAGGTACTGTGCAGGTCTATAGTATAAACTGTTTGGATCATGAGGATCATGTCTGCAGGCAGGTGCCAGGTCAGGTAATTGGCAAAGGTAGGAACAGAATGAGGACAACTGGTGGACAGGAGTAGAAGAGCAGGGTCTGAAATGATTGCGGATGCTAGTGGACAGACAAACAAGATAAATTCAGTGTTTTTTCAATCAAACGTAGATAATTATGACGAAGCATTGAGAGAAAGTTTTTAATAAAAATGTCTTCATATACAGTATAAATCAAATGGAGAACAAGCACACTAATGGCTGCGTCACGGTACTTCTGACACAGGGTTTGGTAAAAGTGAGAAAATTAACATTGGCAGAAACAGTGAGAGAGGTTGACCATGGCCAGTTAGAGGAAAGGTAAGAGAACAACAGCAATTTTATTTTTGAAAGAGGGATTTGAGGAGTAAGTTAACAGACTGCCCAATCGATGAAGATGTTTTGACTGTGTTTCAAGAGGTAAAAATAACTTCTCTACTTTTTTTCAAGTGAGAAATACAAGATCTATATGACAATCATGCATGAAATGGAGAGACGTGGGCTTATTAAGCAACTAACAAAGACCATTTGTGGTAATAGTGTAACATACAGTACATACAATATATATATACACTGTACATTTATTTTATTTTATTTTATTTTATTTTATTTTACTTTATTTTATTTTTTCACAGTTGAATAAAGGTTTCACAAATCTGAAACCGTGTATGACACAACCTTTAGCCTCTCTGGAATAACGTAGTCCAGGTTTGACCAGCCTTAGTAAAACGACGCTGAAGTCAGTTTCCAATTCGACAGTTAAGGGGAAAGTGACACGTCACACGTGTCACTCGAAATTGAACAGATTTACAGTAAGACACTTAATTACGTCATCATATTTATGAACTATAAATGTAGATTCCGGGCGGCGTGGAATGCGTCCCTGTGTAGTCTTTAGAAGTTACCTAACTATGGATTTACCTGTATATTTATATAGTTCTTACCTGGTAAATGTCAGTAGATCTGTCGGATTGATATTTTAATTTTATTTTATTATCCGTGGTCCACATTACTTTGCCCAATTAATGAAAAAAAAAAAAGAATAATAAATAATCCTTGAAATATGGACCGAGCATCCCTCGAAAAAACGAATGTGTGACTCAATGAGGAGTCGCAGGTGGCGTTGGAGAATTAGAAGCCACGCAATGGTAACAACTCACAAAAATATCACTGAAAATCTAAGACAATACACAATCCACGGCCAAAAATCCAGTCGTCAAGGTAAATCACAATATTTAAAAAAAAAAAGTACTGAAGAAACGAGACGAGCAACCAGGGGGAGCCCATGCAGCGTTCAAGGGAACTCGGGAAACCGTAAAACGCACCCAACACGATTAAAGTGGACCCTGTGTATTGCTGCTGCAACTATAATAATAATAATAATAATAATAATAATAATAATAATAATAATCATAATCATAATCATAATCATAATAATTATTATGATTATTATTATTATTATTATTATTATTATTATACCTGCACCTATAATAATAACAATAACAATAACAATAACAAAACATAATAATAATAATAATAATAATAATAATAATAATAATAATAATAATAATAATAATAATGTTGATAATGTTATTTCTAAAGGTGTGCTGAGAGAGATGTTTCGACTGTTTGATGATGTTGGATGATTGCGTCTGAAATGGTAACAAACGCGTCGGATGAGTCAGGGAATTTTAGTTTCGTTTTGCGTATAGGTAAATACATTCACATAACAAAAACTGTTTTTGATTTTGTTGTTGGGTGTATATCTCTTTGGGATTTCTCCCCTCATGAACTAATTAGTGTGTTGCATTAATGAACAACAACAACAAAAAAAGAATGAATATGTCCGAATTAGTAAAAACACTATGGCAATGTGAGTTAAAATAAAATACAAAATATGGATATTTTGATATAGAGTATTCTATGTACAAAAACAAACCCTAAAACCTTATCAGTGATCAATTAGTCAATCAGCATCAATTTATTTGGACTTTAAATTTGCAATTTAATAAAACTCGACAAGAAAAGAATGACATTATTTCTTAACCTTTTTTTTTTTTGGCCAGTATCAGGAAAAGCTCAGGTTTCAATGGCCAACGTTTAAAAACTAGATGTTAGACTGTTGTACACCAGGGTTCACTGTTGCTCCGTAAACCAACGATCCCTTCCGTCCCAGAGACCAACAAAAATAATGAATTCTCTCCAAAGTCTATGAAATATTTGCATTCCCCTCACTATAGATGGGTTGAACCGACGCAGATCAAATTAGCCCTTTGATGGGCGCCGTAGTTATGGAGCGGAATTGAGCTTGTGCTTAGTTTTCAGGAGAACGCACCTTGCTAATCTCAACTAGTTAATGCTATTACTCATCAAGAAGATCCACGGTAGGCTACTCCAAACACCTCTGCTGCCTGTGTTCTGCACTCCCCAGCCCAGGTTATAGTCGTGGCCATCACTGCTTGAGAGGGTGGACTGTCTGATCAATAGTCCAGCTGCGGAGTTGGACACTGCAGGGGAAAAAAAAGCTCCAAAGAAACACCCAAACGGGCACACGGGGGTAAGAACAAATGGGCAAAGTTGGCAATCGACCTTGAAAGCAATTCCGATCGTATAAATGAGCTATTCTCAAAAGAAACCGAGAGGGGTGCATTATGCATGCACTCTATTATTTATGGGTTTGAGTCATGTTACCAACAGACACTGCCTCTGGGAAAACACTTAAAAAGCCACCCAGACTTGAGGATGCGTCTCCTAAACATAGCGGACACATCTTCACATCCTGCATTTATGCTTTATGTGAATTCTCCATTTGCCTTAAAGAGGTAATCCGAACGATTATTTTGTTTCAAAGAAATCCCATATTTGATACTTTTTGTTATGTGGCACTTTATAAGAAATAACCATTGATGTATTTGCAATATGCATGTGCTCCTCTATGTGCTGTTTTTATTGTTGGTGGCAGATGAAGAAATATCCCCACGACCTCAAATGACAACGAAAAACAAGACAGATCAATCAGTCAGAAGAAGGTGTACTTTTTTAGAGAGAAGAAAGTGAACGTATAAGGGAGAGTGAACCCCCAATGAAAAGTAAACAAGTTGCAGTTTCGAATGGAATTCCGGGACAGTGTAATCCACTCAACACAGCCGAGTTTATGGATTTCCACGTTAATTATGGGTGCTGTTATATATATATATATACATATATATATATATATATATATTTTTTTTTTTTTTTTTTTTGTGATATGATTTGTAATTGATATGTTTTTGTTGTTTTGAGATCACGAAACTAGATCATTATTTTCATGCTATACACTTTGCTATGTTGATATCTCTCCCACGGTGTTGGCTCCGGGTTGCAGAGGAGACGCAGGTCCAAACCGTAGTGGCTCTTCCCAAGCGTGCATTGGCTGCTGGACTGGCTCATGCACCGCCCCGCCTCCAGCTGCCAGGGACTGCGTAAAAACACTGACTGAGCACTGTTGATGCACTATGCTGAGAGAGCTGATGCCATCATCCAACTTTACATTTCGTCATTTCTTTTGCAAAAGCGTCAAGCAAAAGGAATATTGTCGGTGCGTATAAATCCCGTACACCGTGGAACATTGTACGCAACTTTTGCAGTATGAGGAGGCGCAGCCATGGCAAGGAGTAGCAAGTCCGCTTCGAGGACCCTGGAGGATTTGACGCTGGACTCGGGTTATGGTGGAGCCGCCGACTCCATCAGGTCTTCCAGCGCGTCGCTGTGCTGCTCCGAGGCGCACACACCCAACGTGCATGGGGGGCACCACTGGTATCTGACAGACTCCATGCACGGTCGACACAACAGCCTGGACACCGTCAACACTGTCCTGGTCGAAGACCTGGCCGAGACCCGGGAGTGCTCCGGCCGCTGCGCTGCGCTGCCCGAGCCGGAGGATGTTCCGTGGAGCCTCGGGGAAGTGGAGAGCGCGCTGCGCCGGGCCGAGGAGCGAGAGCCCGGCCCGGCGCACGACGCGCTGTTGCGGCTCTCCACGCTGCTCGGCCGGGCGCTGGTGCGGGTCGCCAAAGAGGCGCAGCGACTGAGCTTGCGCTACGCCAAATGCACCAAATACGAGATCCAAAGCGCCGTCCGGATGGTCCTGTCGTGGACCGTGTCGGTGAACTGCATCGCCGCGGCTCTGGGCGCCCTGTCCCTGTACAACATGAGCACGGAAGACAAGTTCAGCCGCGGGAAGTCCGTGCGCTGCGGGCTGGTGTTCAACGTGGGCAAGTTCTTCAGGTGGATGGTGGACAGCAGGGTGGCGGTCAGGGTCCACGAGCACGCCGCGATCTACCTGTGTGCGTGCATGGAGAGCCTGTTCCGGGAGGTGTACTGCCGGGCGCTGCGCAGTGCGCTTGCGGAGAAGGATAACGGGATCCCCAAGTTCACCGTGGAGTCCCTGGAGCAGGCCATCAGCGGGGACGCGGACATCTGGGGATCACTGCAGCCGTACCAGCATCTCATCTGTGGCAAGAACGCACAGGGTGAGTTCCACAGTCGGCCAGGGTCACTATAAAAGTCGCCCAAAAGCACGCGTGTCTGCACAGCTTGTTCTGTTGTGCAAGTTCTCCCCTTGCTTGTCTACCATCACGAAATAACATTTGCATCTACAGGCAGACTGAACACAATCCTGCATCAGAGATACACTCCTTATGACGGACGTAATAGACATGGGGCATTTCATGGTGGAATTTAGGGTTAATTGCTCAGTGCAGGAGGGCTGAATCAACTGCGTTGACAGGCACGACGAGTTGAGTGCTGGAAAGAATATTCTCAAACTATTGTGCTCAATATATCAGCACTGCTGTATTATAAAATACATGCTGGGAAATCCCTCTCAATGTTGCTCTCTTTCAGTGTATGGAAGAGCAGAGACGGGTGTTAATGTTCCAGTGCCTCACTGTAGGAGCAGTTGTCAAATAATTAACTCAAGACAGCCTCTTGTAACTTGCCCTCCCAAGAACATTATAGAGAGGCTACAAGTGATAATCAAACACAAATGTTATCTGCGCTTATTCCTGACAGCAGCCTCCATGGTGGATTTTCTTCCCCAGGTGTCAATCTACGGTACGTTTTAAAGGGTTTCTAGGCTAATATATTGCATTAAGCAACAGTATATTTTCCCAAAGCCTGTAAATAATGCCCTATTATTCCACCTCATCTGATTAATACTTTAAAGGTGCTGCTCAGTTGCTCAAGCAGGTTTATGTAATAACAGGCCTTAGGAGTCTCCAAGTGCTATTGTGGGTTATGCAGAGTTATGCAAATAAAAGAGAATAGATAGTTAGACAGGCACAAACACACAAACAGAGTTAGACAGACGAAAGGATCCAGGGTCTGGGGGAGCTGCTATGGGAGCGGTTGAACATAATTTTACTACAAACTGTCCCATATCTGTCCCAAAGTAATTACTGAAGATGGTGAATACGTCATTCGTTTATCTTGTCCTTATCTGTGAAGACTGTGGATTGCATGTGCATGAGTCAACAAACGTTGAATTTAAAAGCATTTCTTTCATCGGATTTGGCAGAGTATCGATGGCAGATTTTGGTATTATCACAGTGCGTGTAAACAGATGGCACAAAACAACAAGACCTTACCGGCAGTGTGAAAAGAGGTTGTGAAGCATCCAGCAGGAAGGTACAATATGACTACACCAGCATTGCATATGTATGTGTTCCACAAACAGCATACTCACGCTGTGCCGTTGCAGCTTTCGAGGGGATGTGGGAGTGCTCAGCGTTGCATTGAAGCAGGCTATCTTGAGGTAGTTCTATTCAATATGACGCAATATATTAAATACGCTGGACATTTTGCAAGACGGACACAAGGCCTGAGGCTGACAAAGCGGCATTATGCACAAAGAGATAGAAGGTTACACAGCGTTGAGCAGAAACTGCAGTATGATTGGAATTGTGTGTACAATAGCTGGATATGTGCATAATAAATGGAATGGCAATCAACAGGTGCAGTTGTAAATCACAGACAGTATAATTCAAGTGCTTATAGGAGAGGTTAAGTAGTCAGTCAAACAAAAAAGAACTTGCTTAAAAAACCACAACAACCATGTCCACAAACACTGATATGAGTATACTCATGATGCAGTGAAACAATGAACAAGATAGAGAAGTTAAACTGTCCCTGAAACGAGTGCAAAACAGGGGTACAGTATAGTGTGGCGTGCTCGACACATTTCACTGTTGTTGAAGACGGTCTGACATGCATCGAGATTCATGTGGCGGCTGCAGTGACAGCTAAGGCCCATGCAGGCACATCATTTGTTGTCCTCCCAAGCTAAAACAGCCTTTCCATCCTAGAACAGATTGAACTCACGACCCAGTCACAGCCGGCCGCCACAAGGCTACATATCATAGTATCTGCTCTCCCTCTCTGACAAGTGGCCATAATTGAAGTGATTTTTCCATATTATGGTAATGGCGCTGGTGACCCATCTATACAAAGTGGCCTTTATGCATAACCTTATTGCATTTCTTCAGCCGGAGTCATTTCCTTCCTTGAGCTTTCATAACCCCAGACCAAACCCAATTTAGGAATGACTTCTCTGGGTGTTTTTTTTTTTCTTCTTCGTCTCTTGGCTGAGCCAGTGTAAAGCTCAGGGAGTTTGATCCGCTAATCACAGTGTCATTACCATAGATTATTAATCCTTGTGGCATTGAGGCTTCACACAAATATAAAAGATCCATATAATCCAATGCTGATATGTTGGTTTTTACTTTCTGCAGCTCACAGTTTCACGATGGTGATTTCAGCATATGGCAGGCCTCCCACGTATACAACCACAACCACAGGCAGAAGGCCACACATGCACACACACACACATGTACGCAAATATACAACCCCCCCGCACCATTATCGCATGAAGTCTTCATTTCAGGTGGGTGTTGGGTTTCAATGTCGCTGCTTGTGGTATCCTGTCTAAGCAGGAAACCACGCCATATGGCAGATATGATTGACACTTAGCTTCCACTTGCCTTGGGCCTGGGAACATGGTGATGTCTTTGATTTCCCTGAGGTTGTGTTGGAGGAACTGTAAAGTGGAACGCGACCCTACGGGCTCAGAGCGAGCTACCCCACCCACCAGAGACACCTTCTCATTGTCAACAGTGAACCCCACTTTCAGCTGACGTCTTGATCTCATACATTTGCGTGATAAAAAAAAAATGTCCGTCTGATCAAAAGTAATGAGTTTGGGACATTGGCCATACTAATACAGGGAGAACAATCCAGCGTCCTAGACAAAGCAACTTCTTACTCATACAGCGGTGAGTCTGAAAGAATGCTGTGATGGGTGAAGGAGTTAGGGTTCAAGTCCCCTGTTGGTTCTTTTGTTCTTTAGCCAGCACCCTGTGTCCCTGAGTTTGGTGCCTGGCACGCTCAGTGACGTGCCGTGGGGGAATCTAAGTCAGTCCAGGCTAACATGAATGGCCTTCAGCGGTACCATTCTGTACCAGCGGAGATCAGGCCCTGCTATGCCTGGGACTGAGGTGTATATGTATATATATATATATATATATGTATATATATATATATGTATATATATATATATATATATATATATATATATATATATATATATATATATATATATATATATATATATATATATGGTGAAAGACACACACACACACACACACACACACACACACACACACACACACACACACACACACACACACACACACACACACACACACACACATACGCACATATGCACACATGCTGCACACAGCACACAGCTTCTGGGGAAGAGCTGGTATTAATGGAGAGCTTAGGAAAGTATTGAGGAATGCTGGAGTGATGTGGAGTCTGGTACTTAGAGGCAGAAGTGCAACCAAGTTTACTTCAACCTATTAAGCTGAAAGGTGAAACAGTACAGGGGGGGTTCTTTCTTTATTCTTTTGGCCATACTTTTTATTCATGTGCCACTGAGAATTCAACACAAAACAATCTTAGAGTCACACTTTGTGGTCAGCTACTGTGCCGGGCTGCCACTTGGCTCGCTCACACTCTGTGAGAGCATCGCCCCCGTGATCCTATCTGACTGCGGGCATGGCGCAGTCGGATAGAGTCGGCCGACACAACACAAGATCAGCACCCCTGTGTTTAAGAGACACTGTCAAAGCGGGTGAAGCTGTCCCAAAAGGGAGCCTCCGCGAACTCCAAACATGGCTAAAACAAGGGATCAGTATCAGAGAATATACCCCCTATATACTCACAAATACATAACACAAAAGACATAAACCGTGATATATAGGTGATGGATAAAAATACGCAACTTCATTCTTATTTATCGTTTTCAAGGTAAGTAAATGAGAAAAGAAAGATACAGACACCTGCTGCAGCGGAGTAGGAAACGGTAGCGTCCAATCATTATTTTGCACCACAGTACACAAACTTGTAGAGTTGTGGCAAGAATGGAATGTTTCTGTGTACTTGGAGGGAGAGAGGGAAAGAGAGAGGGGGGTGGGGGCACAGATGGCAAAGATAAACAGAAGAACATCCATAAGAGAGGCTGTGGGTGACAGATGAGATCCACACAAGCGGCGCTCATTTTCAAAGCATTTTTATTTTTAATCTAGTCATAGTCGGAAGACATTTGATTAATTTTGAGACAGATTTTAGTCATGGCTTAGTAACTAAATGCAGTCAAATAATAACATGACTAACAACTAATAACATAAATAATCATAACATATAGCGTACTGTGTATATTTTAAATGCAGGTCCATATACATGTTGTCCCACTTTGGTTTCATGTTTGTCTAAACGGGAGTAAAGACACGCGTGTGGCGACCAATTTGTGAAGTATTTTTCATCCCTGTTGGAGATCTTCCTTTGAAGGATGTCCACTATATAATGCAACACAGAATCACAGAACTCTCTTGGATAATGAAATAATTTAGGAAGAGCATTAGCCGTTAAAAATGCCTCTGTTTTGCGTCTCAGAATGTACTTTCTTTTGACATTCCATTACTTGGAACAACCATGAACATCTGAGCCTCATCGTGGACGCTTGACAAAAGCTCATCTTCAGTATGCTGGCATGGACAACATCTTTTTGAGATCGGTGATGGGTGATGTGTTGAAGTTATTATGTACGCAGTGTTGTGACCAGGAATGCCCATCCACGCTTAATAATGGGAATAACAAATGTGGTTTTTACTTTCGGAACCCAGGCCCCCTAATAGAACCACTTAACAGTGTTTCAAGACTTTGCTTTGCACTCGAAACGGGTTGTGGAGGCAGACAAGAAGGCAATCTGGCCCCCACACCATCTGTACTGTAGGGTAATGATGAAAAGTGAATTCAAAGAAATGCATCTGCAGAATGTCTGCAAGGTAAAACTGCATGTTAAGACATGCGAGCACACTGCTGGTTTGATGATCTGTGACTTATAAAAAACATACTGAGTAATGTTCAAGATACACATCAACACACTAGTTCAGACCGCATAAGGGCTGGTGAGACATTGCAGAACAGGCCTGGAAATGCAAATAAGCAAGACCTCCATATTATCTTCAAAATATTCTCCTAATAACACCTTGCCTATGATGCCGTCCCACTGAATGACTGCAAACCACATGCTAAGTCACGTCGGGCCAAAATATTCTCACCAATTGCTTTGTCAGGAATAAAAGAGAAAAGGACGGCCAGAAAACCTGGCAACTGTGACTTCACTGGTTGATTTCTCCTCTGTAAACTATCTCCAAAGAGGGTTAAGCGTCCCTGGGTGCTTAGTAATCCTGAGTAGAAAAAGTGCTTTATCTCCTGCCCTGACCTTGTATCAGTAAAACAGCAGAGTTCAAGGGAATCGATGTGAGGCCCTCTTATCTGCCCTGAGCCACTTCAGCATGGAGGATTTCCATTAGACGGTGAGGAACCTATACCGGACAAATTCCAACTTTTCACCAACTCCTGTTCAGATCAATAGATAGAGTGCACCCCTTTTTTATACATATATATGTAATACATCACAAGAAACACACTACCTTTTAAAAGGTAGTGTGAAAAATCGACTGTCACCTTACATAACATGACATAATATAGCCTTTGTACAAAGCAGCTTACAATAAGTGCATTTGTCATAAAGTGGTTGAACCCTGCGTAAATCACACTCTTAATAAGAACAAGTAGCATTAGGCCGGTTGTTTTTTTGCTTATTGGGGGTAAAGAAGGTGAAGGCTCTTAGGAGGTAGAGAGGTAAATGCAGGTACTGTACGATCCACGTGTAACTTGGAAAGAAGGGTCTTCTGACACTAATGGGAAGCACATTCCTCCATTGCAGTGACTGTGATGAGTGACTTCACAGGTCCTGTAGCAATTGTGGACAAGGCGACCTGAAGTTGTGAACGATCAGAGTACTTATGTCGACTAGAATAGTACTAATATAAATTGGGCCTCGGCGATACAACAGTGAGCTCTTCGGTAGGAGTGATGTCATGGACTTCTGAGACGATAGCGGAGAGTTGGGCCTATTATTTTGGTCTTGTGTAAACCACTTCATGTGTGTTATCCCTAGACATGAGAAATAAATGAGGGTCAGCTGTGTAAACACTGACTTATAGCTCATATAATGGAAAGGAACGGATGCAATAAACAGTCTGTGCATTGGACATACCCATATGAAGTGAACACACTTCCTAGAGTCTTTCTGTTAGACCTTCACAGCACCTTCATACAGCACCAATGACGATGCAAGATGTTGGAGGAGATTCTTGACTAGTGTTTTGTTATTCGGTGCTGAGACGCCTCGGTAGATTTACGCATACAATAACCAAACCTCTCTAAAACAAGGAGGGAGGCAAAAAGGCACATTTGGAGGTTCAGTGACTTTCTAGAAGGCAAAAACATTTGCTGATGGAAAACTGATTTCTGTTCGAATGGACTGGGTTACCATTGTCTCCCCTGGACCAGTAACCTTGGTTTGTGGCACATACAGGGCAAGTACCAAATGTAGACGTCCACATGAATGGACTCTGGAATGGAATCCTACACAGATATGAAAGAGAGAAAGATTGTATATGGACGACTGTCACTCGACTTCACCAAAGATAGATAGATAGAAATCTCCCTGCTTCTCTCTTTCCTCCTTGCCTCTCCCTCAAATCAATTTATTGTCCCCGTTCCCTCTTCTTCCCCCTTGCTCACTTTTCTAAAATCACAATTTCACATTTGCTTCCTCCCCGTCTGAGTGCAAATATAATGACTCAACATTCCGCCATCACTTTGATTGAGCCTAAGTGCTGAGTTGGGGTAACCTTGTCTTGTCCTATATGTCTGGCTTGGGTCCAATTGTTCCGTCAGCCCAGACGTGGAACGCCCCACTGGGAATCCATTCCTTTCTCCCCGCCTGTCTCGGGGGCCTGGCAAACTGCAGACGGACACACGTGTCGGGGCCATGACAGATTTCTCCCACATCCAACAGCCAACATCCAACATCCAGATCTGTAGTTGAAAGCCGTTTTTTTGTTGAGTACGTGAGGGTTGTGAAATAAAGCGAGTAAGGGAGAGAGAGAGAGAGAGAGTGCCCAGAGGATGAGTCTGTGTTTGAGTAAAGCATCTCTGACAGGCTTAAAATAAGCATTTTTGCACAGGCCGACAATGTTTACCAGGGGTGGAAGTCGCCAACTACAGCTGCTGTCACTACCAGAAATGAGTGGAATCTTTTGTTTGTGTACTTTTGCAAAGATTTTTGCGCATGGATTATAAATAAATAATTATATATAATAATTATATATATATATAATAATTATTCTGTTCATAATGTTAACTCTGTTCTTGCCATTCTTTAAGTATTGTTCCATTCCTAACCATTTGGATTAGTTTATATTCAAATCAATCAACAAAGACCTATTTCAGCAAAGGGTTAGAACTTAATTTTATTTAGAGTTCATTTCATTTCATTTGAATGACGCTATTACTGAAGGATTGTTCGGTTTTAAGACAAATTGAGTGACTTGTTATTTGTAATTTGATACAGTACGGTATTTGGCAGGTAATAGTACTTCAACCTGGGTATAAAGTGTACACTCTACACTTTTCTATGATGAGTCCTGCCAGAATTCATACTGGAATTCAAGCGAAAAGCTTGAGTGTGTTGCCCAATCTGAGACTGCACTGGAGGCATATGGTACATATTACCTTGAGAGAAGGTATATGTCTTATTATTACTAACACATGCTGGGCCCTGTGTTACCCCCCTTTTTTAAGTTGATCCGAGGCTGACTGAATAACGGGCACATTTTAAGGGGGAAAAAATGGAAGAAACTTGGCTTTAATGGACACAAGGTCACAAGACTGTACATTTGAACAGAGTTATAGGACTCATGTGTGGACACTGTCTGGAGCCTTTTCTACAGTCTGCATTTTAAAAGACTTGGTATCATTTCAAAATTGCCCTTCAGTGGATTCAGGACACAGATAGTTTGGACTCTCATTATGAAATGTTATCAAGAGTCCACAACTTTTATCCACAACATTGTTTATATATATTTGCAATGAATGTCGAACAAAACCCCACTGATCGTGCAGAGTCCTTTGATCTTTTCTGTCTCTGAATGAAAAAGTACATGAAATTACTAAAAGGATCCACAATTCTGGTCATAGAATTTATTTCAACTTCAAAAGTTTCCGTCCATTTGCTCCTGAGTTGAAGCCACCACCCTTCATTTCTAGGACTTGAATTGGTCTTCACCAGCTTCGATCTGGATCCTGATCCGATCTGGGTCAGTCTCGTCCTTCTCCCTAAAAAAAAAACCAAACCGGTATCAAAGTAAATAAAAAGCAACAACTATAAATGAGAATGAAGACTTTGAATGTTTGTTCTTCTTCTGGTAGGCTTTAGCATTTAATTTGTCTCTGCTGGGCCATTATGAATAAATCACACAAACTCCAGACTGTAGTCTGCCACATCCAGACCCAAAGTCTCAGAGCACTCTGACTGGAGAGTTGAGAAAAATGCTGCACTAGTGACATTGCTGCCGTTTGGGCCAATCCATCTGTCAATCAGGTCTGTTCAGCTGAGTTTTTCATCCATCCTCATCTGCCCATTTCCCATAGCAGTTTAATTAATACAAATACAGCGGTCATGCTCTTTGGCGAGCTCCTGGCGTTTCCTGGGGAAGAAGAAAAAAAATCTTCCTGAGGAGGGAGTTCCTGAGTCGCTTGATTAAACCTCCAAGCCAGTCCCTAACTCAGTGCTACAGATTCCAGCTGGACGACTGTGATCAAGGAGACAGAATTCTGTGTGTTTGATGCCTGAAGCTAATTAGAAAATGCCTCTAACCCTTGCGGGATCAAAAATATATTTGCCCGACATAACGGCACTTAGCAACTCCCATCCCAGTGTCCCACAGCAATGTCGATGTTGGATATAAAAAAGGTTTTTAAGATGACATGTGCACGGATAGAGTGAGCGTGATGACGTTTGATCAGCTCCTGCCTGCTCATTTATCAGTGTAATCTAGACAAGGTTCTAAATTCTCACCGAAAGGTTTGTTGGAGCAAAAACAATAGGGATTTCGGCAGACGTTTGTACACACTGAGTGATTATTATTATTATTATTATTATTATTATATTATTATTATGAGAGAGCACGCTTATTAATAATAATATTGTTATTATTATTATTATTATTAGTAGTAGTAGTAGTAGTAGTAGTAGTAGTAGTAGTATTCTAAAGATATATAAAGACTCCTAAATGACCATATGATCACAAATCCTCCCTATATACAGGAGTCATCACAATTGTGTCTCAAGTGAGTCAAGGTAGAATATGTCTCTAGTGGTCCACACATTCCAGCAAAGCCAAATTCTTGGCACAGGTAACAATATTATATTAAATGTATTGGATATTACATTTCTCCAATGATTTTGCTCATATTGAAATGTGTGTGCAGTTACATAATATGCCTAATCACATTGGGAAATCTGGCAGTGCTATGGAAGCAGTTTAATTACATCATTCACAGGGCCCAAAATATCAAACTCAACACTCTGCAACAGCAATGGCAATGATGTTCTTACTAAACGTTGATTTAGTTGCTATCTTTTTTTTTTTAAACAAGTAGTGCCCCCTTTTATTTACACCCCACCCTTAAAGATAAATGTATTTTTTTTAGGGGCCCAAGGTTATTTAGACCCCATCATTTGCATCTTTCAAGTCCTGCTGATTTTCGAGGCCCAGACAAAGACCTTTAGACCTGAAGAGAATCATGAGAAAATCTCTCGTGTTAATGGTGGTTACGCGCGGGCCCGCCAGAGACGGTGAGAAACTCTTGTGATCAGTCCCAGATAAGTCTGGGGCTCTTGACTGGTTTGATATTATTTTATGTGTGTGTTTGAATCCCAAGATTTGTGATCACCTGCCCACCAATAGTGTGTATATGAAAAAGGTGTCTAAATGCTTTGTGTGATGTGTGATGCTGTCCATTGATAGGATTTTAGAAGTATTTTTGAAGTCTTCTGGCTATTCCTGCCATCAGTTGATTTTTAATCTGGTCTGCCTGTATATACAGTGGTACCTCGACTTACGACTGTAATTGGTTCTATAAGAATGGTCGTATGTTAAAACAGTCGTATGTTGAAGCAATTTTTCCCATATACACCACGCTCATATTTTTCTATGATTTCCTTCTTAGTTTCAATGGGAATCATTGCCTTTTTCTTTTTCCCATCATCCTTCTTCTTGGGACTCATCATGAAGGGTGAAAACAAACAAAATACACAGCACAAACACAGTAAATATGAAAAGAATATCAATAAGCCATGAACTACGTGCGCACACGATGTAGGTCGCCCGCTGATTGACTGCTGATTGACTGCTGACTGGCTGCTGACTAGCCGCCGGCGTGCCTACTGTAAATTTCCACGCTCGTATCTTGGAGCAGTCGGTCGCAAGTCGATACAAATTTTCGCGACTATTGCTACTGGTATCTTGGATTAGTCGTAAGTAGATGCAGTCGTAAGTCGAGGTACCACTGTATTATAATTCTGTTTGCTTAATTTGTAGGGCTGCCCCCTGAAAGTCGACTAGTCCAATCATCAGTCGGAGACCACCTCGACTCAGATTCTTCAAGTCGAGCAGTAGTTTTTTTTGGGTTTTTTTGTCAGTCAGTGTGCATTACAAAAATAGGATAGAACAGATAGAAGCTTACAAAAATGCACAGGGATAACATTTCAATAAGGAATTATAAATAAGACACGTTCCACGCTCGTGTGTCGCTCCCCCGTTCTACCGAATAGTCTAATATTTGCTTTCAACAGCCGAATCCGATTCGAATGACAAAATTCCAAGTTGGGTACAGCCCTTTTAATTGTTAGATAGCATAACACTTGCAGACCAAATAGTTTATGAACACAATAGCTGAACTAGTCTATAGCTGTAAGTAAGACTCTTTAACAGGCACATGCAGGGGGGGGGGGCGGAGGGTGCCCGACCACTTTCCCATTTGCCTCTTGATGTTCTTGGTGCCCTTTTTATCAGGCCCCTTATATATATACTACACATACCATATATATACACATACATATATATATATATATATATATGGTGCTAAATTTCGACAGATTATGCTGGAAATGGAATTCTAAAATCATGTTCCATGTGCCCTTTTTTTTTTTTTTCACTTTGAGCACCTGCCCCTCTTAACGTCTCTGCACGAGCCTGTTCTTTAAGAAAAACAATGTCTATTATAAATAATGTTTGACAAGCAACATTGTCCTTAACAAATGTCCTTTTCGCCAACTGGGCTCTGTGTTTTACACGTTGTGAGGTGTGGGTGGATTTAGAAGCATTTTTAAGTACAAGTACGCTTTGATAAATTCCACACTGTAGAAATGTACGCACATTTCTGTGAATGTGCACCGTTGAGAGCCTAATTTGGAGATCTAGAAAATCACATCCAAAGCTGTCACTTTGCATCATCTTTTCCACATGAAATAACTGATGGTCTTTGAAAAACTCAGTGTTTTATTTGGTTGCACACCTGCACCAGTCAGTAAGTCACCTTGGCTAAATTTGTAGATTTCAGAGACATATCGGGTGCATGGCATGTCCAGTCTGAGACCATTAGGTGCGCTGCTTGCTTTCAAATACTGAAGAGTGACGACTTGATGAAAACAAGAGAGACAGAGGGAAGCAGGTCACTATTGTATGGAGAGGTGGTTGAAAGGGAATGAGAGACACTTTGGAAGGAAGAGATGGTGCATTTATCAAAGTCTGTGTGTGTGCATGTACTGTATAAGGACATCAGAGAGAGAAAGAGGGCAGAGAGAGAGAGAGAGAGAGAAAAAGAGAGAGAGAGAGAGGGAGGGTGGCTGAGTGATGAGACCCAGGCTGAATTGCAAGTGTATCGGCTCGCTCGCTTTTCCAGTTCGAACCCAGTAGGGCGAGTTAGCGGCGCTGCCAGTGATGGCTGCACCATCCCGCGCATGAAAAGGTGGATGACATGACCTCAGACAAGGAGCCGGAGATCAAAAGCAGGCTGATCCAGAGCGGGGTGTTTGGGGGGGATAATTCCACAGACTTATGGGGCCAGGCAGTCAGCTATGCCACACACCGAGCAAACACAAAAACCTGCCACTGAAACGTCATTATCCATTATGAAATTATCCAATGCACTCTTCCACATGCCTTTCCGAACCTCCTTTGTTTTACACCTTGATGAGTGATGTTTGTGGGCTGTTGCTTTTCAAAATGTGATGGAGGGGAACTGTTTGAAATTCCTAGATTACTTGGAATAGGACAGACATTCAGATTATGCATTCTAGCCATTCTAGCATGCCTCTATACCCCTATGTTTCAGTCCTGTTTGAGACAGGCTGTTTCTGTGTCTGTGGCTTTAAATGCAAATGAGGTGCTGCTCCCCACACCCCACTCCGGAATTGGTTGTGGCTTTCTGGCTGTGCTTCCTTGATGCCATAGAGAGCGTTGAAATCAAATCAAAGTTACACAACGTGCCCAAGCAAAGGAATTCCTGCAGTTTGACCATTTCTTTTTCACAGAATTGTATCGTTACTTGCTAATCGTTCTGGTCTAGAAGCCTACATGTACTGTACAGTTCAACAGGCGGCACAGGAGATGAGCTGTGACTCTGGATCTGAATCAAAAAAGCGACTGTATCCTAATCAGCTGCAGCTACAACACTCACGTTTGCTTTGAGGACAGGTCTCTACTCTCATTCTTGCAGCGACACACACACTAACGTACATACCAACACACTGCAAAGCGTGCCCGTTTGCCAGATTACAGATCGTCGCAAAGCACATTTAACCTAGCTTTTCCGCTCCCAGGCGGGGAGTATCAGGCCCCCCAGTCTGTGCTGTGACATCATAGCATTTTGATGGTAGAATGACATCTGGACACAGGCATACAAGATAGCAAGACAGAAACACATGCAGTCAATCTGATAACGTCTCAGACTCTGACATCCCTTTCCATCAGCCTCGTCATTGCCCTTAAGAAAGCACAATCTGTGAGTTAATTTATGTTATTCGTGTATGCATACAGTGTAGGAGCTATACAACATATTAACAGGTTATTTACATCTGCAGAGAGACTGATTGTTTATCTGCATATTTCAAGTTCAAGTTCAAGAGATTATTAGTCACATACATATACATATATACTGTTCCTCAGTTTTACACCGCTTCTATTAAAGATACCAAAAGTGAGCTCCTGTCTTCGGGAACTTGAGTGTTTAGCTTGCTGCATAGGACAAACGCACACATCCGCAACAAGCAGGGGCAACTCTTGACCACCAAGGAAGATCAGCAGAAAAGATGGACGGAGCACTTCAGGGAACTGCTCAACAGACAGCTCCCTGCCCAGATGGTAGAGATCCCATCAGCTGCTCAGATGCTGGAGGTAAGCTGCGATCCCCCACCAAGATCTGAAGTAAAGAAAGCAATAAAGGGATTGCGCCGTGGCAAGGCAGGAGGGCCAGACGAGATCCCTGCAGAGGCCTTACAAGCTGCTCTTGAAACCTCAACTACCATGCTTCACCAGCTGATCAAACAAATATGGGAGGAAGAGTTCATGCCAACGGACTGGAAGGACGGCTCATTGCAATTGTACCCAAGAAAGGAGACCTCAGGGAGTGTTACAACTACAGAGGGATCATGCTGCTATCAACATCCGGCAAAGTGTTCAATCACATTATCTTGGAGAGGCTGCGGAAGGGGGCTGATGAAAGACAGAGAGAACTAGGATGGTTTCCGTAACAGAAGATCATGCAGTGACCAAATTGCTACCCTCAGGATCATCATCGAGCAGTCCATAGAATGCAACACCCCTGTCTATGTCAATTTCATTTACTTTGAAAAGGCATTTGACAGCGTAGACTGGGTGTTGCTGTGGAAGCTCATGGCTCACTATGGTATCCCTCCAAAATATGTAAACATCATCAAGAACACAGACCAGGGTATGCAATGTCAAGTGCTCCACCAGGGATCTGCACATAAAAACAAGTGCTCACTGGTGTGAGATAGGGCTGCCTCTTCTCTCTGTTCCTCTTCCTCCTATGTATCGACTGGATCATGAAACAGACAACCAGCAATAAAAATAATGGCATCCTGTGGAGTCTGACAAAACACCTTGATGATCTTGATTTCGCGGATGACATCACACTGCTCTCACATATACACCAACAGACACTGGACAAGACAACATGGCTGGAAACAACTGCAGCTGTGCTTGGACTCAAAATAAATGGGCCAAAAATCCCAAATCATGCGGATTAACAACAAAAACATGAATTCCTCGAGAGCCACTCTCTCAAAGAGGTCAACAAATTTACCTCCCTGGGAAGTGTGATAGCTGTGGACGGAGGGTCAGAGGAAGACGTAAAGTCGAGAATTGGAAAAGCTAGAGCAGCATTCAACATCCTAATCAAGATAGGGTGAAAAGGATCAAAAAACATCTCTCAAGACTAAGCTCAAAATCTTCAACTCCAACATCAAATCTGTACTGCTGTACGGATCCAAAAGATGGAAGAACACCACTACCATCATAAGAAAGCTGCAGACATTCATGAACCACTGCCTAAGACCCATCCTTGGGATCTTCTGGCCAAACACAATTAACAACATCAACCTGTGGGAACGCACCAACCATGAACCAATAAAGTACAGATGAAAAGGAGAAGGTGGATCTGGATTGGTCACACACTGAAACAAAACAGCAATAACCTAACAGGCACGGACATGGAACCCACAGGGCAAAAGGGGGAGAGGTCGTCCCGAGAACACCTTGAGAAGAAGCACAGAGCAAGAGTTCAAGAAGGAGGGGCTGACGTGGCAACAGCTGGAGAAGATGGCCCAAGACAGACAAGGGTGGAGGCGATTCATCAATGGCCTATGTCCCGAAAGGAATACAAAGGCCTAACTAACTAACTAACTAACTATAGCCACGTAAGTCTGCACGTGGTGAGGCTTGAAGAGTAAAAAAATTAACTTCACCTCAAGGCATCTCCTGGCCTGGAAACCACCGAGTCACTGCTTGGAGCAAGGATGATGGAATTCCCAGGCCCCTCAGGGAGAGAGAACACTTTCAGGCTGCAGAGAAGGCTGAGAGAGCACGCTTTGTGGCTGAAGAAAAGGCAGATGCAGCACGCATTAAGGCCATCTTAAGGGCCCTTCAGAAGGAAGAAGAAGCAGAGGCTGCGATAGCAGAAGCAGAAGCTCTCGGAGCACTTAAAGAGGAAAGGGACGTAGAGGCCTCATCTTCTTCATCATCTAGGACACTCGGAAGCCTCCTCACACCGTCACAGGGCAGCGCACTAGGGAGTATTTCAACTCCTTTTGCTGTCTCCCAGAGCCTGGCAATACGGAGGCCCCCAGGACGTGGGCTTGGTTGCAACACAGCCGTACCACTGCCCAGAGCTCAGCAGTGCGAAGGCCCCGGGGACTGGGGCCTGGCCGTACCAGCTTCCAGAACCCGGCAGTACAGAGGCCCTCAGGACGGAAGCCTGGCTGTACCACCTCCAGGAGCTCGGCAGTACGAAGGCCCTGAGGACATGGGCTTAGCTGTATCACTGCCCGGAGCTCAGCAGTACAAAGGCCCCCGGGACGTGGGATTAGCCGCATCACCACCCAGAGCTTGGCAGCATGAAGACTCCTGAGGTGCGAGCCCCTCACCACAGAAGACCCTCTGATGATGGCAACGACCCTCTTGGCCACATCAGACCTGTGGTCGATGGAGTGGCACGCGCAGCCGTCATCCACTGCACAGAGTCGGTCTCCCCACTGGCCACTACATGGCAGCTCCTCATGCTGGTCTCTCGACCTGCGTAGCAGAGAGGTCAGACTCTGCGCTTAGTGGGGAACAAGGGGCCACTGCCAACAGCGGGGAGCCTAAGCAAGAGAAGGGGCAGCCCAATGTGCGTACAAGCAAGACTAGTGTCCTCGAGAACGAACAGCCCAGTAACCTCGGACCGGCCACTACATGGCAGCTCTTTATGCTGGTCTCCCGACCTGGGTAGCAGAGAGGTCAGACACCACGCTTAGTGGGGAACAAGGGGCCACTGCCAATGGCGGGGAGCCTCAGCAAGAGATGGGGCAGCCCACTGTGTGTACAAGCAAGACTAGTGTCCTCGAGGACAGACAGCCCAGCAACCTCCGACCGTGTAAGAGTAGCATCTATGTGAAAGAGACGTTCTCATGGGGACTACACAAAACTCACACCCTCAGCCAAGGATGAGGCCTTCTTTTACATCATGGATGGCGGATTCTACACTAACCGTTGGGCCACATTCTGCAAGCATCAGCATCAGCATCCTCCGAACAACAGGGTCCAGGCACTTAACTGCCTACGTCACTCCGCCGGACTCTCACGAGGAATCCAGAGATGAAGGACCACTTTGTGGACTTCGTGAAGAAGATCTTTCGCAGTGGACACGCCGAACCGGCGCCCATGCTGAAAGATGGCGGGGAGCACTGGTATTTACCAAGTTTTGGAGTCTACCATGTCTACCTCAGGGTCCTAGTTTGCTTCAGGACTGAGTCAGTTGCGATCATGGCTGACGAATGTCAGCAGATGTTCCATAGCTTCCTGGTCAGGGGGGATCACTGTCACAACCTTCACTTCCTGTGGTTTCGTGACCACCCCTCCCCAGCTGTGCAGAGGACTGCCATAGAAGGAGAAAAAGAGGACAAGACCTAAGCACACCAGTACATGGTACGGCATATTTACAACGACGACGGGTTGAATTAATTCGCCATGGGCTTACAAGACCTCGACTTTAATCAGGACTCCCACCCTTTGCAGCTGCCCACCGACACCTTCACCTTCCGTGCAGCAGCCAATGAAGGACCTTTCACATGACGCAGTGTGCCTTCGACTGTCGACAGCCTATTCAACCCTCTAGAGTCTGCCGCACCTGTCAACTTTCAAGGTGGCGCCAGCCTGAGAGAACTTACTACCGCTGGCGACGAATGTGATGCCCTTCTTCCCATCTCTAGAGCTCAGAGGAAAGAGGAAATAATATCTTTTGTGGCGCTTCCACCAAGGCAATTGGTGCCGTCGCATACCTCAAGGTGGCTTAGGCGGAAGGTCAGAGCGAACCTAACCTTACCATCCCCAGACTCCAGCTCAGTGCAGCCGTACCTGACCTTACCATCCCCAGACTTGAGCTCAGTGCAGCCGTACCTGACCTTATCCCCAAACTCGAGCACCCAACTCGTCCCACAGACGAAGGCTTTGACCTTATTGACCCCTGAACCGATGGGAGCTCCACCCGGAGGTTACTGTCGATGTCTTGTGCATTTCAGGTCGAGCTTTGCAGTGCGTGGTTCGAGAGTTTCTCCAGCTGGAAATCTCTCTCAAGAGCCGTGGCCCGGCTCTCACTCACTCCTTCACCCTAGCATCTGAGAACAGCTCATGAAGGGTCCCAGCTTGCTGCTGGGACGTCTGCAGCAAGCCTCTATTCAAAGAGTAGCTCTACCCTAGACCCAGGGTATTCGACCCTGGAGGGTCTAAAACCTGAGGAGGACAAGCGAACAGCATGCGGTGGGCAGTCATCTTCACATTCATGAGCTCACATGTAGTGCACATCAAAGTGCTGGAGTTAATGGATTCCTCCAGTTTCATTAACGCCCTCAGACGCTTCTTCACCATCAGAGGCCCTGTGAACCAATTCAGGTCAGACTGCAGGACCAGCTTTGTGGGCGCCTGCAAGGAGCTCCATATAGACTCCATCGGCCCTAGTGACAAGCAAGTTGAAATCTACCTGACAGAGTGCGGATGGATATGGAAGTTTAATCCCCCACACTCTTCAAACTGGGCAGCAGCTGGGATTGGAGGTAAAGGTGAGGAAGATCAATGTAGAGATAGGCAAGGACAGTGCAACAAAGGTGTTCCTTAGGCCCGTTTTAATTCACATTATTTGTGTATGCATACAGTGCAGGCGCTATGACAACATATTATCAGGTTATTTACATCTGCATAGAGACTGATCGTCAATCTGCATATTTCTGTACTGTTCCTCAGTTTTACACCGCTTCTATTAAAGATACCAAAAGTGTGCCCCTGGGTACTTATTCTGAGAGTGTTTAGCTCGCTGCATAGCCATCTGCACTGGGTGAGGGCAAAAGACTAGCACAACATGCTAACTTTGCTAACCCCTGGTTACCTGAGTGGAATACAACTGCAACTTTAATTGCAGACCGGCTACATGATGGATCGGGGCAGAGGTGAAATGATGATTCACTGCAAGTCGGTAAACTTCTTGTGAATCTCTATAAAATAAGCAGCAAAAAACACTCTGGATCACCACCCATTTTCTCAATTTACTCTCTCATTATTTAAGCGTTGTGTGTGTTGAGTTCATCTTACAGACATTAAACTAACAAACTAATAACGTAAATGTTACCATGGATCTTGCAGCAAGTAATGGCAGTGGTTTTCTAGAAAATGACATCTAATAAATAAGCTCAGCTATTAGCATTAGCTAGTACTAAACGGCAAAAGGAACACACAGCTAAAATAAGTGTTAATGTAATTGTCTGCAGTTTTGTCACGGACAGTTGTTATTGATTCCTCTTTTAGGAAAAGTTTGGTGGCCAGTCCTGCGTTGTACTAACCCAAGTGGTTAGCACACATGTACAAGTTTTTGCCAACAGTAGCTGGGAAAGTGCCATCAAAGATTAACTTCTCCACTTTGCTCTTCTGTCCTCTGAAGCTGGGTGCCGATGTAGAGATTTGTGCTCGTCTGTGCAGCCAACAACAGAGAAATTCCCATACATAGCTCTTAGCTTCGACATAATGCTAGCGGGTCCAGCGTGGGTGGAGATACTCAGATGGAGGGCGGTCGCATTCTAATGAGCCCCCACTTGACGTAGAAAGGGGAGGCAAATCTGAGCGGCTTGTTGAATCATATGTATTCTAACCTAGGCATCCCACAATAAACTGACTGGGTTGTCTTATTTCAGTTTGTGTTAGGTGGCTCATCAGAGATCCAAATGTATGTGCACAAACACTGAAAAAGTGAGTTTTTCATAATATGTGACCTTTAAAGAAATTCCTTATTTAGCTGACACTTTATAAGAAACCATCATTTAATGTATTAATGTTATGCTTACGCTCCACTATATGCTGTTTCTATTGCTGGTGGTGGGGTCCGCCACGTGCAAGAAGTGAAAAGCAGCCGTGGTGAATTTGAAAAATGAACGGCACCCTCAGGAAATGACTAAATGTACGCTGATAGTCATTTGACCTTTCATGCAGAACTTCAGAGGCAACACAGTGCTCATCCTTGTCCCAGCTATCAACGTCACCTAGAACAGAGTGTGAAAGCTTGCATTGATTTTCAGACTTATTTCATGCAACATGGAGGAACACCCCAGGGTCAGTTGCTTACTGATAAATGGTTGATCTCATTCCTGTGTGACTTCTGCTGGGGTATATCTGGAAATGAGGGTAAAAAAGTCGTTGCTCTAAAGAGGATATTAGTATAATTAACTATGGAGAAATTGAACCCGTATGGTCCTCTTGTCTACCAAGTGTGACCTGAACTAGCAATCAAACAAGACCTAGTCTGTTATAACATTGAATAAGTCAGATCTTCACTGTATCTGACCCTATCTTTTCATCAAATTGTACAGTTGATTTCTGATTTAAAGGAATAAGTAAATACGCAGCTTGTTCAGGCAGATAAGAGTGAGTGTTGCGAGAGCGATGCTTGACAGAGAAGGTCATTTTGTGTATAATTCAAGTTGGAGGAACGGGAGCTGAAGCTCCGCACAGTCCTGAACGGTTATCCCCCAATAAGTCATGTCGCCCTTATCATACACGCTATTTACCCCAAGGCCTGATTGTTGGACGTGGAAATATGGGAAAGTGGCCATTGATTGATTTTGATCCATTGAGGAATCAAGAGAGTGAGGAATCACTCCAATCGCTCCATCACCTCCAGCTGACACAGTCGCACGTTATGGTCCTTTCTCAAAAGACATATTGACATTTAAGGTGTGGCCCAAGGCCACCAAAGCTAGAATGTGATTAGCTTAACAACAGGTCCTGAGACGTGGTCCTTGTGGTTTCCTTTTTTTCCCCGTCTTCTTTTTCTGAATGTCAAACGCAGTCTAATTAAAAGTCCCCATTGTTTCAGATGGCATGGAATTGTCAAAATGGGAGGAACGGGTAAACAACTGCAAATAAAAAAATACAAAATATATTGATGGCGCTACCTAAATGACAAAGTCAAATCGTTTTATATGAGCCTTCTGGAAGGGATCCAAGTCATTCATAACTTTAATGAAATTCTAATTAATTCTTTGTTGCTGTCTATCGGTATCGCTCATTTTAGATAGATAGATAGACAGACAGACAGACAGACAGACAGACAGACAGACAGACAGACAGACAAACAGGCAGACAGACATATATATATAGATAGATAGATAGATAGATAGATAGATAGATAGATAGATAGATAGATAGATAGATAGATAGATAGATAGATAGACGGACAGAGGGACAGAGGGACAGAGGGATAGATGGATAGATGGAAAAATATAGAAAACCTTTTCTCATAGTTCTCAATAATTCCTTCGACCCCAACATGTATCATGATACATAGATACAATATTTCTTTCCAGATGTTTGACCATTCATAAAATAAAAGCAACTTCAACATACAGTATTTGCAAAAATGTTTTTATTAGGGTCCATCCAAAATGAACATGCTGTCCGTATTTAACCCGTCTAGCCTGTTATAATGAAGCCTCTAAGTCTCTGGCATCAGCTGCAGGCCTGAGGGCTGATTCTCATAATACCACACAGAAGTAACAACACTCCACACTGCTTTCTGTAACTCTGTCTCCTTTGCTTGAGACAAGTCGCACTATCACAACGGATAATCACACGTCCTGTTTTGCAGTTCAACTCCTCGCTACAAGCCAACTGATTGACAGTATATGTATGTATATATTGGTCTGGGTATTGTTAAAAAATGACGATACCGATACCAATACCAGAACCCTTAAAGTGATTCCAATACTCAATGAGTATTTCATTGGATACCTTTATTTCTACTATACCCATCATGTGAACGCAAGCATTCAGTTGTGTAAAATGCCACCGCTCCTCCCCATTCTTTAAGACAGGCAAATTGTAAACCCATCCTTTAACAGACTTGTTGTCGCTACTGCGGTAGTCAGCCAATCACGCGTTACATTCAATCGAAAAACGCTTGCAGTGATTGGCTGTGAGCAATACCGTACAAAGTCATTTTTTTCTAGTGTACACCAAGGCTATAATGCAGGTATCCTTTGACTGGAGAAGTTTCTATACGACTTGGTATTGGGTTATTTGGGACAATACCCAACCCTATGTACTATATATACTGTATATACTTGAAACAAAACCACTGACATTTTCATGACTTTGTGAAAAATCATTCTGGTCACCCTCCAAACCATCCTAGCATCATGTAGGGCCCTAGTCAAATGAGTTTTGATTAAACAGATAGCAGCTTCGATAAATTAAATAGATGTTTGTCCTCGGATATACTGTATATCCAGGATATATCAGGTAGAGCATTGAATACTAGTTAATATAGATTATATAATCAGGCAATTATATCTCTGTCAGCATTTCATATTGTAAAGTCACTTCTAGGGTAGTGATTCATATTCATATTAATTTGGCATATATTAGGCTGAGTCCTTATCGCAGCGCCCGGGTCGAATCCGGCACGCCATCCGCCATTTGCTGCATGTCATCCCCCCTCTCTGTCCCCTGCCTTCCCTTTCTCCCCGCACTGTCACCATCAAAATAAAGCATGAAAATACCAAAATATATAAAAAAAAAAAATAAAAAATAAATAATTGGCATATTACTGTGTCAAGGTGAAATGAAGGTTGTACCTTAACCTACCTCTGGTGGATAAATGCATTATCCAGTCTCACAGCTAACTTCGGAAACATCATTGTAACAACCCTCGGAATACTCTTAATGGGGTTAAAGCTCTTTATTTCCCCCCTGTGTTTGCTCTACTCCACTGGCAGGGCTTCAATGGCGCTTTAGCATCATTAAGGAACCATTAAGACACGCTTTAAGAAATCAACCTAATTGCGTAATCTTTCTGGGTTAACTGCGTAATGCAGCTGGAACTTGCCCCCTGCTAGCTTTAGAGAGCAACTGAGGATTATATGCATGAGTTGTAGTACTTTTATATGTGGCACAGGTTTTGATGTGCGGTGAGGGTGGTGTCTCAACACGCCATTTATACTGCATGGCAAAATAATCCAGAACACATGGAAGATGATTGGTGGCAATTGATTGTTAGAAAAAAAAATACCCACCACTGCAAGTTATCCTTGGAATTTTACCCCTGAACGCTAGAAAAACCTGACATCATTGCTTTCTCAACTCAAAACAAGCACAGTTGGGGCAGCCTGGCATGCAGCTTTCAGGCCAGCCCACTGTGGGGTGGTTTAGAAGTGGGCCTACTTTGATTAATTGGGAATGGTAGCCATGCCTAAAAATCCCCATGCAGATGTATGCTGCTCGCTGAACGTGCTTTTGATTTTCTAATGCAGGGCTTTGCTGCCCATAATGATGGGTCTTCAAAAGGGTTTTACAGCTTGTTCCCGGGGACCCAAACCACCATAGTGGTAGCGAAACATACACAGTTGAAGAGGAGAGGAATATATTCAGCTACCCTTCAGCGGACTTCTACAGTCCGTCGTTTCAGATCAACTTGCGTGAAATTTGCATCAAATCACCCTAGCAGCAAAGTCACTGTTCACACAAACTGCGCACAAGTCACATTAAACTGCTTATGCACTTCAAGTCCAGGTAGTGCCAATTTAGAGTATTTACTTCTAATCTTTATCCAACATGGCTGGATTTCCCGTGATCACGTCAGGCTCCGGTCATGAAAATTGCCATGACATCACACCGCACAGCCCCCCTTTTTTGGATGAGGCAGCCGGGGAGACCCACTCGGTCTGTGGTCTTGTTGGCTTTGGGTTTGCTGGGCTCACGGTCTAATGAGGAAAAATGGCCGAGGACCACATGAAGCGGGGTCTATTACAAGAACAACATTCTCCGGTCCACGAGCGGGGAGCGCTTGGTCGCACCGGCCCGACAGCGTTCATCTCCCTGATGTATCGTTGTAGCTTCAGATAACCTCCAAAGGAGCACACATAATCTCTAATTTAGATCCGATTTTTTTTTTCAGATTCCTTCTCAAAGAGCACATTTACAGACGACGATGTATATGAGACGTAGGGACGGTTTTGCGGAAACAGACCAGGCCTAATCTTCACTAAATCACACTTTTAATCAAGACTAGCTGAAATGGCTTTGCTTGATTGGTTGGTTACAATGGTCTGGTCAACTCTAGCCCTGCAAAGCTGAATGAGGAATAAGAGAGTAGGGGTGGAGCTGAATTCGAACACAGTATTCTGCGAAGCACAAATAGTGGCTTTTTACGAATATTTATTTCACACAAATATTTAAAAAATATATTTTTTTTTTTCTTGTGCAGATGTGATAGGAAGATAATAGGAGAGTGGAGGGGAGAGAGATGCAGCCTGATTAAAATATAGGCCAAATGTAGTTTAACGCTACGCCACTTTTGTTTTGATTAGTGTTTTTTTTTGGTTTGCTGAGGTGGTTTATTATAACGTTACTTGTCTTCTGTTTTTCCTGTTGGACTTGCAATATGTGGAGCGGAGTTTGTTTAACCGGGTGGAGTTGTCTCCTCTGAGCATCTGTTTAGCACAGCAGGAGAGGCTGTGTCTCCCCGATCGCTCCAGACCGCTCCCATCACATGTTGAGGAGCTTGTCTTTACAAAATACAACTTGGAGAAATTTAAATGAGAGTATGGTATTAGAAGATACATTCTTCCCAGTGAACTTTCGTTTTTCATGTTTAAAATTATTGTTTTAATTGGTGAAAAAAATGAAAAATATAAAACATTATGTTACATAAATGACAATTTAGAATTGAAGTTGTTGTTTGAGGAAGACCCGGCGCATCAGCTCCGGGGGACCTCATCCCCGCTGCGCGCTACCCCACCGGAGAGCGCCGCGGGCAGGGCAGAGAGCGAAGGAAGCACCGGCGCCTCTGCTGTATTATTGACTATTCATGTCACGTGGATTGTTTCTCTGCTGTGTGATTGGCTGGTTGTGTCATGTCTTTTTACGTATAGGAAAACGGACTGTATCAGAAATAAATCTCCGAAATGTATCATCGTTATCGTGTTCTATTTTATCGTGAAAATTATCGAGAACATTTTACTGCCCAGCCCTACCTCTACAGTGTATGTTCATGTTTAAGTGATTTGATGCTGAAAACACGGCAACAACAATCCGGTGAAATTAATAGGAAGGTCGAGGAAGTGCGCGCCGAGAGGAGCATATTAAATTTCCGCTCTCTTACCTGGGTTGTCCTGCTGGTGTTAAGTTCCCCAGGGGGAAGGAGATTATGGCAACACACTGCTCCTCTGATTCCTAACGCTGTGCCCATTCATCACAGCTTCCGCTGGGCATCAGAGGTCTGATCCGGCCTTGAGCTCAGAGCGAGATCAACCCAAACACTGTTGATGTGCACACATTTTCTTTCGAAAACCAAAATGTGCGCCACTAGCTGTTACTGTCGGCTGTTGAGGTTCTCAAATACACTGTACCACAATCCATCCACCCCCCACTCCTTACCGTGCCATGAGGGACTCATTTAGTCGTGAGCCGGGAGCAATTTAGGATGAAAGTAGAATCAATAAGAATGCAGTTTGTGTTTTGCTGTGATTCCTCCGGGTGGCTGGGAGGGAGGGATGGAGGGAAAGAAAGACAGAGAGAGAGAACAAGATATGCAGGTATCTTTAATGCAGTGGCTTCAGGAGTACTCACAGATCTGGTGTTTTTGGTTTTCCAGAATTGCTTATGTCTCTGTGAGCCCCTCTTCTTTGTGAAATCAAGTCATCCCCTGGAACCCGAGGAACTGCCAACATCCTCGCTACACGCCAAAAACAGCTCCACTTTGGGATGAATCAAAAGTAAAAGTGCTTGCCATTCCACGATCAATGGATTTGAATATCTATCCAACCACTCAAGCGATCACCCTGTAGCCACCTCGGGCGTTTGTTTTGTTTTGTAATCCATGTGAGATCGACGACATGTGAGCGCTCAATCATGTTCGTGCGTGTAGGGCATGCATGTTGATGATAACTGGCCACGTGTCTCCTAAATGTCCCTTCTCTTTTGGTAGCATGGGCATGGGCATCACGCTATGAGTAAAGTCTGATCTTTAATGAAATATAAATTAACAAGTACTAGTCAAATGGGTAAAAACAAGGCATTTATTGTAAATACTGCTTACCCAATCTTATAAGTAATATGGTGATTGAAGCCCGTCTTTGCTTAATACCTGCCGCCTTGTCGTGCCCAAAGTTGGCCCCGTTTTGAACTGCCAGGGTCCACGTGGCGTCTTTTTTATCCCTGATTTACAACAACAATTGTGTTGTTCATGGCCACGAACCCGCAGGGCAGCAGAAACCAAGCACCTCAACAAACTGGGCAAGAAGCCGGAGCGCCACCCTTTCAACTGCATTATTTCCCTACTGGTCCTTGGCCTAGCTCCTCTTTTTTTGTTCAAAAAAATAAAAACTGTTATTGCTTTTTTGTCTTTCCTCTGTCTGCTCTCCCAACAGGTGTAATGACCGATATCAAATATCACCCTCCACCCCCCCCCCCCCCCCCCCCCCCTGTTTTTGCAGGGCTGGATTCACCGTGTAATGAATTGCACGGAAATAGCATAGATAGAGAGAGAGAAAGAGAGAGAAAGAGAGAGAGAGAGAGAGAGAGAGAGAGAGAGAGAGAGAGAGAGAGAGAGAGAGAGAGAGAGAGAGAGGGCTGGAAAGGTCATCACTAGTAATTTGCGATAGAAGCTGTTTCAATGGCATTTGCATAATTCTGTTGTCGTTGGCGTGCTGGGCACATTAACGCCGCGGCTCCTCTGAAGGCTCGTGTGATTTCACCTCGGGAGGATTTGTTTCTTCTCGCGAGCTGCTGTGAGGGGGAAAATGACGCTCCTTTCCTTTCCCTCCAATGATCTTAAGTGGATGTGGTGGATTTTCTTCTTCCTCTGATCAGCAGAGAGACAGAAGGGTAGAACGAGAGCGCCACAGACTGTGCTCATTAGGCCGTGCGGTCGCAGTGTTTATTGCCTTCCACTCTTGTTAGGTCAATCCAACATTTGACTCCGCGGACAGCGAGTTACCTCCATGAGAGTTTCTGCTCACTGTGGATCCTAACTTTGGGTGGGCGAGGTCGAGGTCATTCCACTCATCCTCCTTCCCCCCTCTGATTTGGTTTTTCGGTTCAGCCAGGGAGCACGGAGACGAGCGTAGCCGTGGGACCCGGAGCTCCAAAAACCGAAGGGGGCTGGGGGCCAACAGTGAGTGCAGCCTCCAGCTGCTGACATCATCATCACAGCGGCTTTTTCCAACATCCACACCCTGCAGTTGTGTGGCTGGTCCACATGGCAATAACCTGTGCAGCCATTCCTCCAGGGCAGAGCTATTCAACTACATTCTGGTGGGCCCCAGATTTTCAACCCGTTAGCAACTCAGGGGCCTGACAAAATAAGCAACACTTGTAAAAAGAAAGTTTGAATGCTAATCTACATTCATACTCTTCCAGTTATCTTTATCAATTGACCAAAAAAAGCTTCAAGCGGAGCTATTATGAAAAACACATTTTTTCAGTGCTTATGCACATACATTTGGGCCTCCGATGGGCCTACCAACACACAAACTGTGAAATAAGACAACCCAGTCATTTTTTTGTGAGATGTCTGTTTCATAAAGCATGTTGTAAAACAAGCCGTTCAGATTTGTTTCCCAACCCTACGTCACGTTGGGCCTCGGTAGAATTTCACACTCCATCTGAGTAATTCCCTTTACGGCTCGAGCACCACCGCTAGCGGGTCCAGTGAGAGCTAATTATGGGAAGTGCTCTGTTGTTGGCTGCAGAGACTAGCACAATTATTTTAAAGGAAAGAGGAATTAATAACAACTGCCTGTGACAAAACTGCAGATGATGGAAATGTAGGTATTTAAAAAAATAACATCAGTATGTTCAATGTCGGTTACTTTGATCCGCTGCATGAATCGGAACAAACTTTTAAATGAGGCCTTGTAGATCTAATATGAAGTGAAGATTCAGCAACTGGATTGCTTATTTCTCACCTTAATTTGTTCAGAAACCGATTTTGGTGGGCTGCTGAGGTGAAATCAGTGAAAATTTACGAACGAAATGCAACGGAACCCGGAAGTAATGCTGCAAACCCATTGGCTCACAGAACCCGGAACTTGTGCTCAAGCCCCATTGGCTCACAGAGCTTGGGGCCTCAGGAGGCTGGCACTACCCACTAAATACACTGTCCTGGAACAGGATGGTTGAGAGGTATGTGAGAATGGCTAAAATCCAAAATCTGAGTGGTATCTTCAGCAAAAAAAAATTCAAAAACATGTTTTGGGCACCTCAGAGACCAACAATAACTTGCGTAATAAAGCAGCATAATAGGTCCCCTTTGGAGTGACGCTCCAGTTTTTAGGTAAATTACGCAGGAGCTAGGCTAGGGGATTCCCTTGGCAGCCGTGCATTGAGCTGACACGGTTAGCATGCAGCCCCTCGATAACTCAGCCCTGGACACCCGGGGATAATAGTGGTATGGACCCCCTTCGTGTGGATCTGGGTGAGAAGATAAAGAAAAGAAAAAGGGAATCCCCCCTCCACTTAAAATGAAACCAATACATCTCAAGATAATATTTTCTCTTGGTTTCATATTATTGAAATGCACTCCGCTTAGTCACATGATTATTTATTGTCAGCACTTTAAGCCCTACAGGTGTTTCTGAGCTTAAATGTATTCAAAGGGCTGGTCTGTTTAATGTGGGGGCCACATTTGGCTTATGGGCCTACAGTTGCGTCGGGTCACTCTCGGGCCCCCCCCCCCTTCTACTTCACATCGCTTTCACAAAACAGAACGGGATGAAAAATCTAGAGCGTGATCGTTCTGCGTTTTTTGAAACGCCGATTATCGAACTCAATGACGCAAGAAAGGGAAGAAAGGGGCCGACGCCGCCCTACCGTGAAGCCGATGAGGAACGATTGTGTTCCAGTGTGCCTTCCTGAAGCGTTTCCCACAGCTCGGAGCGGGCAGAGACATCATCCGCTGGACCTCACGGCCAAAGCCTGTTTTAGTTTTAGTTCCAAATTGTCTTCGACGGGGGAAGTTTTGTGTCCGGGCTGATTTGTATTCACAGATTGGTAGCTTTTATATCAAGGCTGAAGTTAAAAGAGCTGAGCTGAGCTGCAGCCGACACCGCCTCTCCCCGGTCTTCTGACTCCCACCTTGTCTCTCCTCCTACCTCCTGTCTCTCCCTCCGTCTCTTGTCCATCTTTGACCCCCACCCCCTCCACACACACATAAATACACCCGCACTTCACACACTCTGTCTCTCACCCTGTGTGGAGGTACGCGTGACTCACTGTCTGACGGGAGTGGAGTAGAGAGGATGACGCATTCATTTCAAAAGCTTTTGCTGGAGGGGAAAAAAGAAAAGCAAACTGTTGTTTAACATTCGGCAATGAATTTGCAATGGACTGATGGATTTTGTTACGGATGTTTTTAACCTGACGCTGACTTTGTTCATTTTTCTGTGGGATGATGATGATCGAATCAAACCTCTTGTTTGAGAGATCCATCTATCTATCTGTCTATCTATCTATCTATCTATCTATCTATCTATCTATCTATCTATCTATCTATCTATCTATCTATCTATCTATCTATCTATCTATCTATCTGTCTGTCTATCTATCTGTCTATCTATCTATCTATCTATCTATCTATCTATCTATCTATCTATCTATCTATCTGTCTATCTATCTGTCTATCTATCTATCTATCTATCTATCTATCTATCTATCTATCTATCTATCTATCTATCTATCTATCTATCTATCTATCTATCTATCTATCTATCTATCTATCTATCTATCTATCTATCTATCTATCTATCTATCTATCTGTCTGTCTATCTGTCTGTCTGTCTGTCTGTCTGTCTGTCTGTCTGTCTGTCTGTCTATCTATCTGTCTGTCTGTCTGTCTGTCCGTCTATCCATCTATCTATCTATCTATCCATCTATCCATCTATACATACATACAGTACATACATACAGTGAAATGAAACATGTGTTATGTAACTTTCCAGATCATTGGGTGTTTCAACGTCCCCTGAGTCCACGGAGAACTTTTTAATCCTGAGTGAATTATTCAAGACTGTAAACTTGCCAGGACCTACTGCACGATGAGGGGAGGAGGAGAGAAACAGATCTATCTCCAAAACACATGCACGCATTCATCCCCCCTTCCGCAGCCCCTGCCGTCTGGCGCAAAGCGGTTTTCCTCGGCAGCGTCGGATTACCTGTCATTCAAGCGGCCCGGCATGTCTGATGACACAGGTGGAGAGACGTCAGATCTTGCTCCGGTGAGCTGATGCAAATGCAGTCGGAAGCGTGCGTTGCTCTTTCTCTTCTCCTCCTCCGCCTCATCCTCCTCCTCCTCCTCCTCCTCACCCGGAGGGGGTTTTCTCCCGGCTTGCTGCTGAAATAAGCATGTAAGGGCTTAAAACGCATAAAAAGGGGGAGGGCCGGGTGTCATCGCAGGTCAGGCGTATCTCCTCACCATAACCGGTTGTATTTATAATTATGGAAGTGCAGGTCGGGGTGGGTGGAGGGGGTTATATCAGATGAATAGCCCCGTGGATGGATCTTTTATCGCCTATTAATAGTTATGCACTTAATGAATGCAATAGTTAGCCATTGCCACATACCAAATCTGCATTTAATTTATTCCAAGCCATTTGGGTTATAATGAAAATAATTTCTCTGCTTTTTACCCTAATAAATATCTATCTATCTATCTATCTGTCTATCGGTCCATCGGTCCATCGGTCCATCGGTCCATCGGTCCATCGGTCCATCGGTCCATCGGTCCATCGGTCTATCTGTCTGTCTGTCTGTCTGTCTGTCTAGAGATACTTATAGTACCACAATCACACTAATAGACTGCAACAAAAATCTATCTACTACTTTGTAGAGGTGGTGTGCTTCTCTGTCACAATGTGGATTGACAGCTCTGCGCATGCAGATTGTAATATTCTATCCATCACACATACACGTGGTTACATAGAACCATCTGGAATGCCATACATTTTTTTCCATTTATTCTACATACTTCACTTCTAGTTATTTTTACATTAGGTCAGGGATCGGGGAGGTTTATGTATTTTTCATCCTATGGTGCGGTGTTTTCTGCATCTACACATTCTATCGGAGTCGAATGCATAATTGATGGGGTGTCAAGGGGGCTCGGAGCTCAAGTCTCTTTGGCCACGCTCTTTGATTAGCCAATCGGAAACAGAACAAACCAATTATGGAATCCGGTGGGGGATTCATACCGGCATGATACAAATTGCTACTCTCACTCGGACACTTGCGGGATCCCTGAGTGGAAGCGGAAAACCACGAGGAAGATGGAGGGAGACGTGGAAATGAAACAGCTATTACAGTATAATAGCTTTGTTTCCTTGTGTTTTTTTGTGCTTGAAAATTTGTTTTTCTGCCAGTTCTTAAGTGCTGAAATTCGGCTTTTTTTTTCTCCTCTGCCTGTTGCGTCTGACAGCATAATCAGCCAAGTTTATTTTATTTTTTTCACAAAGAGTGGGTGGAAAGGACTGTTAAGGAGTGCAGAGTGGCAATATAATAAAGCAATGGAATATAATGAAAATAAGAAAATGTATGAAAATGGCAATATATGGAAATTTGCGGAAACATACAATAAAACGGTTAACTGTACACAATAAAATATGACAAAATAGACTAAACCTAATGATAAACAACAAAATAACCTAAAAAAACAAAAAAAAAAAACAAATAGAAGTGACCCAAAAAAATCGGAAAAACGTGGTCATGTACAATAACTAATAAAATATAGATACTGTAGCAGTGAACTGGAGAGCTTAACCTAAGATGAGAAAAAAATGGTATTGTACAATAAACACATTGTAATAAAATATAAAATAAAAACATTAAAACTATGGACTTAAAACCCAAAGAAAAATAAATCTAAAAGAAAACTGTAAATAATGTAGACAATAAAATACAGTAACGATGCAGTGACAAATGGCAAATAAAATGCAAAAAAAAAATACTTGTCTACAGTTTCCACAGAGGAGCAACTTTTACAAGGTGTTTTTATGGGAAAGGTTTGTAATACCTTTTTTCAACGCCGCATTTCAGAGTGCACTATTATATACAACAGGAATGATTTCTGTTTTGTATGCGTGTCGCACATAAACTGGGCTACAAGGGGCCAGTGACCTTCTCGGTGTTCTCCAGTCCGCCCAAATACGTAGTTCAAAACAGATGTAAAAAAAAAACCACATTCTCACTCACAATTCTTACTCTTACAAGGCGAAAGCGTTCTCCGCAGGGTTTACTCTGGTCCTCCGCCCTGAGAACCAGACGACTTCCTGTTTGACTGCAGGAGGCCGCGCCACCCGATACTTTTATCTGGACTCGGCCGTGCCCTTCAGTTCACACTGTGGAGGCGCTCGGAAAAACGTTTTCCGCCGCTCAGCTACTCTGCGGAAATGGCGGTGACTCATATGGCGAATCAAAGTAGACCTTCCGCTTTTTTTTAGAGTAGCAGATAAGAAGTCATCCTGACGCGTGGCTAAAACAACAAATGCACGAACAGACGTATCCGATTTTAGCCGCGGGCCGGGCGAAGTGTTTGAATTGGTTGATGCTCCGTTGCTGTCACTTGCACCTGGTTTCGGACTTGTGGAGGGATTGGAGGAAGTGGAAGGAAGCCTGATGTGACGTGGCGTGGAGTGGTTCACGCTGGAGAGGTCAAAGGACAATTAGCGACCTTGCACGCCAACACACAGCCTAATCTCTGCCAGGGCAGAAAATATATTCAGATGTGGTTTTATTTTTGTTTGTTTGTTTGTTTGTTTTATGGACATGCTGAGGGCAAAATAAATTATTAAATTGAAAAATTGGCCAAAAGCATGAGCTTAATGAGATGTCACTATGGTGAAAATTTCAGGGGGTATGAAAAATCTGGAAATATTAAAACTGATGGACATATTCAGATCACATCTCAATATAAGCTGAATGTTTCCAAATTATCTAAAATCGAAATGAAATTTAAAAAAAAATGTATGTCACAGGGGAGCATGTGTTGCAACTGTTGCAAAACAGCATCTGTTGCAAACTTGAAGTGAATAAAAAATCTAAAAGGTGGTCCAAAAATATTGTCAATTGCAAAATGTACCTTAATGTGGCTTAATTCAATTAATTTCCCAAACTCTTATAGCCCTTTACATTGGGTCATCTAAATCATATGAACTCCAGTTTCTGATTTCATTTTAAAAGGTTTTTCTACAATAATGGCTAATTAAGCCACATTAAGCACCCTATTTTTGGCATTTTGAGCCTCAGTGACAAAAAAGTAATTATAGTTATATTTTGTTTTTCTTTTCATCGATGGTAGTAGAATTTGAATGATTAACTTTAAAGGTGTCGATCAAAATCTACATGAAGCTTTTTGGAATGTTCTGCACGGTCACACGGTTGCTCACAAACATCTGTGACACAAGCTCCACTCAGGTACAGGGCAAGACGGGGCCACAGGTAGAATTTATTCAAATAAAATGAGTTAAGCTCTCAGGTCTACGGACCGACTAAGTGTTTTGGATTAACATAGAATAAAAGAAACAAAACAACAAAAAGCCCTCTCACGGGTGAGCAGCGTGATCCCAGTTCATGGGGAGACCTTCCTTTTATACTCACACGCTCTCTTTGAAAAGCTCGGTTGTAATTTCCCTGGAAAACCCAACTCCGCCCGACGAAATGCATGTGAAAGTGTTCTGTACGTTGTGGAGGTCGTGGTGCTGCTGGTGATTTAAAGAAAACAACTGACGCAAACAGAGGAAAATCAATTACTGGTGCAGTAATTGAGGCTTGAATAAATATTAGATCATAAATATTTACATTGGAGTCTCAAGGAAGGCAGACACTCTTTGACACTAACAAGGAGTGATTGAAATATTTTGTTTGTTATTTCTTTTCATGGATGGACAATTAGGCAGGAACTGACAAGCGATCAAAACAAATGAAGGACATTGACATCAATTGAAGACATTGATTTTATCAGCGTGTATATACATGTATGTGTATATATATTTTACATTTAGATTTTAATTTAATAAAAAAATATATATCCTGTTTTATTTTATTATTATTATTATTCTCCTTTTTTTAGACTGTTAAGCTTTTTTATTTTTTAATGCTTATGGTCTGCGCACATGTGCCAAACCTCACCAGAAGGAATATATTAGAATTTCATGGGAGTCCTCAAAGTTATCAATGAGTTTGATTCCTTTCAGAAGGGATCTATCCATATATCTATCCATCTATCTATCTATCTATCTATCTATCTATCTATCTATCTATCTATCTGTCTATCTATCTATCTGTCTATCTATCTATCTGTCTATCTATCCGTCTATCTATCTATCTATCTATCTATCTATCTATCTATCTATCTATCTATCTATCTATCTATCTATCTATCTATCTATCTATCTATCTATCTATCTATCTCTCTATCTCTCTATCTATCTCTATCTATCTATCTATCTATCTATCTATCTATCTATCTATCTATCTATCTATCTATCTATCTATCTATCTATCTATCTATCTATCTATCTATCTATCTATCTATCTATCTATCTATCTATCCGTCTATCTGTCTATCTAACAAACATCAATCTATGCAACAAAAGTCAATCTAAACAATTAACAATTAAGAATACCATTGTCCACAACATCTATGTTTCACTTTATCCCTCTCTTACTGGCATGGCCCTTTAATCGTAACTCCGAACTAACTTGGTTCGGAGCCAAGAGAAACAGAATTAAGAATACAGTTGTCCACAGCATTTTCCATTCAAAATGACTTGGGCATGGTTGAACAGCTATTTAAAATAGCAAGTACCTTATTTATAGTTTGCCGGTTCAACGATTCTAATCATTTTAATTCTGAATGTCTGACTGAATAGTCAACGTTCATCTCCCACTGCAAAAAAATCCACGAAGACAACTGAACACTTCGGTTTAGGCAGTTGAATCTTGATGGATGAGATGCTGACAGGGGCTTGATTCAATGATTCCTGGTGAAGCCCAGGAATTAGACTAGAGTGGGCTGTACCTAGTGTTGTGTGTAAAAATATGGACTAGAATACAACACAATCATAAAATGTCATATAGGATTTCATGAACATATTTTCTGTCCTATCATCCCATATTTCACTATAGCTATGAGAATAATTTTACCTGATCACCAGGCTCTCCCCAATTGTCTCTGAACTGGAGCTTTTGGGGTTAGACCCAAAAAAACAAGCACTCTTTTTAACATTATGTTAAAGATGAAACTCATATAAGATATCATTTACTGTGTACTTATCATTGATTGAAATATTTGTTTTTGGGTTAGTTATTAGCCTACTCCCAGCTGTAAAATAATGCTTCTAAGAAATAATTATTAATTATGTAGGAAATGGTAGCTTGACATTTCTCTCATAATGCATCACCTGTTGACCTGCTGGTCTGAATCCAGCTCTGCAAAGTTGCGCTCCCCTGAGCTGCCTCCGTCAGGTCTCTCTCCCTCTGCTGTAATCTCCTCCTTTTGCAAGGCATTGTAGCCTACTGTAAGCATCCAAAATTGACATTACATAAAAAAATACATAATAATTTAACCAATTTGAACATTACATTACAGAATGCACATTCAAAGTAATAAGGCAATATTGCACGACGTGATGCAAACGTGACAAAGCTGCGCATTGTTGGGGAGCATATGTGGGGATTTTTATTCACAGGGTATTCTGTCGGTTTTATCGTTCGTCATTAATCATTTCCACAACTTCAAAAGACTCACCCTGAACCAGGGAGCCCTCACACTGAGGAGGACCTAGGACTGAAGGACTTCCAGAACAGAGAGGAGACCCTGAACGGAGAAGATCGTGTTCCAGACATGGAAGGCCAAAGCTCAATGGACTAGCAGGTTCGCTACTGGAGTCTGGAATCTGCATTTTGGATTTTCAGTTTTACATGGCCGGAAACGGGCAAATTAAAGCAATCCTGTGTTCGTCCAAAGCTCCGCAGGGTCAGGGGGCATCCCTTTGCGTCACGTGTTTTTTACAGTTTGGACGATATGGTGATATAATTTGGTCTAACTTTAGTAATTATCCTCTATTGTTTTTTATGCAGCCACTACAGAAAAAATTTAACAAATTTTTATTCAAAATTTTTTTTTCTCCAGAAGGGCAGCTCTGCCGAAGAGGGCAAATGGGCTGTTGCTCAGGCAACAATAGCTCGGCCTCGTGCAGATCCTTGAACCAAATGAAAGACCGGTTAATAACGTTCCATGCATGTCTGTCACTTGTCAGATTTTCGTAACAAGCAGCCATACAGTATTTTTAAAAACAAGAAAAAAAACGCAACCTGTGAATTTTTTCAAGGAACGTCACAAAAAAAGGACAAAGTCTCTCCCCTCTGCAAGTGGGCGCGGCAGCGCAGAGGGGGGCATTCAAACACTGGCACGGCTTTACAGAAGAAACCGGTTATATATTTTCACGCAACATTTAACTATTTCAATATAAATGGTAATGTTTCATACTATATCTTGTTTGAAAATATATTGATATACTGTAAAAAGTCGGTATACCGCCCAGCCCTACATGGTAGCCTATCTATCAAACATTAATGAAGTTGATGTCTAAGACCAACATTGATAAGGTACATAGTGTAATATTTACGCTATGTGCCTTGTATTTATCTCCTCTGGGAGTCAGACCAGACCACATTTCTCTTTCACGCTATATCACCGCCTGCCGCCGGTGGGTTTATGCCCGCCTTAGGAGGACGTGAGTGACGTTCAGATTTAATTTGTTGTAATAAATGAAATAACGAAAAAAATAATGTTATTAACATTACACGTGGTTACATGTACATGTTATTTCAAATCAATTTTTCTGTTCCACAACATTAAAAAATATGAGATTTCTGGATTTGTTTTCGTTCCTTGAACAGAAGCCTTGGTCAAATGTGATTTTCTTATCAAAATGATAAAAGGCCATGTTGCAAAAAAATGAATACACCTTCCTGAAAGTTACACAATAAATACATTAACATCAATAAAATCTTTTCTGGGGCTAGTTAAGGGCAATTGATCAGTCTGTTAATGAGTCTGTTGAACCATCACACTCAGACGGGTGTAATTGGTTGACAATTCAGAGTGGTACTTAACCCACTGAATCACTCTCTGACTTAATGCTGGGAACAATGGCACCACATGGGAGAGAGTTGTCTAGAGATTTGAGAAAGAAATTCATTTCATTGCACAATGGAGGACAAGCGTACAAGAGGATTAGCAAATCACTGTTACTAAGTCAACACAGTAGCAAAACTGACAGAATTTCAAAATGGATGGACTTGTGACGAGCTCCCTGAAAGGGGCAGGCCGTCGCTGTAAGCGTTCACTTCGTGATGAGCGATTTTTGCTGAGACTAGTGCAGGAGAGTCACAAAGCAGGTACCTCCTCAAAGTTATCTGTCTGTCTGTCTGTCTGTCTGTCTAAACATTACTCATAAGTTAATATTAAGTCCATTCATATTATGGTAGCGATGCATCGATTGTGAAATGTCAATACTGATAGTAGATGCCAAAGTTTTCAGAGTTCCCCTGAACGCAGCATCACTTACAGTTTTCCGAGTTCCCACAGCCGAAGCATCACTTCCTCCTTGGAGTGCTGCAGAGAGCCATGTCCATGTCCTCGAAAAACCAATCACAGATGGGGTCGTTCGCTTGGACGGATAAAAAATAAAAAATAAGAATGCTTAAAGGGGTCGCCAGATATACTTTGGCGGGCGTTAATATATCTAGGCGGCCCGCCCAAGTAAAGCCTATGTGTGGGAAACACTGGATAAACATCGGCCACTGCCATCGGTGAATGTCATCTTATTTGCTGATATGCCGATGGCAGTCAACAAGGCCAATATTGGCCGATACTGATGCGCGGTACAGCTGATAAATCAGTGCATTCCTATGACATAGTGTGGCGTAATTCTCACATACAAGGTCACTTATGTAGGATCCGACACATGTAGGAGCTTACATCAGTGTTTATTCGCTATATACACGACCGCTCGGTGTTTCCAAAGCTGCAAATCATATTTCCAGTCCTTTTTTTTTCATTATTCCTTCTGACTCCAGCGAAGTCAATCGATCATCTCCATGAAGAAAGTTGGCCAGCCTCATACATACAGATGATTTAACTCAAAAGGTCAAATTCAAATCTTAGCTCTTTGGCGTTGGCTGATTCCCGCCGGTTGCCCAAGCAGCCAAGCACATTAAGGCACGCGGATGGCGTGCCAGAGCCGACCAGGCAGAAAAACATGTCGCGCCGGGCTGGGTCCGCACTTGGAACAACGTCCGGGATCTTGGCCACGGTTAATTACTGCTAACGACTAGGCAATGATGAACCGTGCGACTCCTTTCCACACCACGGGGAGAGGGATCGGCAATAAAATGCTTTTGCTTTTGAAAGGACATAGGTCGATGACTTTTTCGACAAAACACATCAACTTTTGTTTATCACTGGAGCCAATATGTAGTTTATGAGTTGCAATGGTGGGAAACAGTGGGAAATGAGAATCTTGAATGATACTCAATAACAATATAGCAAAGAATATTTGGGTGTGACATCAGGTTCACATCATAAGTAGTTAATATGTCAGAATATTTTGTCTCAAGGATGTGTCTTTTTAGAAGCAAATGTGGTTGTTATGTCAGGTCCATTGTGGGCCCCCATTGTACTGGCCCACTTCAAGCACTGCTTTTTGCCGACCTTTTTCCCGGGAGAGGCGGAACCACCATCAGCAATGGAAACAGCGTATAGAGGAGCGTATACAGTACACCCCGTAAATATGTCTAATAGCTGTTTCCTATAAAGGGCCAGCTAAATAAAGTATCAAATGCAGGATTTTTTTAAACAAAATAATCTGTGCCTGGGGGAGAGGCTGGAGAAACATCTGGGCTGGAGTCAGAGGGGAGGCCTGACCTACCTGTCGCCTTCAGCCAAGCCCTGGAAAAAGGGGTTGCCGGGGCCGACGCCCAAACATACGATACCTCCGATTTTATTTTGGCAGGGTGGTTCCTGCTTCAGTCAAGGATGTGCTGTCACCGGAGATGCTTTTACAATTCGAGTTCTGGATGCATAACAGTGCAGACCGTCGTGAGGAAAGTAAACGGGTGCGGGTTCATTTTTGATACTTACTGTACCTATAAGTTGATATGGCAGTGGTGGAAGACGAACAAAATAACTCTAGTAAAAGGAAAAGTACCAGGATGGCATTTCTACTTAAGTGAAGGTACAGTGTACTGTATAAGCAGTTGTTCTTAAATATACGTACATTATTAAGAGTAATAATACTTGTCATATCCAGTGCCCTGATATAACAGACCAAATGAATGATTCATTTGGTCTCATTTATTTGATGAGCAATCTTTTATCAGCAGTTTGATAGATGTAGTCCCTGCTTCTTCAAACTAAAGTAATGCCACTGTGTTGGAAATAAGTGAAAAGAGTAAAAAGTATAATGTAGTAAAAGTCTCCAAAACTGAATATACTGAAGTAAGTACAGATACTTAAAAATGTACTTAAGTACACAAAGAAAGTATTTATACGTTACTTTCCACGACTGCCTTGGCGTGACTGAGTCAAGACTTTGTAGGCGATATTGTACGTTTTCATTCAGAGTTTGGCTGACGCTCACTCACTAGTACAATGGTAACCATTAAGAGGCAACAAGGAGGCAACTGTTATTGGCAGAGTTTTCTAAACATGAGTCATGTTGAAAAACCACATTGAGACGCTTGGCTCCCACATCATCACAACTAGTAGGCGTTTGCCAACGTGAGGATCCCGAGCATCAACGGTCGTCTCTGGAGGAAAGAGGGTGAAGGGTAGACGACATGCAGGCCCCGCACCTCATCACGGGTTGCCAGACGTGGCCCGTTTTCAGCACAGGCATAGTTTCTCAGACACAGATTAGGCCTAGCCTTAGACTGACCCACTTTTAATCCGGACAAACTGAAATGGCCTTTCTCAGTCATGGTTTTAAATAGTCTCAGACTTGCCCTAAAATAATAATCTAGGTTAAACTAGATAAAATAGTCTAGGTGTAAGTGAAGGGTTAAAAAACATTTTTGATTAATGGACGTGGGCTTCCAGGTTGACCTTGACAAGAGAGAAAGTCCGGCACCAAGACCAGACAGAATGAGCTGACCAGTCCTTCATGACCTTAGTCCAGGACTTCCTAGTCTAGAACTAATTCATCTTAAATTAAGCAATGTCTCAGAAAGGCAGGATATCTTTGAAAAGAAGGATTAGTTTAGTACTGATTTAGATTAAACCCCGTCTGTGAAACCAGCTAATTTACACATGGATCAATCTTCTTTGCTAAAACAACAAGACAACGAGAACCAATTAATTAACGCACTCAGTCATCTCAATGCTGGGTTTGTTTTGCTTTTTTTCTTACTCTATGGATTAAAATCAGAGAGGTAAGCACTGCCCACCCGCTACCACCGACATTGAAACACACACTTGTGCACGCTGCGTATTTTATCTACACAGGAACAGCAGCAAAGATGGGGAGTCCCGCAATCCGTACTGTAAGCGGGGCGTTATCAGGCCCATGGCTGAGAGTCAAACAGTCGGCATTAAGAAGGTAGAATCGGGGGAACCTGTCAGAAGGAAAAGGGGATTGGCAGCAATCTGGAAAGACGCGGGAGATGAGGGGTGAGGATGTGGGGTGGGGGTTCGGGGTTGTAGGAGGTCTCTCTTCCGGGACATCGGTAGCTCTCGCTGATTAGTTCAGGACTTGTGGGGGAAGCAGGGGTGGCAAATGGAGAACCTGTGTGGCGATCAGCACGTCAATATCAATCAGTTGACGATATTTTGGGGATGACTGTTGGTGCTTTCATGAGATATTAGCACACAGGGAATATTTGAACAATAATAATTTGTAGTGTAGATATTATGACCAAGCAAGTAGAGGTGTTGATTACAACAGCTACTGTGGAACATTCTGTGGGCGTCTCTACCCACCGGTAGGCATTTAGCGAGGGAGCCTGAATCTTTCTGGCACTGGGGCGCCAACATGGCGTGAGTTTTTATTAAAAACAGAACAGAAAGGCTTGCTGGCCAAAACGATAAACAATAATAATAACAATCAGTCGGGGCGCAGACGGAATGACTGCTTCAGTAGTTCCTGGACGGCTGACGAGCCCCATATGCTGATCCCTCTCTGCAAGACAGACAAACGTTAAGAAAGCACCCTGCCCCGAATCGGGGTCGGGAGAGCTGTGCGGCCGCAGGAAGGAAACCGCGTTGCCATCTGCAGCTGCGGCTTAACCACGGCCCTTTGTTCGCCACAAACTCCCACCGTCCAACAGCCGACTGCCCCCCCTCCCTGGAGAGGGAGAGAAAGTGAGCCCCCACCAACTGCACCCCTGGCCTATGGACCAACCGGCAGTTAAAGGGCTGGAGGGCCAGGTACCACCGGGTCATCTGCGCGTTGGTGTCCTGAATGCAGTGGAGCCACTGAAGCGGGGCGTGGTCCGAACAGAGGCAAGACAAGGCAAGGCAAGTTTATTTGTATAGCACATTTCAACAACAAGGCAATTCAAAGTGCTTTACATAAAACATAAAAAGCATTAAGACAAAGTGCAAACAAACACATTATAAAAGGACATAGAATGCATAAAGTAGAAAAAAAAAATAGAATGCATAAAAGTTATAGTGCAGTGCAAGAAATGAATCAAAGAACCCTTGTTTAAGTCTTTGTTAACAATTATTTGCGTATTCCCCGAATATTCAAGATTCAAGATTCAAGAGGTTTTTTTGTCACATACATATACATACTTCCATACATATACGTATGCAGTGGAATGTCATTGCAACGCACCCGGTGATTGTGCACAATATGTTCTAGACTGAACACAATAGCTACCTTATTTCTACTTGACTAACTAACTGAAAGTAACTGATTCATAAAACGTAATGCAGTAGGTAAATAAATTAATACAGAATAAAATAAAATAAAATTACTCAAAAGTAATACAGAGTGGGGGTACAAAATAGAAATAAAGGGAATAGACTTATGTATATGGGATGGGCTATTATGTATACACAGATATGTGCATTAATGTGGCATGTGAATTATGTGAGGTAGTGTGTGCGGAGATATTCAGTACAGTATACAACAGTACGGCGCAGCAATACAGTAACGCCAAACAGAATAGCAATACAGCACAGTATGCAGTAACCCAGAACAGTGACACAGTATGCGGTACGGTATGCTACATACAGTGAAGTAAGGCAGTGTGTGTGTGTCTCAGTTAGGACCCCTGGTGAGTTCAGCATTGACAGTCCTTATGGCTTGCAGGAAGAATCTCCGTCTCAGCCTCTCTGTTCTCGCTGTGTGACTGCGGAGGTGCTTGACCGACCGCAGCAGCTGGAACAGTCCGTGGTTGGGATTCTACATCATCCTGCGGGCTCTGCTACTACACCTCTTGGTGTAAAAGTCCTGCAGGGAGGGGAGGGTAGTTCCAGTGGTACGTTCAACTGAACGCACCACCCTCTGCAGGGCTCGCCTGTCCTGAGCAGCCCCCAAACCAGGTAGTGACGTTGCCTGTCAGGATGCTTTCCACTGCTCCACAGTAGAAGGACTTGAGGATCCTCACCGAGACTCGGATTTTCTTCAGCTGCCTGAGGTGGTAAAGATGCTGCCTCACCTTTCTCACCAGAGTGTCTGTGTGTATAGTCCATGTTAAGTCCTCCGTGATATGGACTCCCAGGTACTTGAAGCTGCCTACCCTGTCGGAAAAAAGTACCATTAATCACCAGCGGCACATGCATCCTCAGTTGTAATCCCCTCCTAAAGTCCATGTTCAGCTCCTTAGTTTTGCTGACGTTCAGGAGGAGGCTGTTCTGGCACCAGAGTGACAGGTCAGTCACCTCCTCACGGTTGGGCTTCTCATCGCTGTTGTTGATCAGGCCCACCACAACAAACTTTGTCAGCAAACACCAACACCATCAAGCAAACTTGATGGTGTTGGAGCTGGACCTGGCCACACAGTCATGTGTGTACACACACTACCTTTCCACGCATGATGCAAGGCTTGTAAACAGAAGCAACGAGATGGCAGCTTCCTTATATCATAGTGCCTCCAAGCAGCGGAAAAAGCCCCAGACACCCCACAGCCGCAGAAAAGCCCAGAGCACCCCACCCTGCAGCCACAGCAGACCCCCCAGCCCCGAGAGAAGCCGGAAGCCCGCGGAGCAACACCCACGCCCGGCCCCGAGGATCATAACCCAGTCGAATTAGCTGGCAAGTCGACCCTAGATCAATTGCCCCGCAGACCCTGGTCTGGTGCTGAGTTGAGTGTTGTTCACAGTCAGATTTATGTGCAAGTGTATGTGTTCTAAGCGAATATAAGTTGTATAAGAATTTCAGGACGGACGAGAAGCATGTCAAGGCAGGAGCGTGACGGGCAAGATGACAGCCACCCGCCACATCCCCACCCACATAGCTCGCACCCCACCCGTCCCGCAAACCCAAGGCCTATTGTGTGGTGTATGTACTGAGTATGAGTCTTGGCACTGGGAGAGATAGGGGAAACACAACTAGATCAATGCGGGATGCAGCAGGCCAGGCAGCGGCCACGCACCCCCCTGGACCCTGTGACCCAATCCACAGCAACGAGCCATGGGTGCAGAGCGGCGGGCCATGCGCCTCTGCTATGCCGGGCAGCTCCGCGCCCCCTTCAGGCCCGTGACCAGCCCCCAGCTGTCGCACATGTGGACTACAGAACAGAGGGCGGCAGATGGGCCCCAACCCACAGCCCGGCCCCCCAGCGACAAGCGCACTGAGAGCGCCAGAGAACAGGAACCCAGACAGCCCGGTGTGACGACAGGAGTCCGCCCCCCACCGAAGGAGAACACATGGGGAGCCCGCGCCAAGCACACCTGGCCAGACTCAGGTCCCCGCCCGGGTCACAGGACCAGACGGAATGTCTAACCAGCCCCGGAACGACGGGCCACCGTGGTGAGTGGTGGGTCAACTGAGAAGAGGTCTCAGAGGACACATACAGATGGGGAGACTGGAATGCTGTGACCCAGAAGGGTTGATAGCTTCTTGGTGATGTTGGTCCAGAATGTTTGGATAGTTTGGTAGAGCCAGATGGCATGAAAGTTGTCATCTATGGTATTAAGGGAAAAGTGAGAACAAATGTCTTTATCCACAAAATCCGTTTGAACAATTTGTGTCGGGTGATATGAGCTCTGTGCAAAATCTTATATTGGATGAGTTGCATTTTGGAATTACGGGTCATGAAGCGAACATAATAGCTAAACTAATTTCTACCTAGCTAACTAACTAAAACAAACTGATTCCTAAAACGTAATGCAGTTAGTGAATAGGATAATATAAATAAAATAAAATAAAAATAAAAATAAGAAACTATCATGCATAATCTCCGGGTGCCTTGCAAAGACATTTCACTGCATACATGTATGAACGTATCTATTGTGTATGTGACATATAAACCTCTTGAATCTTGAATCTTGAATCTTGAATCTTGAATAGAAAAGCTTCCACAGGTTGATATCGGTGGAAAGAGCAAGGGCTCGCTCCCATTCCATGGTAGGTAAAGATAAAGTGTCATCTGTTTTTAATAAAAGTTTGTAAATTCTGGAAAAGGGATTTTTTTAATGACCTATATGAGTAAGATGTTCAATCATCAGAGGTGGTTGTAGGATGTTGTTCGTTAATTTGATTTGAACTTTAGAGACTGCTGTGGTTAAAGGAATTGCAAAACTGTGACCACTGATATTATACCTTTGGGTAAAGGTTGGGAACGATGTAAGCCAATTGGTTTTCAAAAATGTGTTCCAGATGAGTAATTCCTTGTCTTTTCAAAGACCTGAAGATTATTGGTCTTTTTTTAACCTGAAAACCCGGGTTGTGCCAGATTGGGGTGAATTTATTTGGAGATATTGTTTTTCTGTCGTGCTGCTAGTTTAATTATTGGTTTCTTGTATTTCCAATAGAATTTATTGGTTTTTGAGTGTAGAGTATGAAACTAATTTACTGTTGGTTGGACTGGGGTCATTGAAAATGTGGTTCTTGTGTTTGACGTACATGGGCCAGACGTGACCGTCAAACAGACTGGGCGGGTCTGGCACAGTGTAGTTCCTTGAGCATATATTTTTTGTAGTATATTTATTATCACTGCTGCTATCCTACCAATTAGTGAGATGGGGAGGTTGTTCCATTGAGTGAGGTCTTCTTCAATGGATTTGAGAAATGGAGTAAAGTTAATGGTAAACAAATTGACAGACAGATTGTTGAAGATATCAATACCAAGGTATCTAATGTTGCCGGTGATGGTGAAGGGAAGTTTCTGGGTAACAGCATTTCAGTCCTCCCCACTGAGAGGTAAGACTGGGATTTCAGTCCAATTAATTGAATAGTCTGAGCTGGCTGAAAATTTTGATAGAAGATTGAACACTTTCCGGTCGGGATGATATTGGGATCCGTAAATATAACAAAATCATCTGCATACAAACTAATTTTGTGACTAAAGTTTTCTGTTTGTAGGCCTATGATATAACTATTTTGATGGATGGCCGCCGCGAGTGGTTCAATAAAGATGGCGAATAGTAAAGGGGAGAGTGGACATCCTTGTCTTGTGCCACGTTGTAGAGTGAAATGCTGTGAAGTGTAACCCTTGGTGATGAAAGAGGCAGATGGTGAGTTTTACAGAATTCTGATCCATTAACTGAGTGACTCTCCAAAGCCAAATTTGGTGAGGGTGGAAAAGAGATTGTCCAATAAACTATGTCAAATGCTTTTTAGGCATCTAAAGAAGCAGTAACAGTATTTAAGTTGTTCCTCTGAGATATGCTGATCAGACTGAATAAAGGGCCCATGTTACTAGACAAGTGTCTGCCCTTGACAAAGCCTGTTTGATCGAGGTGAATTATAAATGGAATTACTTTTTAAATTATGTTGGTTAGTGTTCTACGAATAATATTTAAATCACAATTAATTAGGTTTATGGGTCTATAACTGGAGGTGAGGGTTGGGTCCTTATTGGGTTTTAGTTAAACCAAAATGAGAGCAGTATTCATGTGCGGAGGTGTGGTTGAGGTTGACTTAATCTCCCTAACCATTCTGATTAATAATGGGGATAAAAGAGGCCAGAAGTTTTTATAGAATTCCACCGGGTAGCCATCTGATCCAGGTGATTTATTGTTGGGCATAGAGAAGAGAGTTTTCCTGAGTTCTTCTAGAGTAAGTAGTTGATCTAATGTGGTAGCCTGCTCTGTGGATAGTTTAGGGAGGTTGATATCATCGAGGAATGAGTTAATGTTTGATATATTTGAATAATTAACTGAGTGATATAGCTTATTATAAAAGTCTCTGAATTTTATTGATGTCCTGGGGGTGTTATTTGTTTGTGTGTTATCCTACCAAAAGTAATAAGTACCCTTCCCTGTAAAAAGTGTTTTTTTCTCTATGGTGTTTCCATTGATTGGCGGAAATTTACATGATTTGTCAGTGAATTCAAATGAATTCACTGTTGTTTATTGCATGAGGAATTGTGTCTTTTGACGGATGATATATTATCAAGTTGAGATCTAATTGTCCGGATCTCATTTCGGATTTGCTCAGTGGGTTTTTGCATTCTTGCCCTTTCTTCTTCTTGTGAGTGGAGAATTAAATAATACTATCTCTAAGAACTGCCCTCCTGGAGAAAGGTGATTTTGATTGTGATATTTATGGAGAGTCATTCAGTTCAATGAAAGTCCATTTTCTGGAAAATAAATGGTTAAATTCTTTATCTGTCAGGAGTGAGGTGACAAACTGCCACCTGCCAGGAGAGTTCGGGTTGGTTTCAATTATGATGTTGAAACTAATCGGCCCATGATCAGAGATTACAATAGGGTGGATTTCAGGATATGTGATTTCGGACATTACAGAGTTACTTGTCAAAGAAAAGTCATTTCTAGAGAAGCTTTTGTGGGGTGGTGAATAATTTATGCATTCTCTATTATGTAGATAATTTGATCGCTAACAATCGCCAAGAGCAAGATCACTCATATTGTTTCAGATAAACAATATATGAAATCCGATTTTTTAAACAAAGACTAGGGAAAGACTGAGGCTATTTCAAACCATGACTGAGAAAGGCCATTTCAGTCAGTCCAGATTAAAAGTGGGATTCAGTTTTAAGATAAGGCCTAATTTGTGTTGATATATCAATGAATCGCTCAGCTTGTGTGTGTGTGTGTGTGTGTGTGTGTGTGTGTGTGTGTGTGTGTGTGTGTGTGTGTGTGTGTGTGTGTGTGTGTGTGTGTGTGTGTGTGTGTGTGTGTGTGTGTGTATGTGTGACTGCGTGCACTCATGTATCCGTGTTAAATAATCACGGTGAGATGGACGACAGGAAGCAGAGTATCCACAATCAGAATTCATCGTCCAGTCGTTCCTAATCGAGATTTGTGTGGACGTTGTTGTGATCACAGTGACTGTGCACCACCGAAACCGCCTTAATGAAAAATAGATGAACAAACTTTATCACCCTCTTCCCACCCGGTGTGGCCTAAACTATATTTAACTAAATTGCACATCTGGCAGGAACAGGAGCCGTCGGGTTTACTTTTTCGCCGGGAGAAGAAGGAGAGAAAGAAACAGGGCACGAGGAGGGAAATGCCGGTCGTCTGATAGAAGACATCGTTGGATTGTGAGACAATGACGCAGTCCATGCAACATGTCGTCATTTTTATAGAATTTTTACCACCGCAGGAATTTGTGGAGCAAGGGCCCTGAAATAAACTACCGGGAGAGAATTATTGGAGAACGACTTAGCAATTAGATGAACTCAAGAGCAGTAACTCAAGAGAAAGAATTGGAGGAATGATAGTGAGTCCATTGAAAAGAGGCTGAAACTGTTGTGAGGAATGTTTTGAGAATTATTTCAAAATGTCTTAGTAAATTGATCCTAATAATTTGAAACCTATACTTCGAGAGTAATAAGGATTGAAAATTATTCACTGATGAACGATCATGATCCTTCAAGGTATAAATTCATGACCCAAAGCTGAAACTGTGCGTGTAATATTTATTTATTTTTATGAAATGCATTTTGCTTGTTAGCTTTTAAAAATTATTTACTATTTCACTGTGTTCTAATAATGTAAAGCACCTATATTATTACATTATTATTAATGTTATTATCATTATTATTATTGTTATTATTAATATTGTATTTTTATTATTATTTTCTACACATAGGTATGGGAGCCTTCAGGTTTACTTTCTCAGTCCCCTTATTGTGCCCCTTTTCATGCAACTTATTTCCTGACCTCATACATCCTGCCATTCTCTGCTACTGTATCTTCTCACTCTAAATACACAGATTCCCTTTGCCCTTTTTCTCTCTCTCTTTCTCCCGCTAGTTCTTATTCTATTAAACACCGACTCTGACGTGATTCATCTTCCGTCGCAGAGACAGCGATCCTCTGTGACTGTAGAGGCAATAATGCGGAGCCCTCATGTTTTTTTTTTCAAGTGTTGTCGCGTCGTTTCAAGTTGATTCTAATGCTGCTTCCACCGCAGGTTGCTCAGAATTACGGTGTCGTGAAAGGCCAAGACTGATACCCACTTTTAATCTGGACTACTTGAAATGGCCTATTTCAGCCATGGTTACCCCCTTGCCCCCTGCTACCAGTGTAGGTACCAGATGTGCTCGGCCTGGTTGACCCCATGATGCAATGAGGTGCGGTTGCCGGGCGCACCACTGGCCCGTCTCTCATCTGCGCCACCGGGGAGTTTGATCGGCAACTTTATAATTTATGTGGGTTTTTTTGTTTTGTTTTTTTACATTTTACCAGGCAAAAAAAAAAACGTAATTACTGGAGCCAAACGACAAGGAAGTGGCGTAGTGCCGTAAAGCAAAACACCCTTTTACCGCGGTTTCATACCCGAACACAGAATTTACATAATGCAAGAACAGGCGTTGGGGGGCGGGGGGGTTGAAAGAGGTGCCAGTCTCCATATTACAAGTCAGTGTACCATCAAAATGATTTTGTGTAACGGGTGTGGTTAGGACCCAATTGCAGCACAAAGATTTGTTACATATTTGGTAATGTCTTTTATTTGTAGAGCAGAGGGAAGACAGGCAGGGAGCAGGCAGGATACATCGTCGGGGACAGGCAGGTTCGATAACGAGGAGTGCAGACAGACTCGTCGGAGGCCCCCGTCCATCTCCACGTCCTCCGCTAAATGGGCCACGTGATCCTCATCGGAGTAGTTGGAGACCACGTCCATCTCCTCGTCCTCCGCTAAATGGGCCACGTCCTCTTCGGAGGAGGGACCCCCAGGGTCGACATCCTCCGCCTCTGAAACGTCGCTGGACGACGCAGACAAGAGAGGTGGTGGGGTCTGCGGTCGGGAGGGTTGACCCGGTCTGGAGGGCTGGTCAGGATGGCGCTGATGGAACCTCCTGATGAGGGTGTGGTCCAGAATGTGCCTCGCAGGGACCCAGGACCTCTCCTCTGGGCCGTAACCCTCCCAATCCACCAGGTACTGCAGGCCTCTCCCACCCTGGCGGGAACGTAGGAGACGGCGGACAGAGAAGGCAGGACCCCCGTCAATGAAGCGCGGAGGAGGCGGGAGAGGCGCCAAGGAGACCAGAGCACTCTCCTGGACTGGCTTGACCTTGGACACGTGGAAGGTGGGATGGACGCGCATGGACCTGGGGAGCTTGAGCCGCACTGCCACCGGGTTGACGACCTTCTCGATCTTGAATGGGCCGATGAACCGAGGAGCCAGCTTCTTAGAGTCCAACTTCACAGGGAGGTCCCAGGTGCAGAGCCAGACCTTCTGGCCCGGCTGGTACTCCGGGGCCTGGGAGCGGCGACGGTTGGCGGCAGAGGCGTTGCTGGAGAGTTGTTGGAGCCGGGCTGGAGGTCGATGGCAATATCGTACGGCCTGTGCGGGGGAAGGGATGTCGCCTTGGCCTTGCTGAAGACCTCCCTGAAGTCGAGGTACTCGGCGGGGACCCCCAACATGTCGGGTGCGGAGCTGGAGCTGATGGGTGGCTGAGGTGCGGCGGCTTGCTTCAGGTAGACCTGATGGCACGCAGGACCCCATCCCAGAATAGCCCCTGTGGTCCAGTCGAGGTGTGGGTTGTGACGCCGGAGCCAGGGGAACCCCAGGAGGAGAGGGTGACGAGGTGAGTGCATGATGCAGAACTGTATCGTCTCGTGGTGGTTGCCGGACAGGAGCATGCGGATGGGCACTGTCTGATGGGTCACTGTCCCCAGGAGGCGGCCATCCAGGGCAGTGGCAGGTACCGGAGAAGACAGGAGAACTCGACCAACACCCAGCTGCCGTGCTAGGTTATCGTCGATGATGTTAACATCGAAACCAGAGTCAATAAGTATGGCAAGGGAATGTGAGCCTTGGGGCAGGAGCAGCCGAGCCTGGCAGAGGGGGCGTAGGTTGGAGGGGGATTTGGAGGTGTGGCTCACCAGGACCTCCTCCCTCACTGGCGAGCCCGGCCCTTTTACCGGACACCCTGAAATGTAGTGTCCAGCTAGACCGCAGTAGAGGCAAAGGTTCCCCACCCGGCGTCTCTCCTTCTCCTCTGGGGTGAGGCTGGACGGGCCAACCCGCATGGGAGGGGCCTCACTCGTGGGTTGACGGGCCGGAAGAGCTGGCGGCCCAGAGGAACCTGGAAGACGGGTTGCTGGGCGGTGCTCCCCTTGCCTCTGACGCCTCTCTCGCTGGCGGGCCTGGATGCGTCGGTCGATACGGGAAGCAAGCTCAATGATGCCATCGAGAGAGGTGGGCAGGTCGTGGGAAACTAGCTCATCCCTCACGTACTCTGCTAATCCCATCAGGAACGCGTCAATCTGGGCTGCCGGGTTCCACTCGCTCAGTCGAGCCTGGGTGCGGAAGTTGATCGCGTAATCGACCACGGAGCGGGGCCCTTGACTAAGACCCAGGAGACCACCAGCAGCATCCGGACCTCGTGATGTCACCTTGCGGAGCTCGGCGCCAAAGGCGTGGAAGGAGGAGCAGGCTGATGTGCGTCGTTCCCACTCGGCCGTTCCCCATAGCCTAGCGCGGCCCGTCAGCTGATTTACGGTGAACGCCACCCTGGCTTCCTCGGAGGCGAAGGTGTGGGGCTGCAGAGTGAAGAGGATGGAACAGTTCGTAATGAACGGACTACAGCCGTCTGCGTCTCCGCCGTAGCCTTCTAGAACCCCCACCCGGGGCTCCAGGGAGTACCCAGGCTGGGCCAGTGCAGGTGGGTCCGGGGAAGCAGGCGGTGGGATGAACTGACCAAGAGCGATGGCGAGCTGCTGGACCTGGGCAGCTAGCGTGGCGAGCCCTTGCTCCTGGCTAGCCGCTGCTAGCCGAACGTCCGCTGAGGTGGAGGCTCGGACAGCCTCCTGGTGTTGGAGCTGTGACTCCACCCTTCCCAGGCGTGCCAGCAACTCGGGGTTGTGTGCTGGGTCCATTGTTGGCCAGTTTGTACTGTAACGGGTGTGGTTAGGACCCAATTGCAGCACAAAGACAGGCAGGGATATTTGGTAATGTCTTTTATTTGTAGAGCAGACGGAAGACAGGCAGGGAGCAGGCAGGATACATCGTCGGGGACAGGCAGGTTCGATAACGAGGAGTTCAGACAGAAGGCAGGCGGGGGGGGGGGGGGGGGGGGGGGCAGGATACGTGGTCGGAGCGAGGCAGAGTGGGTAGCGGGGAATCAGTCCGGAGAACGCTGGAGAGTCTGGTGCAAGCATCAAAGACAAACTGGCAATGGGTGACTGGTGAGAGAGGCATATATAGGGGTTAGTTTACAGATCGGGAACAGCTGTGTGCGCAGGTGAATGGAGTTGGACTAATGGGACAGGTAAGGAGAGGGAGGGGAAGGTAGAAGAAGGCGGAGATCATGACATTTTGAAGCTGAAGTTTTAAGGTTAAAAAAAAAGTTACATAGTGTTGCTTTAAGCAACGTCTCAAAAAGGCATTTTTCGAGATTCATTTTAGTGGAAATATTTTAGTCCTGATTTAGAGTAAACCCCGTCCGCAAAACCACCCCATCCAGACATGGAGGGAGTTTATTCCTCCCTGAAGTAAAATTTCTGTTCATCTTTGAGAGATTGCTTCAAATTTGTGCTGCTGGGTGTTAATGTCCTGGGATATTAATTGGTGGCGCTACAAAAAAAACAACCAGTCATTTCCAGCCATATGATGTCATTTATTTAAAATGGCCCGGAGGAAAATGCTGCTGTAAATCTCATTTTATGGTATTAGTCATATTCTTTAATTACACTAGCGCCCTCTCTGCTCAATGAGCAATTACTTCCAAACGGTGTCGTGCTAAACTGGATCGCGGGGGCTGTTTGTCGATGGTTTCATGGATCCATTTCATGCTGTTGTGTTTTTTTTTTTATTTTCTTTTCAGTCACGTTGTTATCAATAACCGATGTCACGTACCCACTCGGAGTGTGTCAATCTTTATCGCAATGTACTGTATAGATTAATTTATGAATAAAAAAAGGAAGAAAAATAATTCATGCGAAATTCGAATGCCGGCGCTAGGCGACTGATTGTGAGTACCGTCTGGGAGAGTGTTTTGCGGGGAGCACGGAGCTTAGTGCTTTTTTCTCCACAGACTTATCACCTTCGACGGAAAGTAAGGATCCAACGGCGGGCGGCCATCAGGGTCAGACCGAGTGCGTTATTCAAGTCCTTGTGGCCTTGTTGGGCTCCCGTCAGCTGGCACTTTGTGTGGTTCATTTAAATGATTGACGGTCCCGTCTCTCTCCGTCAGCCTCTTGAGCTGGGCCTTTCCGACTGGGATGACAGCATTTATTTTTTGTTGCCTTTATGGTCATTTGGTTCCTTTCCAACGTGACGTGGCGCTACTGTTGCCTGGCATCGCGGCATAGCATGTAGAATTAAAGTATCGATTTGACAATTTCTACAAGGGCGATTCATTGGATATCTCTGTCAGAGATTGTTGCAGCAAGAACAACCTGCAAAATCAATGGACCGCCTGAGACGGACAGGATGCCGAATTTACAAACAGCGCGGTTGAACGTTGGACGTTAATTGCGCCTTCCTGGGGACTCCCAAGGAAAATGGGAGATTTCACTGAACCAAATTTCAGACAACATTCTATATATCCAAGCAACAGTAACTACCGCCACCACATTAAAAGCAACCAGGTGCAGCCTTTCCAATAACTTGACAATTTCACGCTACGTCCGCCTCGGTGTGAGTACGTGCGTGGTTGAAATTGGAGAAGAAAAACAACAAAATAAGAGCTGACATTTTTATCATCCAAATACCTAAATGTTCGCATTTGTACAGAATGAAACTGCACGCCGACGTCCAGTGCAGTCAGCAGGTGCACGTGTGCGCGTTTTTGACCCCGCCTTGGCCCACCACCAGCCTTTACTATTTCTCTAATTCAGACGTGCAAGTGCGTTTGTTTGTGTATTTTTTTGGTTCACGAGACCCCTGGGATGTGATCCGCCTGTTGGGGCGGTTGCATAGTTTCCCTGCATAGTGCTGTGGCTGCTACTACGCTGACCTACCCTAACCCCATAACGATGTTTAGTGGCCATACTGTGGTCTCCTGGAATCTCCAGATGAACGGGGAAGAAGCACTGGAATTTATCCGCAATTTCCAACACTGCAAAGGGGTTGATAGTTGCAGCTTTACTGCATTTCTGCCCCGTGCCACGGAGCCCGTTCGGGCTGAACAAAGAGGCCATTTTTGAGGCGTGTAGGCATTCTGACACGTTCTAAAATGTTCCTCACTCCATATTTCTCCCTCTCGCTCTCTCTCCATCTTTTCTCCCTATGACTCCTTCTCTGATCCGGCTCTCGGTATACATATGGTAGCCATCTGGTCTGGCAAGGCAATGCCAGATCCCAGAGAGGGGCAGCAGTGCTGTGGCCCACGTACAGTAACAACATGGTTAACCCTTTACAACCACGGTGTTGCTCCTGCTCTCTAATGTCAGATGAACTGTACATCTCTCATACTACAATCTCTACAACTTATGAATGAAAAATAAATAATAATAAACAATAAAATAAATAAATATTAATATACTGCGTCATATTAAGATCTGGTTGGGAAATAGTCTCCACGTTCCAGAAGTGTAGGATTTATTATTTACAAGTAAAGTATTTTTCCAGTAACATCAAGTTTTTAGTAAATCAGAGAAAATAAGTCCCATAGCAACGGAAAGCAACCAAGACAAGTGTATCCCCACTGTCCCGACAGCTGGGGCGTTTTTTTGGAACGGGACAGTCCCTTAACTCAGTTGTGTTTAAAAAGAATTGAGGGTGCCCTTGATGCCCCCGGTGCCCTTTTTATGTGCCTCGTTTTTTATTTTATTTTTTAACCATGAATCGCCATCTAGGAAACAGATTTCCGTGATCGGAACGCATAGAGACGTCCGCGATGCCGCGCTCCGCTGTGCGCTCCGTTCCCTTTGTTGAACCTAAACAAAAAAGAACCACGTTGTGTTTAAAACGAAATGTTTCACACCAGTTATGAAACAGACAAAAGTTTAAAAAAATCTCAAATAAAAAAAGACAATAAAACTGCCACGGGGACGCACGCACGCACGGCGCAGCACTGTCTGGAAGAGAAAACAAAACTCCACTCCAATTCTCTTGCCTCAAATGCGAAGTATTTACAAACAGCACTCCTGCTGTTTTCTTTCAAAACCGGTCGCGGAGGTTCTGCACTGGCAGTCTATAATGAGCTCACACCATAACAAATGAAGGAGGCAGTGGAGACAGCGAGTGAGTGAGAGGAGGCGGAGTCATGTGGGCACCGCGACGGGGTGTGTGACTCGCTGTCAGAGAGAAGAGAGAACGAGGAAGCAGGTGCTATCAGTATATCGATAGTGCGGAAAATTTGTATTAAAACACTTTTGAACATTCAGAATCGATATGTATAGGAAATATATTTTTACAACACTAAAATCATAAATCATCCTCATGACATGATAATCGGCATCGGCCGATGCCGATTATCTCAAAATGTACAAATATCGGCCCAATTAACCGGCCGACCACTAATCGCTACTGAGCTGCAGTCGAGTTATATTTCCTTCTCCAAGTGCTCTGTGTACAGTGTGACTTCCTGGTCATGACAGTTGCAATTCATGACAGACTTTCCGTCATTTTCCGTGTCTTCTTCTCGCTTGTATACCCCCCCCCCCCAAAAAAAAACAGAGCTCCTGATTTTCCAGGAATGAGGATTTCTCTGTGTGTGAACTCCCCCGCCAAAATAGACTTAAGGTCATCCTTCCTGCCCCGGTGCACTAATCAACCCTGGGAAATGTCAGCTCCCACTCGGCCAGCCCTCCCCAAATCCAGAGTTCCTACAAAACCAATGTGAAACATTTGGGGAAAAAAGCGTGCCGTTATACCTGAAAACTGCAGTAAACTCCCAACAATATGTCATTTTTTTAAATTGACCTATCAGTGCTTTGGTCTGTGCTGGGCCAAACCTTTTTATTTAGTCAGAAAAGATATGTATTTTTATTTTTATTTTTTTACTGTAAATGCATTTTTTTAAATGAAAATAGTCGCCTTCATGTGTTTCCTCGGCTGGAAAGAAGCGGCGCTGTCGCAAAGGGGAACCAGGGGCTTTCCAGCGTCCCAGATCCCGTATAAACAAGGCTGCCTATCACGCAGTTTTCCCAGTTCTTGACCGCGATGCATTTGCTGCACAACGACAGCTTAATGGGAACTCCTGTACACATTACTTCTTCTCCAGGGACGATAGCTGGCCTGGAGCGTCTCACTCTTCCTCTCTCCACCTCTTTGTATCTTTCGCTGTCTCTCTGGCTTTCACTCTCTCTCTCTCTCTCGCTCTCTCTCTCTTTGTTTCTATCTGTCTTCCTCTATCTTCTCCCTTCCGTGCGCTTCTCGGCATCATATATTGTAATTGCTATTGTAATTATTATTATATTATTACATTTTTATTTTTGATCTAATCCTCCCCACCCCCTGCATAAAACTGTTTTTTGAGTTCTCCTCGCCGAGGCCCGGAGAGCGAGGTACAACTGGCATGAAAGTGCTCCATCAGCTCCTCCCCGGGGGCAGACAGTGCCTTGCATTAAGGCGGCGGCGAGCGCGTGAGAGCAACCTCCACAAGGTTGGAGAGCCAACGTGGCGGCAAAGGTGTTGTCATACGCATCTTTCTGGTGGTTTGGAAAGTGATCAACTACTAATGCCCCCAGTGCTAATAAAAAATGTCATTTTTTTATATAGTTAATGTTGTTTTCTTTAATGTTTTCTTCTTTAAAGTGGACCTATAAATGAAAATCCTATATATGAAAAACTCTTTCAGTGCTTGTGCACATACATTTGGGACTGATGGGCCTACTTACTAGCCTGGCATTGCCAGACCAATGTGCAAATGTGTGTAAGTCTGGAATGTCTCCGTTCATTTTCAATTTCCAAGGGGCGTTTACTAACGAGCTCAGACCAAAATGTCTCTGGTAGCAATTGGATAGACCTACAACCAAGCAGAGCAATGAAACGTGTGACGTAGTGCTGAGCAAGCTAGTTGGTAAATTTAACTTTTTCCAAATCCCGTCGGAAGTACGGCAAACAAATCGTTATTATCAATTATAGCTTTTTAGAGAAAATATACCATCCTGTTCATTGGATATTGTGATAGAGGATTAAACATACCGTTCCACATCTTGGTAATTCCCTCAACAGCTCTCCTCTGCATCGTCATCATATCAAACCCGTCCCATATAAGATTAACGGTTGTGATTGGCCCGACCCCGGCAAGGTCAGGTGGAAATCTGTTTGAATGGGAGGGTGGCCAGACGTATTCTGCAGAACAAATGAAACATCAACTCGCAGATTCGTCTGATTATCTACGAACACACAAACTGTGACATTAGACAACCCAGTCAGTTTTTTGTGAGCGCCATGTGAGTCAACAAGCCGTTCAGATTTTGTCTCCTTCCTACGTCACATGGATACTCATTAGAAATTATTACTAATTATTACTAAATTAGAATTTATTCTAATTTGAATTAGAATGAGAACCACGCCACATCTGAGTAACTCCACCCACAGCTGGAGAACTACCAAGCACCACTGGACCCCCAAAGCATGGGAACTACTCTGTTTGCTTCACAGACCAGCACAAATCTTTTAAAAGAAAGAGCAATTAATAACATCTGTCCGCAACAAAACTGCAGCAAAGGGAAATGTAAGTGTTTCAAAAATAATTCTGCTGTGTGTCCCCTGTGGTTGCGACATCAACCGGCAGTGCAGTAGTGCCCTTGCATTTCGAAAGTCGAAAACCGAAGCAATCTTTTAAATGAGGCCTAGTAGTTCTAATATGACATTTACATTTACATTTAGTCATTTAGCAGACGCTTTTATCCAAAGCGACTTACAATTAATATGAGTGAAGCTTCAAGAACTGGATTGCTTATTTCTCCTCAAATTTGTTCAGAAACCGTTTTTGGTGGACTGCTCAGCGATTTCGGTGGACTGCTCAGTGAAATTTTACATATGTCATCCAACGGAACACCAAACCTTATTGGCTCACAGAACTCTAATTCTCATGCACATGCTTCCCTTTAATCAAAGCACATGTAGATCAAGATCATCCTTCAATATTCTGAGTGATATGAAGTCAGTTTTTGATCAAATAAGATTATAAAGTGTATTGAATCGTGAGTGACTGCACTGTGTGTATTCGCGTGATAAAAATATGTTGCCCTGACATCGCTGGCGCCGCCTCAAAGGACACTTAGAAGAGCTGACGTCACTTCCATAAACAATGTTTTAAAGAAATAACAATAAATAAACACCAGAAGCAAGAAATGTAACTTCTGTGAAAACGTAGTCTCGGTGTTGTTATGGATTACGAGAAGAGGGTGGCAGACGCTCTGAACTATGTCGCCATAATCGCCAAATATCGCCGCTCCCACGAAACAACTATTCCGAGAATGCAAATGGCTGGGAGGAATTGTCGTCCTCTGGTGATTTCATGTGTGTGAGCTGGAAAGTGCCAGTTTCTTAAAACTATCATTGTTATAAAACAACAAATGCAGGAAATATGAATGTTTAGGCGTTACAGAATAATAGATTTGACATTATAGTATAGTGAGCATAAACTGAGAATGACTTTTATTTTTTTTACTAAAACTTAAAATTAAAGGATTAACCTGACTTGTGCATTTTCCAAATTTTTTATGAACTAATGATTCCAATTATTTATAATTAATTATTATTAATTATTTATTATTTTACAAAAACAGATTCAACATGATCTCATTGAAGGAGTACAGTACTATTACTGTACTACTACTACAAATGTAACCATTTAAAGCACTTATTGTGTTTCTAAATGTGTAATTTGAGCTGCAAATGTCTGAAAATGATTCTAAAACTTTAAAGGTAGATTTCCCAGAACTTCTGTTTTCAAATCCTTCATAAGTCATAGCTTCCAAAAATGTGCTTGATTCCCACAAGTGATACCTTGTTTTCAAGCTCTTATTCTACACTTTCATATTATGTGAAAAAGCAAAGATGTCCAATTTTGAAATGTGACCCAAAAGTATGCGGTGGGTCACATTGTCATGCCCACAGTCTCCTAGCCCCACTAGGAGCAGTCTCTGTGTCTGTCTATGTCTGTGTCTGTCTAGGTCTGTCCGTCTCTTGTCTGTATGTTATTTGTATGGACAGGATGTCAGGCTCAAACCCCTTCCTGGTTCCCTCTGCCACTACTCCCACCTGCTCTGTCCCACACACCTGAGGTCTATCATCCCATCAAGCCTGCAGTACTTATTCCCCAACTTTCCATTCACTCATCAGCAGATCGTTTGTCTAACCCAGTTAGTATTGTTCGTGGCCCCTTCATATATTGGAGTTATAATTGATTCGAGTGCATAGTTATAACCTTACCCTTTCTTTGAAGTCAACGCGGTTCCCGTCCTGCCTCGTCACGCCTGGATCCTTCCTTCCACGTATACGCCGTTCCTGTCCTGCCTCGTGCAGTCAGGTTACCTGCCCTTCTGTGCGGTATCCGGTTATCCTGCCCTCCAATACCCGTCCACCCGTTCCACCCCTACCGGGTCTCTCCTAAACTCCCCACACTCAGTGACTTCAAATAAACTCCCTTTGTTGAACTCCCGTCGGTCTGCTGTCTCTGTGCATTTGAGTCCCCCCAGCCCTGGTCGTAACACACATATTAACTTGTTGAAGAGGAGTATTAGGCTAGTATTAGAGTAAAAGGGTAATAAGCCCCCTTTATTAATTTAATAAATAACATAAAATATTTTAAATAGAATGTTACAATTTTGTTATAAAGCAAATATATGCAATCAGTATATAAAACATAATACATCCATTTATTTCATATATTAAATATATGTATATAAAAAAAAATACTTATTACTTAAATTGTACAAACCCATAGTTTTAATTGTATCTACCGGATGTGATGCTGAATTGCTGAACTAATTGGTATTTGGATATTTGCCATTTTTCATATAATAAAAACTTGAAATTTCGATAGCTCTTACTGCATCTTTCAGGTCATGCCAGGCCAAATCCCTATGCTATAAACTAACATAATGATTTGATTTGAATATTTTACAATATTTTGATATGGATTTGTGTTTGTGTATTTTTCTAGTACGATTTTTCTGCTGAAATAATAACAATATGGCAGCGTGATCCAATCTGGCTAAGTGAAAATAATGCTCTGACACACATCAGCTCTGGTTATCTATTTTATCTATCTCAGCATCAGCTGATGGTCCACATCCAGGTGTGCGATTTGACTGAAGGATGGGGAAGTGCAGGAAGAAAACCTTTTCCCCCCCGTATCCTTGGATTGCTCCTTGGCAAGAGCCACTATATATGTTTGTGAATTCTTCTCTGCCTGTGGAGTTCCTTTCTTACCCTCTAATCCTGGCAGGCGAGAGGGAAACACAGCACGAGTGCCAGTGTTGCCATGGAGCAGCCTCCAAAAGCAAAACAGGTCGATCAGAGCAACAGTCCAGGTTGAGTTGATATAGTGAATAACAGAGTTTACTTTGCGAACATTTCAAAATTGAGCCGCTGTATGACGGCGCACACGCCGCAATTATGAAAACGGTGGATTTCGTAGCTCAAGTTCAAGTTCAAGTTCGAGAGATAGCTCAATTTCCTCCCGATGATCACACATAGGCATCATTTGTGCACATGGACCTCGCGGTGGGATGCTGAACTAGGGGTGTACTGGTGTCCAGTAGGGGCTGAAGGAAGGAAGGTTTCTTCTGCTGCTTTAAGGAGTTAAGGACAGATTTCCTGAAGCTTTGCATACTGTGTCACCAGACAGGGCACAGTGAGAGCTGAAAAGGAAGACATAATAAAGAAGGTACTTTAGAGACGATTTGATGCAAGGTGCTTTGCAGAGAAATAGTAGGTTACTTATGTTATTTAGATACCAAACCCAAACTCTTTATTTTCGGGTGCCATATAGGGAAACAAGAAATCCCCTGCTTTATGGACATCTCGCTCTTCTTATGAAGAAATTAAAGATTTTATCCTAATTCTCTCGAATCAATTTATTTTGGCAGAGGAATTTGTAAATCACAAGAACAATTTACTTCTGTGAAAATGCTTTATTGTTGTAGAATGAAAAGTGTAAACAACCAAATGACTCTTTCGGAGTGATTCCTGACGCCCGACTCATTAAAAACATTTGTTCTCTCCAAATCGTTTGTGAGTCGTGCATCACTACTCATCACTACACTATAATGGTTAAGGGTAGAGCATCTACCATCTTCTCCCCAAAGACAAACGATTAATGGCTGTGCTTCACATGATATGCATATCAATTTAACGGCATATTAGAGTGGCAGAGCTGTCTGAAACAAATCTGCGTTTCCCACTGCACGGGGGACTCCTGTGTTTCCGCCGCTTCATCGTTTGACACACCACAGGCACTAAGTGGGCCACGACGTGCAGTGACTGAGGAGCAGGAATCTGTCAGCAAAACGAGGCAGAAAACAAAACGATCCGCCTTGTCACACGCAGAGGGACGATAACTATGATACACAGACAGTGGAGGTTTGAATAACGATGGTATTTGAGGAACATTATATATTATTAGGTCGGAGAATATGCCAGAGTGTAATTGTAATTGGGTTTACAATTCAATATTGTACCCTGCACACAAATAGATATTGTTCAATTGTAACCTGTTCAATTTAAAGTATGGGATATCACTTACATTTCAGAAAAAAAGTCTCTTCTCTTTGTCTCTTTTTCTGACATTGAAGCTGTGCTTACCAACCCACCAACACAAATTGAGATCAAAATTGGATCCAACAGCATTTTCTGTTAAGTAAAATTGTGGGTTGAGATGCGCCCAAGGGCGCACACCTCTGCTTCAATCCAAGAGTTCACCCTTTGCATCTTTTTGAAACACCAACCCGGGCTTTGTTCACACGCAGGGGAAATCCAATTGAAGCTGAAGTGAACTGAGCTGAACTGAACTGAACTGAACCGCTCCCGTCGCTCCACCACCTTGAGGCAGCGCTCACGTGCGCTCTCCTGCTGGAAATAGAATCTTCAAAACTTTGCAAAAGGAAGAGCAATTGGGGAGGCTAATGCCTCTTTTCCCTTCTTCTCTCCAAGGTGTTCTCAGCCTGCCAGAGAGCCTGTCCCTGCACCGGGAGCAGCAGCAGCAGCAGCAGCAGCGACCGGGGAAGAGCGGGGACGGACACGGCTGCAGCCAGTCCGAGCTGCGCTCCATCGAACAGTGCCTGCTGGCCACCAGGGTGGGCAGCATCTCCGAACTCAGTGAGTTGTGTGCGTGTGGTAGGTGTGAGAGAGTGTGTGTTTGTGTCTATTTGAACTTAGACCTAGAAATGCAACGCAGAAGCTATAGACAACGTCAGGAGAGGTTCTTTTAGAGGTTATTTTAAACTTTTGAACACGCAGACTCTGGAGACCAACTTGTTGACTTGAGACCACTTCTCAAGTCAACAAAAAACACAAAATCTCTCCTGGAGCTTGCGTAAAAAGGTATGAATGAATAAATAGATTGATCAACCGTGTTAATGAAGGAAGTTATATGATGAATACTGTACAAAGCAGTTGAGATGATTAGCATAGGTATGTAGTTGCACCGCACTTTGAGTCAGGTGAGAGCAGGTCAGTCAAAGTTGAGCCGATAGCCAGGCTTCAAATTCTACTCTTTTCCCAGAACTAGGCGTCCAGCTGAGTGAGCACCCTGTCCTTCAAACCTGAGGGGAACGCATGCTAAGTTGAGGCTGAAACAACAACTTGCTTTGTAATCCTGGGCTCACAACATCAAGTATCTGTTTCATTGAATGATGGATTCATCAGATGAGGTGTGGAGGCAGATGATGTGTGGTGAGGTGGTGGTTTCATGCGTTAATGCATTCACAATTAACTCGCGTTTACAATTTAATCATGGGGAAGTCAGCAATGAGGATAATGGCAACAAACATGTCCACATTAAATAGCACATGAGGATAAATTATATTGCCACTTTCATGCCGCGATGCATAGTTTGTACTTCCTCGTACTACTACTACGCTTTACACCACTCTCCCGGCTCCCTGCCCAGTCAGATAAAGTAAAAGGCCTCCTGCGATTAGACAGAGCAAACATCTGGGGGTGGGGGTGGACCGAGACAAATTCCCCACCATCAGCCAATATTTTAAGTCCCAGTCTGCCTGTCTCTCCGGGATTGGGAGTCAAGGGATGGGAAAGTGGTCGGTGCCGAACTGGTTGACCCTTCTGTAGCCCAGGCCTTCCGTGTGCACGTGTACCGGAGCAAACAATGGAAGCCATCACTGGAGGCTGCCCTTTCTGGAGGCCGAGAGGGGCATCGTTTGGAAGGTGGCTACCTTCCAAACTGTCGACCATGAGGCGCTACCGTCCAAAAGTCAGCGCTTGATTCACTTTCATCCTGATTGTTATTGTTCAAACGTGTCGTCCTTTGTATGCAGAGTACGGTTTAAGCTGTACGTTACATCATTAGGGTATAAAGAATGAATTAGGTAGATGAATAATGAAGCGGAGATGGAGGGAGCGTAGGGGGTCGGAGGTGGGTTAAGAAAAAATATTAGCTCATGAGTTAGCCCAAAGAAAAGTACCAAAGTCATTGAACGACTGTCAAGCTCTCAACGCATTTCATTATTCATAGGACAATCAGCGTTGGGATATTTTCCGCAGACAATTACTATGAGGTCATTTACGTTCGGGCTTTTAGGAATGTTTCCCGAATTGGAAAATAGAAAATGACCTTTCCATGTGTTCTACTGTATTCCCAGACAATACTGATCAACTGTTCTTTGTCCCTTGTGACCAGAGAGGAAAAGATCTGACGCTAAATGTGCAGCGTTCATTAGCGTTCTCTTGCTCTTTTCTCTTTGGGAAATTTCTGGCACACATCTGGGGGCGGTTGCGCAGACAGGGTTTAGTCTCAATCAGGACTAAGATAATCCTACTTAATTTAATCGGGAATTTGAAAAATGCTTTTCTGAGATGTTGCTTCACTTAAAATGAATTACTTCTAGACTAGGAAGTTCTAGACCAAGTTCGTGAAGGACTAGTCAGCTCCTTCTGTCTGGTCTTTCCAGATAATCAATTTTCTCTGTTGGCCCACGTCCATTAATCCAAAGATAAACCTGCCTCTGGCCAGGTTTAATTTAAGCCTTGACTTCGACCTAGATTAGCTCTGATCTTCCTATTTGAAATCTTTTTTTTTTTTAAACCAAGATTAGAGCTCAGTCCGAGAGTATTTTAAACCATGACCGAGAAAGACCACTTTAGTAAATCCAGATTAAAAGTGCAATTTAGTCTGAGATTAGGCCTAATCCGCGTCTGTGAAATCACCCTGTAGACGTTTTGAGATCTCGCAGATCATCGGCTACACGCCTCCACTGACGCGATCAGTCGGGACTGCTCCGTAGCGAGTGAGCGGAGCGGGGTTCATCTGATCTGACATGGAGCTTTGACCCTTGCACGGTTGCCTGTCAGTCGGCAGCAAAAATTTCCGCTGACAAACAGTGAGATCTAAAAAGTGCTGAAGTGACACAGTATTACCTTTGCAACCCTCCCCCACCCTTTGCTGTTACTCGTACTGTCATGGCATCTGCCTATGGAGAGGATGAGGAGCTTGAGAAAACAAGCAGTGTAAACATTTATCACCAGAACCAACAGCAAGCTTCACGGCGATGCTTCTCGGGTTAGGAACGGTTTTCTCCCCAGAGGGGGGGGGGAATTGACGAGGCTGGACCCGGAATTGATGAGGTCGCATTGCAAACCTCCCCTCAGACAACACAGCGGCTCCGAGTCCGTTTTACCGCCCCTCTCAAGGGAGATTCTGCAAATAGCGACGATGTTGACGAACACGGCACGGACACATACACACCACTTAATCTATGGAATTGAATTATTGAGAAAAGCTGATTTTTTTATATCTTTTTGTAAACAAACTAGCCCCCGAAAAAAAAAAAAAAGAAAACCAACATAGGGGACGAGGAGAACGTTTTTAATTAAGTCAGAATTAAATTTCCGGGCCGTCAAATGCCAATCCTCCAGCTTGGGATTCGGGAAAATTTGCATCTTAGATATGGCTGCTTGGCGGTGGCATTTAAACTTTCCTTTTTAGAGGTTTCAGTGCTGATTTGCCTCTTATGTATTGTCTAAATTTCCCTCTCTCTCTGCAAAATGTCAGATTTGCATAAGGCGACGTTCACTTAAATACTTTTAGATATTACGGCTGTTTGTGCATCATTGCCAGTCAGTGAGATGGGAGGAGTCCTGCGTCACAACGGCATCATGGTGATGAATGAGGAGGTTTGTAATTCTGTATGTTTCCAATTTGTACTGACTCTATTCTTAGAAATGTCAACGGCTATAGGATACCGTATGCTCAGGCTGCCTCTATTTGTAAATCTATACAGAAATCCCACTGGATAATATTAGTAACACTGCAACAAGGGCAAATGCAGTTTTATATACACCCGTGCACCATATTTTACTCTATTGCTAATTAAGGCCACAATTTACTGTTCTCTGTTTTGATTATAAAAGAAGGTGGGCAAACAGTATATAAGTATATAATTTTACCTTCATTTTGCAAAAATCCAAATTAGGTTGTATTCTTTTGTATATTTATATTGCCTGCATTCGTGCAACCATTATAAAATGCAAATTTGTCTCATAAATCAGGGTATAAATCAGGGTATAATTAAAATTATAAATAAAACCAATACTGTGTTCTGTATATCCAGAATGTTTTACTCCAGCCAAGCACAAATTCTTCCAAGCATTTTGTCTTTGAATGGAGTTATCTTTGATTATTTTAATTATCTGGAAAAAAAATCTAATTTTAGAAAAGGAAAAATTCAGGCCCAAAATAAGTATTCGCCATTCCTTAATCCGCCATTACATTTAACATTGTCCAACATCATTAATTTCCTCGGCCTCCCTAGACTCCCCTTTTCATCTTTTTCATCTCATTCCATCGTCGTCATCGTCATCAGCTCTTCAGCTTTTCTAGTCGCGGGACTGGCGTGGGAAAGATCGTCAACAAAGGAAAGAAAGTTTAGAACTTTCCACGTCCCGAGCAACGGAGGCAGCGCATGTTAATTGAGAATGTCAATGAATTAAAGAAAGGCGGTTTCCAGGTCTTGCGGGAAAACACTGCGGTTTAATGATTTAAGTCGCGCTGTATCGAAAAGCAACAATCTTCTGCCCCGCTCTGGTTATTTCCCAGACCGCGGGGAACCCAAGGATTACGGCTTTGTATCCAGCCTCAGAGTCTTATCGGGACCTTGATGCATTTTTTCATAGGGACTCCATAGCAGAATACGGACATACCGTTACACTGTAACTCAAGGTCGGCCTCCTACCATTTTTGTTTTCACTCGTAGGGGAGCTGAGTTGATTTTCTTATCCCATTGGACAGATCTGTGTTTATTTCATTTGCATTTAGCCATGTGGGGATTAGAGGCAGGTGTGATGCCTTTGTGGCCTCTATCACCTTGTACGTCTTCGTCCATAAGATGGAAAACTTTTAGATATCAGCACTAGTGACTTTTTTTTCTACCAAATGTAATTTTTATATTCATTTTTATCCAGGAAATAATGAGTAAAAGTCATTTTAAAGATAAGAAAAAGATAGGATAAAACCTTACTTTATTGATCCCCAGAAGTGAATGGATGAAGTGTATTTAATTAATTAACAAATTAACAACTTAATTGACCAACCAATTAATTAGTCACTTAATTCGTTAATTTGTCAATTAATTAATTTGTATATTAATTAATTAATTAATTAATTTGTTGATTAATTTATAATAATGATAAAAATAAATAAATAGCAATTTAAATTAAATATATATATTTTTTTTCAATTAATTAAGCTTTATCTTTATTAAAAATATACTTAAACTTTCCAATAAAATTACCACTTGAATGCATTAATACTGAATATTGATAATGACAGTCCAGTCAATAACATAATAAGTATCACATTTGCCCGGAAATAGAAATAGACTCTTCTCCTATCGCCATGGGGGTGTTTTTTGAGGGAGGCTGTTGTCTTGTGGTTGCAGTCGGGTCACTGCGTACTTGTTCTCATCTCCCCCCTGAAACATGCAGCTGCCAAGGCCTCCCCGCGGCCGAGTCATGCTCCGATTGGAGGCTCTGATGAGGAAAGACCCTCTCTGGGGCTAAAAAGAGATTTTCTGTTTGTTTGACAATGTCTCGAACCCAGAGGGGATGTTTGCTGTGGACCCTCATCGAAGTCACCTACCGCTTCTACACAGGTCTTCGTGTGTCCTTCACTTTGATATTTCTCGGTGAATCCTTCTCCACTCCGACACCGATGGATCAGTTTGCTCAATGTATTTTGGAAGGGTGCTGTACGATTCGGCTGTTGGTGGCTCCGGTCGGTCCTTAATTGTTCAAGTGAGTAGTGCTCAGAATAGCTCCCCATTTTGTTGAGTCAGGATGGCCACGGGCGGCCATTAAACATGGTCATGGCTCTAAAGAGGCAAATAATTGAAAAACAGCAACAATGATGATAGGAGCTGCACGAACCGTGGCACAATGAGGCCTGGGCTCATTCAGCACTGCCCAAAGGAAAGCTGGACTGCGCCTGGTTACATACAGTATATAAGCCATGTGTATAATAGCTATGTGAGGAATGTGAGTTTATTACTTCTACGTTACTCCTTGGCTCACCAGTTAACACTTAACAGCCTATGCTCTGTTGTGTAATGACTGGTTTGGAGGTAACCTGGGCACTAAGTTGCAGGTTGCTGATTTTAAAGGTGTCATAAATCCTACTTGTCAGTCAAAGTGGTACTGTTGAGTCCTGAAGTGTGACATATTTACAGGATTTTACGAGGGCTTTTCTGAGACAGACTGAACACTGAAAGCAAACCAGCCAGAAGATTGCTCAAGCAATATGGAAGTTTTGTAGAACATTTGTCTTCCTATGATCCTCACCTTGATAGTCCATATGCCAGTAGCCTCCATGGTCGCTGTGTCCACACAGCGACCATGGACCAGCGACCATCTTCATTTGCTTCCATTTCTTTCATCCCAAACTTAGTCTCAAGTACATAGTTCTTAACTCAAATCTGAGGTAAGTTGAAATGGAAGATGAAAGGATATCAAAATAATAGTCCATTAGATTTAGATATTTTCAGTCAATGCAATGGATGGTTGGCTCTTCATATCATCTCCAGAGAAGAGTGTATACATGTACCAGTAGGAAAAATATTATTCATATTTAGGCACTTGTATATGATCAAAATCAGAATCAGTTTATTTGGCCAAGTACATATTTATAAACAATTAATTGGTAAGATCTTGGTAAGGATTGGTGCGTTTTTGTACACACAGGTAGCATAAAAAATGATTCAAAGGCTATGGCAGTGTGGTTACCAGTCTATTCTGTGAATATAAACATAATTGAAATATTTCTGCCCAAATGAATACATTTTTTGTCATTGATCTATCTCAGCGCAGCCGATAGCAGTCAAACAAGGCGTGCAGAAATTGGATCATCAGCCGGCAACAGATCGTTCAGGATACAGTATGTAGAGAAGATTCCTGGAAATTATACTCACCCTATCTCTAGTATAATGTACACCGTGCACTTGACCATTCTCTTGCAAACGATCTTCTGTCCTTTCATAGTGGGAAGACAAATGATTTGTCGGCAAAGAGACGGGAAAGGGGAAACGGATAATAATAACTGCATTACTGAGAGGGTGAGGAAGATATGTCTTTGTATGCATATTTCAACCGCTGCAAAGGGAAAGACGACTGTACCACAGGTAAAATGACAGGACAAGCGCCCAGTGCTGAGTGAGTAGCGTCGTATGGGATTTCGTAAAGATGGTTACGGTCGGCCTTTTATCACAGTAAGGAACGTAAACAGACAAAACTTCCTATATTGCTTCACCGAATCCCATCCTTGTGTTACCCACATTTTTTAGCATAAGGAATTAATTGCAAGGGGATGAGGTATTGACTAGAGGCTGGACTCTGGTAATGAAAAGAATATTGACTTTTCTGAGCTCCTTCAACCTCTTCCGCTCTTTCCTTCCTTTATATTGTGAGGAGTAGAACCTTTTCAATATTGTAGCGCTGAGATCCGACAAAAAGAAATGTGTTTTTCCAGATACAAGGTGTAGCAGTTTCGCCTGCCACACACAACCAGTTCCTCCTGCCACACATCACCCGAGTGGCGTTTCCGGGGACCTCCAAAACACAGACACAGGCGTTGGGGTTGAAAACACACCAGTTTATTGTAGAAAATGGCCTAGCTGGAACAAGCCCGGAGCAGAGGGAATACATGTCATGACCAGGGCTCCTCTCCTGTGTGAGGATGGGGGTTTTACCTTTTGCTCGTTGATTGGTCTAACGAGCTGCATAAGCTAACTAACTCTAATACCTGAGCTATAAGACGTAATTTCCTAGAAAAATACTGCCGTTACTTGCTGCAGGATCCACAATAATGTTTATGGTATTAGTTTGTTTGTTGAATGTCGAGGTAAGACTACATGATTCTGGCCTGATTTTCCACTCACCGAAAGGTTTTTGGAGATCACTGAGCAAAGAGCATGTGGTGTGAACTGCCCGCAACACGATCCGACTGCTCCCTGAGATATCAAGCTGTTTTTTATATCTGGTCGTGTAGGGATCGACTCGGGAGTGCCGTAACAAGCTACAGCCAATGAGAGCAGACATGGGGGTGACAAGGGGGGTCGAGAAGGAGAGACAGGAGTGGACGAAGCAGCAGCCAGAAACATACCTGCGAAGGCATCAGCATTCACCGTGGTGGTAGCTCTGCCTCTGTAGTCTGTATTAGTAATCCCTGCCACATGTGTCCGGTGTCAGACAGCTGGAATGGAGACTCCACTCTTTCCCTTTACCAACGCTTTGCCATGTTCATCCATGTTCCCCGACACGAGTCACGATGCGTAAACAGCGGTGCGCTAGTTCAGTGCATCCTCTATGGATTTGTCAACCCACGGTATTGCACGGTATCCATGAGAGCCACATCTTCCACTAGCTTAGCAACGAAGTTCCTCACCACTTCCGTAAAATCTCTGACATCATCGGGGGTGGAGCGAAACACGGCCCAGTCGACGTCACGCAGCGCGTCCTGCAGGGTGGCTGCTGATTGGCTGGTCCAGCATCTGATCTCCCTCGTCACCGGAGCTTCCCGAACACGATGGAGAAAATCCAATTTTGTGTAGGTTGTTATTTTAATCACAATAAAATCTGTTAATTAAAATTAATGGTAGAGTCAGTTTTTTTTTTCCGTGTAGGCCTAATTGCAATCACCCGATTATGTTCTGTCACTGCATCGATGCAGAATCGTCCACATCCGCTTTGTGATGTATCTTTAAATCGAGATATTTCCACACCTCTAGCATACAGTAGAGGCATGTTATAATGGCTAGAATATGAGTGTGGTATCTTCAGCAAAAAACTTCAAAGACATTTTTGGGGACCTCAGAGACCTATATTAACTTGTTGAAAAGGAGTATAATGTGTGACCTTTAAATCTGCATTATAAAGGTCTTTAAGAGAATTAGCTGATACCTTAAGATATCATTTCACAGTCCCACCGTCACCTTAGACAAAGAGCAATAATTTCACTTTTTGCATGCAGCACCCAGTAGGGCTGGGTATTGACGACACCAGTACTGGATACCACTGGATACCAGTACCAATACCAGTACCCTTAAAGTGATACCAGTACCAGTAGAGTACCTCATTCGATACCTTTTTTTTCTGCTATACCAATCATGTGAATGGAAGCATTCAGTTGTGTAAAATAACCACCACCCCCATCCAAATTATTTTTGCACAAATACATTTTGAAAGTGTTTTTTTTCAAATTATTGAAATATTTATTAAATTACTGTTAAAAAAACTGTACAAGTATTTTGGTAGTGTCATTTTAAACAAATGGCCAATACAGCAGGAATGGTTACAGCAAGGAAAACATATTTTACTGTTTATATGGACACCTGACTGTTGTTTTAAGACAGACAAATTGTGAACCCATCCTTCAACAGACTTGTTGTAGCTGCAGCGGTAGTCAGCCAATCACACGTTGCATTAAATTGAAAAACGCTTGCAGGGGTTGGCTGCGCGCAAAACTGTACAAAGTCATTTTTTTCTAGATCTGGGTACACAGAGGATCTAATGCAGGTATCGTTTGACTGCAGAACTTTCGATACAAGTTGGTATTGGGTTTTTTAGGTCGATACCTAGCTTCAAGTGACATTTTGATAAAAAGGGGACTGATGCGGGAATCCATGATGATGTCACATAAGAACATCCAATATAATCATATTAGGAGCAATATTTGTGAACACCCCCCCCCCCCGGACCAGAGAGTTTGTGTTTAGAAATGAGCGTATAGAAAGTGAGACTGGTCATGGTTTTGCCCCGGCCTCGCTCTTCATTACATCATCATCATAATGTCCAGTGCATCGCTCTGTTTCTCTTAATCAGCAGTGCTCCGCCAGCCACCCCCCTAAGGCAGCCGAGGGATTGACTGTCCTTCTGCATGAATGCTCGCCCCCGCCCCCTCCCTCGTTCTCCCACACTTGCCTCTCACACCATCAAGGCTAAATGGAATCTTGGCGAGCCTCGAGTAGCAGTAATTGTGACGCCGACCAAATTCATTTTGTCTATTATCTGACCAGCTTTCATCCCCAAACACTTAACTACCTCGATATACACATGGGGGGTAGTTTGTTTTCTTTCTTTCTGTACACCGGACCAGAAAGAGCCTTTGTGTTGCATTACTTATGAGCTGAGTAGTCTACTACCACAAATGTTGCTTTAAATCAATCAATCAGGCAATCAAATTTCAGAGGATAGCTGTAAAAGTGATGCAAAGACCCAAGAGTCCCCAGTCACAAGTCATGTACCATAGCCAACTTTTCTGTCTCTAATTCACCCAAAGTTATACCAACTGAATCAACTGAACGAAGAGTTGAAAAATCGAATTGATCTTTTTACTGAGTCACTCGTGAAGAGTTGAATCTCTAAAAAGAGCCGAACTTCTCGTCACTATGCCATAAGTGGTATTTCAATCCATATTGTTAAAAGATAGTAGGGTAGTTTTTTTCAGGGAAGCATACTCAACCATTCAAAACCAAGACAGCAAAATAGTACTGTTTTCTGAATCTAAATGTGTTTCCTTTGGGGGGAAGAAAAGCAGTTTTTTTTGTATTTCCTAGTTTGGAAAAGTCCTGCATTCTCTCTAGCTAAGTACATTCTCCACTAAAAATCTTCTCCCTTATGCATTAACAAATTGCAAAACATACTCATCCAAGAACTGTTTACTTTCCATCAAAACCATCTGGAGAATATTCACATTTTTATAAGCACTTTTTTTCCTTCACTAAGTAGTGGAAAAATATGCAAAGGGGAATGGCTTGGAGTGAGAGGAGCTAATGTTTATGCAAAATAGTCATTTTTTAACACCACACAGTCATGGGCACGGCAAACTCCTCCACTTCCACCCCGCGAACATCGTACGGTGCGGCGAGGACTGGGATGAACCCTCTGTGTGCACGCGCGCGTGTGTGTGCGTGTGCGTGTGTGTGTGTGTGTGTGTGTGTGTGTGTGTGCGTGTGTGTGTGTCTGTGTGTGTCTGTGTGTGTCAGTGTTAATGCGTGGAAATCTTCAACCCCAAGTGACAAGTTTAGTTCTCAGGCTGTTGGGGTAAGAGGCATGATTATTCTCCTGACACTGCCTTTAATGGTCGCACTCAAAATACTCCGGACATATTTTCCAGCTTTGTGTGTGCGTGTGTTTTTTACTGTGCATGTGTGTGTTTGTGTGTGTGCATATACAAGCTCTTCTGCGCATAACTGCATCTTTGAGCCTGCACTCTTGTATGTGTGTTTCCGTCGCCATTGGTTCATGTTTGTATACGTGTTCTTTGTGTGTGTGTGTGTGTGTGTGTGTGTGTGTGTGTGTGTGTGTGTGTGTGTGTGTGTGTGTGTGTGTGTGTGTGTGTGTGTGTGTGTGTGTGTGTGTGTGTGTGTGTGTGTGTGTGTGTGTGTGCGTGTGTGTGTGTGTTGCAGGTGACCTGGTGTCCCGGGCCATGCACCACCTGCAGCCGCTGCAGCTGAAGAACCACAGCAACGGTACGCCAGTGCACCAGAAGGCGTGCTCGGTGCACTGGGCGCCCGAGGCCATCTACACCCTGTGCTACTTCATGCACTGCCCGCAGATGGAGTGGGAGAACCCCAACGTGGAGCCCTCCAAGGTCACCCTGCAGACTGAGAGGTGAGCGAGTTGGCCCCTACCCACCACCACCACCAACCCACCCACCCACCTCAGTATCATCCAAGATAATTGGAGATAAAAAGGCGGCAAAAATAAAAAGAAGAGGGGAGAGAGATAGGGTTCTCTTTTCCATCAGAGGCCCCTTTGAAGATTTTCTTCTTGGTGAAAATGTTCGACCCAGCAAAAAGAGCTGAATCATCAATTTATTTCCACATGGTGCCGGGATATTCACATCCAAAAGTCACTGAAATTCCATTTCAATTCCTTCAACCTTTCCTTGTTTATTCAGCGATTGACTTTCTTGATAAATGAATACCCGGTTAATACTTGGCCCCTGCCATAGCCTCTTAAGGACCGCAGTCCCCCGACGGTTCATTCTTCTTCTTTCTTTAAGAACGGGGGAAGAACGTAGTCTCTAACACACAGCCGTAGATATCCAGGTAGAATTGGTGGTGGTTTCCTATGGCTGTTCCTGTTGCTTGCCGGATTCGTTTCAGTGTCGTGACCCAGGTAAACATGCTCCCGTGGCTGGTCTCCTCAGCCTGGCGTGGCAGGTAATGGCCGCTTAGGGCTAATACTAGGCAGGCTCGCGGGCTGGCTACGACCCACTCTATCAAATGTGCCCGTCACATCTGAAGTTACCAAATGAAAAAAAAAAAAAAGTAGATTCAAGCAGAATCCAACGTCTGACGTAGTTTAAGCGATCTAAGTTCACCGTACGGCAGAAGTCCACAGAGCGCAGCACTCGTCGCCACGGGCCGGAAGCAATTGATCCTCTAAGGTGACCAAGGAGGATTAAATCACCTGTGATGAGGACCACGAGGATTTTAGTGATGAAAACGACACGTGCATGAGCTGCCATGACCTTAGATGCTCGATATTCTGAACCGCTTATGACAGAATCCCCCGTTGTTAGAGGGAGAGGGTGAGATGGGAAATCGGCGCAGGCAGTTTCCCTCGCACGGGTGCGGATCATCGCCCCGTAATGCAGCTGGTTATCAGTTAATGTATCTCCTGGGTCTCCCCCAACACACATTTCACTTCCAGCCATGAAGAGAAGAAGCACCTACTTGGCATATATTTGAACTAATATTCTTGGGCGGAAGATACAATTCTGAGGAGCTAGGCGGTTCGAAGCCGGCACGGTATGTTCCAGGCCGTAAGTGCCATTCAAACTTTCCTTTAAAGGGAACGGAAAGGAAGGTTTGCATTCATCTTCTGATAGATCTCTGGAGGAACATAGAGGATTCCCCCTCGCACTCGGAGTAGCGCTGATGGGTGACTAATGAACGCTGAGTGACAGATGTGGGCTGAGCATGAGCGTGTCAAGGACGGCGTAGGCATCAAGACCTCCCTCGAGGGGGGAGAAACTGTGTATCGCGCGGACTCGCGGAGAATACCCCAAGGGAACGGCCCAAGTTCCTTTAAAAAGTACACGCCATCATCAAAGGTCCGACAGATAACATTGAATCGAGGACTGTTTTCCTTCAGCTGACCAGGAGCAACGTCTGAAAAGGTCAACATTGCTCCATCAAGCCATTGGTCCATTCAATGTACTTTCTGAATACATCCTTGTTTTTTCGGCCTAAATATCCAGAACGGGGTTTGAAACAGAGTTGACGTTATTTTAGGGCCGGGGTAATTTATCATCAATATACTCAATTTTGGATAGATTCTTTACTTTTGTAATGCAGGATTTTCTGCTTTTGCCACAGTCTGTACGGTGCCTCACAGAAATGCAGCGTGTATCCACAGTACCCTGCCTATATCCATATCCATATCCATATCCATATCCATATCCATATCCATATACATATACATATACATATACATATACATATAGTACATATACATATACAAATACATATCCATATCCATATCCATATGCATATTCATTTACATTTACATATACATATACTGTACATATACGTATTCATATACATATACATATACACATACATATACATATACATAAACACATAGATGTACGTATACATATACATATACATATACATATACATATACATATACAGTATATACAGTCCCAGGTTAGGGAATATAACATTGGTTGCTCACTTTGAACCATATGGTAATTATGTCACATCTTGATGAATACATCAAAACTCTATTCTAAAATATTTAGACCTAATATTATTAGGAATGTCAGTAGTATCTTCCAATCACTGTAGCATCTTCCAAATATTGAGCCACAATATGAAAACATTTCCCCACACGATGAGAACACAATAAAGAAAATTTTTATAAATCACTGTATGTGAGTCATCCAAGCGGTGTCAGGAAAGTGTTCTCTCCATTCGCTAAGTTTCATTTGGCAACATTATCATTATAAGCTTCTCAAATGTAATGACTTAACCAATGCAAGACGAAAGAAATCGCATGCAAATTCTTCACTGAGGGGGGAGCGTGATGCTTTCCTTAAAAGCCTTTGGCACACACACACACACACACACACACACACACACACACACACACACACACACACACACACACACACACACACACACACACACACACACACACACACACACACACACAGCCACACAAGTCAGTGACTCTGGCCCATGCATCTCTGCCTCCTCCCACAGGCCGTTCATGGTGCTGCCTCCCCTGATGGAGTGGATCCGCGTGGCCGTGACCCACACTGAGCACCGCCGCAGCTTCTCCGTGGACAGCGACGACGTTCGGCAGGCTGCCAGGCTGCTGCTGCCGGGGGTGGACTGCGAACCCCGCCAGCTCAAGTACAGCCATCAGCGCACACCTCGGAGCATGTCATGTTGCACGCAAGCACGCCAAGCTAGGCTCAAAACCCAGACAAGGGCACAACATATAGTATACTTGTATATATACAGTGGCACATCATTGAAGTGAAGCAGGTTATATACCGTACCCCGCAGGACGGACGACTGCTTCTGTGCATCGCGGAAACTGGATGCGGCCTCGACCGAGGCGAAGTTCCTGCAAGACCTTGGCTTCCGTATGCTCAACTGCGGACGAACGGACCTAGTGAAGCAGGCCATCAACCTGCTGGGCCCAGAGGGCATCAACAGCATGAGTGAGCAGGTTAGAGACACACACATATTCATACATATGTAGGGAGCCACTCCACAACCGGAGAATATGGGGGGTGCTTTTTTGGTTCAAAAATCATTTCTAGCCTGTGAGCAACAGTTCATGCTCATTCAAACTCATTAGACCTCCATTGTAATACGCCACCGGGCAGCTACATACTGTAGAGTGAAACATTTTCATGGGGTGGCAAATCAACATTTACTTTGAGGTTTGTTTTGTGCAGAAACTCCCCCAAAGTTGTTTTATTATGAGGTCCAGTAAAAAAAAGCAACGCGGCAGAAACATTTTTTCTTTGGATAGTGCTGCCGTTTTCAAGGCACTTTTGCCCCACTGGCTTAAGTTTAAGCCCTGCGATGTGTTGACATGGAATGTTAGAGCGGCAGCCGATCCACAGGATGGATACTGGGAGAATGCTAAACGTTTGGCCTTGGTGTTTTGGCTCGCAGCGTGTCCATGAAAAATGTAACAATTTCGCTCCTGAAAATGGCTGGGGTAGGGGATGACTCCGCTGATGTACGCCTGCGTGCGGGGGGATGAGGCCATGGTGCAGATGCTGCTGGACGCTGGAGCTGATATCAACAGCGAGGTGAGTTCTCGGGTCGAAATGTCTCTAAATACAAGCCAGTCCAGCTTGCAATCTATATGCAGTATATGAATAGCTATACACATGGAAATAGATATGTCTATATACAGTCATAATAAGTAGTAAGCTTGTAAGTAAGTAAGTAAGCTCTTTCACGTATTTGAACTCAGTGGACAATATTGCATATAAATAGTGTAATTTTGTGTTATGTTTGTATATCATATTGTATGTGTGCTTGTGCTTTTGAGTACACTACATTGTGGTTGAACTGCTCAATACAGCCATCACTTCCCATTTCCCCTTTTGTCATACTCGTCATACTTAATAAGTGAGGCTTATTAGATAGCGGCATCCCAGGGGGTAACGTAGCATACGGTTTAAGTGAATCGCTTTCTGATTACTCCGATGATTTTATTAGATAGAGTGAATTGAACCGAACTTCTGGCGGAGGTTCCTCTGAACTTTATACAATGGAGGAAAATAAACTTTTTTTTACGAGAGGTTTTTTTTTCTTTTTTCTATGAGATACTGTACTGAAGCACAAAAGTTACTCCCTTGAGCAAATACCTTCATCTGCGAAAACTGAAAGTCATTTTTTGATTGATATTAAGTAATAATATTAACTTACTTGAGTGCATCACAATTTATACTTCCCTGGAAATGTACTTATCCACAATGATGGATCCACCCCAAATCCAAATACTGGAAATCCTTCTCAGCATCAGAATCAGTTTAATCCGGCAGGTACATTCGCATATTCACACATTCACATTTCACTAGGGACGATGACTATAAAAAAAAAAACAGTCTGAAAAAGTGGAGAATACAAATAATTATCAAAGAGAATAGAACAAAGAGTCAAGTAAGAACAAAAGAAAAAATATAAATTGTCAAATATAGACGACGAGCTGAAAAATATAATAAAAACACTAAACACTAAAATATGGACAGGATCAATTATTGTTATGGGTATATAGGGTATACATTCTTAATATAAATGATTACTATGTTTCTTCAGATCACAGCTCATGTGCCTTCTCTGTCCCCCATCATCCCCTGCCCAAATATATTCAACATTCAGTCTTTATTCCTGTGCCTCTGTTTGTAATCAGTGATGTATTCATTTAAGCCACTTAGCACCCCCGGCCCTGGGAAAGTGCCCTCAGAGGTGGAATTCTAAAAAGAGAGAGAGAAATGATTCTGACTAACGAGGCAGATCGATCCGTCGCGTTCGTTAGAGGACGGTGGCCGTCCGCCGCCGCAGGGGTCCCGTGCTAATTACCCCGCCTACCCCCCCCATGCCCCTGTTCGGCTGCCTGTCTATGCCATGTAGGTCATGTAGTGGATGTTTTTAACGCCTTTATATCTGTCTCCCTCACCCTTCCGTTACCCCTACCTACCTACCTACCTACCTACCTACTTACCTTCCACCTACCATCTACCACATACCAACTACATACCTACCATCTACCACCTACCTACTTACCTACCACCTACCTACCATCTACCACCTTCTAATCTATCTACCTACTTACCTACCAACTACCACTTACCTACCATCTACCACCTTCCAATCTACATACCTACCATCTACCTACTTACCTACCACCTACCTACCATCTACCACCTAACTCCTTACCTACCTCCCACCTACATACCACCTACTTACTTACCTACCACCTACCTACCTATCTACCTACCATCTACCACTTACCTACCTACCAACTACCTACCACCTACCTACCACCTACTTACTTACCTACCACCTACCTACCTATCTACTTACCATCCACCACTTACCTACCTACCAACTACCTACCACCTACCTACCACCTACTTACTTACCTACCACCTACCTACCTATCTACCTACCATCTACCACTTACCTACCTACCAACTACCTACCACCTACCTACCACCTACTTACTTACCTACCACCTACCTACCTATCTACTTACCATCTACCACTTACCTACCTACCAACTACCTACCACCTACCTACCACCTACTTACTTACCTACCACCTACCTACCTACCTATCTACCTACCATCTACCACTTACCTACCTACCAACTACCTACCACCTACTTACTTACCTACCACCTACCTACCTACCTACATACCATATACCACATATGTACTTACCTACCTACTTACCTGCCACCTACCTACCCCCTATCTACTTATCACCTACTTACTTCCCTACCACCTACCTGCCTACCATCTACCACCTACCTCCTTACCTACCTACCTACCTACTTATCTACCTACCTACCTACCTACTTACCTACCTACCTACAATCTATCTACCTGCCGCATACCTACCTGCTACCCACCTACCTACCACCTATCTACCACCATACTATCTACCTACCTACCTACCTACCTACCTACCTACCATCTACCACCTACCTCATTACCTACCTACCTACCTACCTACCTACCAACTACCTAACAACCCACCTATCCCTCTCCCAACTACCCACCTGTATCACTTCCCCAGGTTCCAAACTCAGTGCACAGGCATCCCTCAGTGTATCCCGAAACGAGGCAGGGGACGCCACTTACTTTCGCCGTGTTGCACGGACATGTGCCTGTGGTGCAGGTAGTGACGTCCTTTTTTCTCATCTGGGATTTTCTGTCCGCACCCTCAGTCGTGCTTCAGCTTTCATGGTTGTCTTGTTATGTCAGTTTTTGTCATCAAAGGAAGGATCATGGTAGGGTGTGATAATGACGATGACTCTTAGCTAAATTACTTTTCTCATTTGTGATGGTTTTACAGTATTTGTTTCTGCATGTTTTTGCATAACTAATAATGTAACTAGCTGGAAGGTAGTTTTGTGGAGGGTTTTTTTTCACATTAATCTCGGAAGAGCAGCTTTAGTCTGACAAGCTGCAAGCTGGAACAAATTATCAAATGTTTTGCGCATGCCTTTTATATTGTCCATTGTGCAAATGGTCCAGAGTAAATCGGTTTAGCCAAATGCTGAAAGACCACGGCCTAATGGTTATCGAACTTGTTTACCTCATTTAGTTTACTTTTTGAATGTTCTTTCCGCTTAATTTAAAAGCTTTAAATCCCAATATAAAATGGATCACATGCGGTATCTAAGTAGATCAAATGAGTGAGAGAAAAGGGTGAATTTAGTAATTAAAAAGACTACATTTTACAAGATATTTGCTTCAACTGTATGGCATTTTCAAATCATTGTATGGCAGACCGACCTAGAAATGGAGTTACAAGAGGTAGAGTCTTGATTTAAAAAGCCTCGTGATGAGATTGCTCACTGTTTCTGAGATGAAATATGAGACGATCCTCATGAATCTCTAATAAAGTGTCTCTCAGGCGCCATGTTGCTGCGTGGTATAATGAGCGGCACGCGAACCGTGAGACGAGAACAACCCAAACCCACTGACTCTGTGATTAATACTCAACTGACTTTCTCTGTCCGCTTCCCCACGACCCCCAAACACCCCGCTCCCCAAAACATCCACAGCTGTTGCTGGATGCCAGAGCCAACATCGAGGGGTCCCTGCGGGACGGCATGGAGAATTACACCGACACCCCGCTACAGCTGGCTGCCGCTGCAGGTACCACGCTGCAACACGAGACAGGCTTCCGCAACGACGGTCGGCCAGTGGACTTAACCGAACTGGAAACACCAGCTGGCCGACCGTACACAGCAAATTATTACCTCTGAGTGCACTCATTGATAGAGCATATGGCGCAGACTCAGGTGGGGCACAGAATCATGTGCGCCAACTGCAGGCAGCCGACAGGACGGCTAACTGTTAATGACAATGTTTACCTATCACAAGCTCATTCACTCAATTTAAAAACTAATCTCACAGCCTGTATTGCTGTTCTAGTAGCAGCTTCACAGTAGCGGGGGTGTGTGCAAGATCGCAAATGATTCATTTGTTGCGAGTTTTAAACAACTCAGGGGTTGGGGGTCACTCAGTAAAAGAGTCGTTCATTCACTTTTATTTGTGACTCTGTAACTGCAGCCAGACGTGCCAAGATTCGCCGAGTCTGAATCTCGATTTAACAAGTCTGAACTTCGATTATCCGAGTCTCGACTCTCAAACCATGAATGAAATGAGTTGGAAATATCCCAAATCTGAATCCTGAATCAATTCCTAAAATGAGAAGATCCCTGAGCTTCATTTGACGCATGTGCATTGTGACTTGAATGATTCCTGTAAGAATTCCATTCACAACTCAGAGCCGAGCCGACTGTTCTGACTCTCGTTCATCGGTCATCAGAAGTCCTCCTCCCTCACCAAACATTAGACAAACTTAATCAATGAAAACCCTTTTTTACTAAGTGACTCGTCAAGAACCGATTCTCAAAAAAGGAGCCGAGCCTTCCATCAATAGTGTGCATACGCCCACCCCGTAGCACGGCCAGGTGTGGGATTGAGATGACCGAACTGGGCACCTTGCATCCCTAGGTAACTTTGAGCTGGTGAGCCTGCTGCTAGAGAGGGGGGCCGACCCTATGGTGGGAACCACTTATCGCAACGGCATCTCCACGGCCCCCCAGGGGGACATGAACTCCTACAGCCTGGCAGCAGCACACGGCCACAGGTAAGACACACAGGGATGTTCGGAAGGAGTTATTGGAATAAGGAAGCACAGAAAACCTAATGTTTGGATTATTACTTTTTATTAATGTTATCTGTAGAATCTTTTTTTTTTTACATGCCATATATATATGATTACAGTGGTACTTTGACTGACGAGTTTAATTTGTTCCGTGACAGAGCTTGTAATTCAATCTGCTCGTATAGCAAATCAATTTTCCCCATTAGCCATTCATCCGTTCCAGCCCCCCAAAAACCACCCCAATTTTTTTTTGTTACGTGTTTTTAAATAAGAAAGATGTATTTATAATTAACAAATATTGTATAAAAACATAATAAAACATAATAAAAGAGAATTAAAAGAAATAAACTGGTTTTATAAAGTGTATTTACCTTGAAGATCAGACGACTCGGACTAACGGAAGATGCTGGTGGAGGTGGAGGGTGGAGGAGTTTGTTTCGTGCTTTTTCGGTCGTTTTCGTTTGTTGCTACACTTTAATGCTGAAATTAACTGCTAAAATTTATTTTATTTTTTTTTCACTTCACTTTCGCTTAACTTAAAAAATTTGCCGATTCCATCACACGCACACCTCGCTCATGTTTTTCTATGATTTCATGCTTTAAGTCAATCGACATCATCCGCTTCTTCTTCTCAGCACTTATTTTCTTAGGACCCATGGATAGAATTTATTTTTTTTGGCAAAATAACTGAACAAAAAGCACAAAACGCGAGCACAAAACACAAAAGAGATGCTTCCACGCTCAGGTAACCACGTGAAGTGAGGGAGCGAGACGCGTGATGCTGGCCGGATTCGCTCGCCACACCAACTATCGGCGGCGTACCTGAAGCTCACTCCCCGTGACTCACATTTTTGCTCGCAAATCAGTTCAAACAATCGACGGAACGACGGCTCATAACTCGGAAAACTTGTATTTTAGTGCGCTCGTAAATCAAGGTACCACTGTATTTATGATTATATTGCCTACAGTATATCTGCTGATGGCAGTAGCCTGTATTAACATGGTTGACCAACATCTGATCGCAATATTGTTATTGATGCATCGTAAGTAATGAAAACATAGCTTTAGCATAGTTATGGACACACACACACACACACACACACACACACACACACACACACAAATACACAGAAGTTATGCACTCTCGCTATTCCGTCCCACCGCGTTCAATTCTCTTAGACAGAGACAAAAACTTCACAGAGCATATCCGTGAAATTGACACATCAGCAGGTGTATTGTATTGTATGTGTATTGTATATGCTATTGGGGAGTGTTTCAATGAAGCTCGATCAAGCCAGAAATGACTTTAAGAAACTGCTGTGTCAGGTACAGGCATGAAACCACACATCCATATCCAAAAGCAATACATAAGAGAAGCCTTAGGGACAACATTTGCATGAACAAACAAATCATCCTGAAACATTTTGGTGTGAAATGGTTTTATCTCCCAGAAACGTGTTCCGCAAGCTGCTGTCGCAGACGGAGAAGGGGGGAAAGGGAGACGTCCTCTCCCTGGAGGAGATTCTGGCCGAGGGCTCGGAGCTGGAGGGCCGGAGCCCCACACACATGGACCTGGTCCGCACGGGGAAGGCCAAGCTCAAGGCTCTGAAGGAGGCTATGTACCACAGCGCAGAGCACGGGCACGTGGACATCACCATCGACATACGCAGCCTCGGTCAGAATTCTGAGCGTTGTGGATTCCCGATCGCGCTATCGATACTGTACCTAACAGTAGGAGATATGGAAGTATTTATTATCATGGTAATCATAGGGGATTTTACAAAATATCAATCACATAATATCTATATCAATTACAACCTGCAAAATAAATTGTATTTTTCTAATTTACGTTTTTTAGCAATTACTATTTTTTCATCAATTATATTTTTCAATTTTTTTTCATTACATTTCTTTACATTTTTAGTTACAGTATTACTATTTTTTGATAGATTATATTTTATCTATATTATTTTGGCACTAGCACTAACACATTGCATGTGTTACAAGTAACAGATTGAGTTAAAATAATAGTCTTTCTTACTCTACTCTTAAAAACTGACATTACTGGTCTAATTGCAGATATTCCCCATTGCATATAAGTAGCTTTTATTAGCTTTTATTACATTATAGAGCATGGGGGGGGCTCCAAATTGAATTTTAGAAATTATGATCATTTTTAAACCAATTAATGAACTTTTATTAAAATACAAAAAAAAACTATCAATCAAATATCAATATACCAGTCTTAGACATAGGACTGCTATATAATCTTTACAATCTCTGAACTATCTAGTGATTTAAAGTGTGATATATTCAACCAAAATGCTAATCTTGTGGAACTTTAGGGTCATATCTTCTCATCATAATTAATTTAGATCACAAATGAAAAATGATTCACTGTTATATTTTATTTTCATTGGCATGCCGACCCGCCGTGACAGTGTCTCTCTCCTCGGCAGGGGTACCGTGGACGCTGCATACGTGGCTGGAGTCGCTGCTCACGTGCTTCCAGCAACACCGGCGGCCGCTGATCCAGGGCCTGCTGAAGGAGTTCAGCTGCATCGAGGAGGAGGAGTACACCGAGGAGCTCATCACGCACGGCCTGCCACTCATGTTCCAGATCCTCAGGGCCAGCAAGGTTCAAAATCAATCAATTCTCATTTATCTCCGTAAGAAGTCACGTTGACAAGCTGTCTGTCCACTGTCCTGGTTTGACATTTTATTAGTGTTGCTGACAGCTTCAGAGTTATAAAATCTGCTATTTTTTCACAGAAACACATGTTTATTGTTTAGTGTTTTTTTTAGGTTCATTGTATATTGCCATTTTTTCCTCTATTTTTTTGTTAATTGTTTAGGTTCATTGCATTTGCTATTTTATCTTTTAAAATCATGGTTTTTTTTTCTTATAACTTTTTAATTTCTTATCTATTACTATATTCAAAAATAAATAATATTTATCTATTTTTTCCCATTACTTTTCAGTTTTTAGCTTTTATTTATTTCAAAAATATTTTTTTTTTCTATTTGTTTGATTACTTTTAAACATTTTAGCTATTACTATTAAAAAATACTTTTTTTCTATGACTATTATTATTATTATTATTATCATCATTATTAATCAGCCTCATCAGTTCATCTCGTTCTATCTCTTTTGCCGTCGGAGCTTTCAATTCCATTCCATTTTTTTCACCTTCACGTGATTTATGGTTCTTCTCCCGTTAGTTTTGCAATTTCATCTTTACATCTCTTTGGTTTATGACTGCTCTTGCCTGCTTCATCCACTTTTCCTTTGCCTCGGGCGAGTCGCTCCCGACGGGTTCGATAAGTTCCTAACGATCCGTACCTTTTGTGTCAGGCCCTTCTCGTCTGTGTTTTGGAGCCGGTGAGCCCCATCTTTCCCCTACATGTGGGGCCTTTAAAATAGAGGCCATCCATCTTTTCTTTGAATGCAATTACAGCTCTCTGGTATTCATCGGGCACAGGGACTTTGTGAGCAGATATTTCTGTGTAATCTCTACTTCACTGGGGTGTATTTAAGGGGGAGGGGGGCATAAATTAATCGCTTTAGTTTAGCTGTAGCTTTTGTATAGGACAAAATAAGTACCGCCGAATTGCACATTTGGTCTTCCCTTTCCCCGGTGGAACAAGAGTCTGTTAAAAAGTGTCTGTTGGTGCTACGCTCCAGTGCCGGCTGAGAACGGAGGGGATTTGCGGCGCCACACACCAATGATTCATCTGAATACCGTCGTCCCTCCCACCGTGCCTCCCCCGGTCCCTCCCCTCAGCTACAGGACCACACAGACAACCACCCGGGCACGCCGGAGAGAAGTGTGTGTGTGTGTGTGTGTGTGTGTGTGCGGTGTAGTGGGGGTGTCGAATCTGAGTTTTTTCTCCCGTCTCTCTCTCTCTCTCTCTTTCTTTCTTTTTCATCTTTCTCTGTCTCACTCCTGGCTGAGCCCCCGTCGCATAATGTCCCCCATTCATCTCAGGCAGGGACCGTCGGATTTATTAAATCAACGGTGATAATCGTCTCGTCCCGTTTTAAAGGTGCAAGTTGGTCATAAATATGAGATTTTCCTCTTTAATTCAAATGTAAAAAGAGAGTTTGAGTCTGACACAGAGGCCGGGGAGAGAACCAAAAAGGGTTTTTTTAAAGAGCTTTGTCCTAGGCTAAAGAAAGCCACATTTTTGTTGAAATCTGACTCACCTCTGAAATTGTTTTGGGCCAGTGGCTCAGAATTGCCGATTTGATTAGATTCCCGGCTCCTCCTGCTATCATGCTGTCCTTAAAACCCTTAACCCCCAAACTGCTCCTGATGAGCCTTGCATGGCTGCCTCAGTCGTTGTACGAATAAGATCTCCAAAGCCTCTTTGTACAGAAGCGTCCCCTAAACTGACCTAATGTCATGTTTTTCTAATGCTTTCATCAGAACGAGGTGATCAGCCAGCAGCTTTCTGTGATCTTCACCCAATGCTACGGACCCTACCCTATCCCGAAGCTCGGCGAGATCAAGAGGAAACAGTCGTCGCGCCTGGGTGAGAGCAAAGCGCGGACGCCTCCGCCATCTTTGGTGTGCGATTCTGCTCCCCGAGGGAAAATTTCTCTCTCGTTAAGGGACTTTAAGGTCCGCGGTCTCCCGTCCTTCAGTGGTGACACTGCCGGAGGCTGCCAATTAAACCGCCAAATGTGGTACCTTAATGGTGTAGTGCGGCTGTTACTCGTCACTCACGGTTTATTGGACTCCATTGGGGATGGAGTGATACCAGTCTAAAAAAGGGTAGCACATTGGATGACATGTTGGATATTAAGGGAAAGTGACTTGATATTTTGATAGATACGACACTTAGATGGGAAAATGAATATACCAATGCACCGTCACGTTGTAATGATCCCCCAACATATACAGGTAATGGGTCTGATTGGTCTTTGGTATCGACCAATACATAAGATTCAGGATTTAGGAGCGGCATTGCCCCATTCTTACGTTTCCCTGCATGATGACACAACCGGCCCCTTCTCACCTAACTGTGTTTCTAATAAGGATTTGTACTATTTAACCTTATTTTAACCAGGTAGTGGTGCCGTCCAGTTGACGTCCAGGATCTCTTTTGCAAGGGAGACCTGGCCCGGACAGCAGGCAAACATTTCAGACAGACACAGATTGAATGACTTTCCAGAATTTTCTGGGGTTGTTCAGATTTTCTGTGGTAACAGGAAAAGAATTATTCTCTTAGACTTGGACTATCTTAATTTGAGACGTACAATAGTGCATAAACTCTGCAACCAATTCTCTCGTGCCGTAAACTTGATAACTCAGCAGTAGACAAGGGGTTACATCTGCTCTTCACTCTGTACTTATGGAAAGGTGAATGTTTATTTGCAATTCTAACAAGTACATCGTAAAAAAATGACGAGGCAAATCCGCCATGATCTATGAGAGTAATTCTGTCTCAATGAAAGGGAAACAAACTGTGTAAAAACCTTGTTGTGACGTTCGGCTACAATGAGGGATCTTTCTGTCCCTCCCTGTAGGTTATTGAAAAGACTATTTGTCGGGAACATTTGTCACTTTGTAGAATTATTCAAATTAAAGAGGATTTGTCAGGGTATTTATCATTGGGCCGAGTCAGGCTGTCAACAATCATTCGCAGAAACGCAAAGCTGTTTTGTTTTTTTTTAAACACCAAGCACCCGATTCTTCAAAACTTCAAGTTGAGAAAATGCCAAAGAAGGCAGCGACTCACTTACAGCTTAAGTGGCAATAATAGTACATGCATTAAATGCAAAACACCGGCAAAATTTCTCTGCGGAGTCCTTTCAGAGAGATTTGTCATTTGGAAAGATGTAAAGCTATAATGCGTTTATGTTCTTCACAGTTTGGCTGCGTTAAACAGCAATCCTGAGAGACACCACAACGGCCGAGAAAAGGTTTTTTTAAGGGAAGGGCAAATGCAAAATTCCCATTTCAACTAAACATTCGCCGGAGAGGAATGAGGGTGTGAACGTACCCGTTCCAATTAATGTCTTAGCCAGCTGCTTCTCTCTTCTTCTCCTGGAATCAGTGAAATAAACGAGCTGGCAAAAAGTTTGCTTTGGATTGAAAACCTGCTTCTGGTGCCCGTGAGCCCACGCCACCGATCCAGGCTGAGCATTAAATTGACTTTGAGCAGTGTAAAAATGCCACCTAGTGCCTAAAGTCTGAAATGGAAGCTGGGAATGCTTTATAGATATAGTATTTGTCTCGTCTAGAACTTGGTGTCATGTGTCTTTCAGACCCTCACTTCCTTAACAACAAGGAGATGTCAGACGTGACCTTCCTAGTGGAAGGGAAACCCTTTTACGCACACAAGGTGCTTCTCTTCACAGCTTCCAGCAGGTAAGATCACAGAAAACGTGAAGGGATTCTCAGCGGTGATTTAGGATACAAAATGTCCTCACAAAGGCATTTTGTATCACAATTTGAATATAGCTCCATGACCTGGTCATGGAGCTTGTTTGAAGGCTTTTCTCCCCGCGGATCCATAAGGTCACTCCTCTCTGTCGCTGCTGGGCGGGACACGGGCTGGACGTTCACATCATGTTCTATTTCCAGAGAGTGATGGAGCCGTAATGAAGTGCCACAGAAGTGATCTTCTGTCGGCTTTCTCCCACAAGAACGGCTTGATGGGGGGAAAAACTATTTAGAATTGATCCATGACTTGCCCACGTCACGGCGGCCGGGCCTCATTATGGCACATGCTGCTAAAAGTTGGGTTATTAGGGAATTATTCAAAGTTGCCCTATACTACTGTTTAATACCGTATCCATGTTTATGCACGGTGATCAATTCTTTTCACGTGTCCCCCCCCCTTTTCCCCTCGTCTTCTGCTTCGTCTGTCTCTCTGTTCTTTTTTCTCTCTTCCCTTCTTCCTTCCTTACCCTGTGGGCTAATGGCTGGATATTTAATTTATTTCCAAGGTTCAAGTCTCTTCTAGCGAACAGGCCCTCAGGTGAAAACACGTGCATTGAAATAAGCCATGTCAAGTATCACATCTTTCAGGTAATGACATCTTTCGGTCATCATTCTAATCTGACTCAAAAATGATACTTTCTGGTCAGATTTGATCGATGCATTCACAACATGTTCTTCCAAATTGCTGCTTTTTATATTCAATGATGAAACCTCACGGTCAGCTCAGGTGCCGTTGTCAATTCACATTTTCACATTGATTTTGGTTTTTGCAGCTGGTGATGCAGTACCTTTACTGCGGCGGAACAGATGCTCTGCACATCAGGAACAGTGATGTGATGGAGGTGAGGTCACCCCTCTCCCCCTATCCCACCAATCAACTTAAGTTCATTGGGTTTTGCAGTTCAAGTTTAATCTCCAAGCCCATGATGTGGGTGTCTCTAAGGGAGAATTTGACTGACTGTGATTCCGGTCGGGTTGTTGTTTGTCGTTTGTCACGCAGCTTCTGTCCGCTGCCAAGTTCTTCCAGTTGGAGGCGCTGCAGAGGCACTGTGAGATCATCTGCTCCAAAAACATAAACACAGAGACCTGCGTGGAGATCTACAACCACACCAAGGTTGAGAGCAAAACCTCTCCAAAGCTAGTCTAAAATAGAATATCATATAATGTTCTGTAGCCAAGCAGGGTGCCTCTACTGTCAGGGTTAGGGTTAAGGTTAGGTTATTAAAACTAATCTTGATGACACCCCCCCAGTCCGTTGACTGAGCAGTTGAACTGCGGTGGCAAAGGCAATGCAGTGCCCGGCACACGTTATCCGCAGCTCTCCATTCCTATATCACCCACTCCATTATTCATGTAAAGGGTATAAATAAAAAATGTATTTTGTGTCTATCAGTTGCCCAAGAAAAGGGCTTTGAACTTCTGACTTTAAGGTTTTTGGTCACCATTTTCATGGAAAACGCTATCCGGATTTCAAGTCTGATTTGAAAAAAAGGCTGTATTTTGTAGTTGGATTGTCTCTGATTTTTGAAGAAATTATTTTTTTCGCAGCTGGATTGTGTCTGAAGGCTTCAGTTCGGGTTTCAGAAATGTATTCCCGTATCTGGACTGAACCTCATAATCAGAATTTTTTTTAATAAAAAAATGTATTTCCGTGTCTGGATTACATCTGGATTTTTTAAATCTGGATTGAAGTGTTGTTTGTGTTCTAAATTTTTAAGTCTGGCTTTTAAATAGGTTTTAAGCTGTATTTCCCGGTTTGGATTTGGTCAGAATTTTTTAATCTGGCTTTTCAATCGGTTTTGAAACTGCATTTCTGTATCTGGATTGCGTCTGAATTTTTAGGACAGGGTTAGGGTTAAATTCAGCGTTAGGGTTAGGGTTAGGGTTAGGGTTATCCCAACGCAATGGAAATCCCATGGAGAACCCTAACCATAAATAAAGCTGTATTTGGCTGGAAACTGATCTGTAGGTTAGGAAGATCTCAAATTCTTCAGTAATACACGACATCCCTGTAGCTTTGTAATACATACTGTTTCCTCTGTTAAAGGCCTTCTCTGCCCTGTCTTCCCAGTTTCTTGATGCTCCAGCCCTGGCGTCCTACATCGAAGGCTACTTCCTGAAGAACATGGTGGTGCTGATCGAGCTGGAGCCCTTCAAACTGCTGCTGTACGACGCGCCGCCGGACAGCCCCGGCTGCAACATCCTGCAGGACCTGGAGAAAACGCTGGCCAACCGCATCCAGTCCATCCACCTGTCCTCCTCTAAGGGATCCATCGTTTGAGTCCGCCGGGCCCCCTGGGACAGAGTCGTCATGGAAATGATTCCTGTCCCTCAGCAACGCATTGAGTGTCCTGACTCTTGAGGAAAGCGTAGACCGCCCTACTGCGACGTGTCCAGCTGGGAAGCTCCTCCACCGCTAGTCCACTCCCTGTTCTATATTAGTGCAGATAGTGACCAGTCTATCCATGCGCCCTGGTGACATACGTCCGCTTTGCATCACATCAGAATAACTTACGTAACCTACACTCTTCCAGTACTACATCCGTTTACGCAAAGATGTCACTCCATCACGTATTTCTCAGCAAAGTAGCCTGCAGCAGACGTCGGAGACCCAGCTAATCCACGTGGACTGGTACAGTCAAGCCCGAAACAGCACTAGGAAATAGGCGCTTCAGCGGTGGCCCCTATGTACTTTGATTAGATGTTAAGTTGGCAGTATGATAAATTAACATCTAATGGCAATATGGCACCGGTGGCTTTGGAGTACCCTTTTTAGGCCAAAAAATGGACTGGAAAAAAGGACCGGTATCGACGTAACAGTACAGAACCCTGAGCTGAAAATTCCTCTATTTTGTTTTGTGAACTTACAGTCACATCAGCTAAGCTTATTACTCTTCTTGGCATACTTGGCCAAACGATTGGTACGTACCTGTAATGTGATGGCAACTATAGAAATTAAGGAATTTACTTTTGGTAATTGAAAGAGGGCTTTAACCACCCCCCCACCCCCACTGTCATGTAAATATTGTCAATAAAATATTGAGCTATTTATTGACAGCTCCTCTTGTAAGTTAATGTACATATACGAAAATATGTTTTTCTCACACGTCTTACCATTGGAAGCTGCTGGAAAAAAAATAGAAATAGCATAGCTTTTAAATGTCTATATACTGTATGTTCAAATGTTGCATGTCAGACGGGATGACTGTTTTTTGTTTTCCTGTTTTAGTTGTCCGAGGATGCGGTTCGAAGAGTTGCATGAACACTTTAAGGCCGGAAAGGAGTGAAAGGAGTGAAAGGAGTGTGTCGTTCTTCTCTAAATGAGTCGCGAGTCGAGTAACGTCTTCAGATCGTGTGGGAGACGCGAAGCCCAGCTCCAAGGGTTTACCCACTCCGCCCCCGAACCCAAAGCGGAAGCAGTTCGCCGAATTTAGCGGGACTGTTATACCACGTGACATGTACTGTACGTGTGACTTGATATATGTTTCCTCTATAAAGATTAATATAAAGATTTTTTTTGTGGCTCAGTTTCTTCATCGACAATTTTAGCTTATCACAATGAGCTATTGCTGTTGAAAGTTACAATTAATTTCATCCTTGCAAAGCTTATATTTCAGGTGGAAAATGGAGAATAGTATGCAAAACACGATCCTCAGCAACAAAAACCCAACGACCAAGGCAGCATAGCTTCCATCCAACTCAATGGCTTTAGTGGACTTGAAACCATTGAGTTGGATGGAAGCTACGCTGCCTTGGTCATGTAAAAAAATGTACAGCAAACATATACAATCATGCCTTGAGTTTTAACCATTTGCACAACACTTGAATTCCACATAATACATAAACAATATTTGGCCATAACCGAGGTGTAGAAATGCATATTGGCTCCAAACCAGATGGAGCAGAAGGGTCAAGACACTCACATGAGAAGACACAGACAGACCTTCGGACCTTTAAAGCTGGTCAGAGAGAGAGGGATTCAAACAGAGTGTCTAAAAGAGAGAGGAAATCAAAGCATTCGTGGAAGCGGAGGGAACAAAGCTGTCGTTGTTCTCAAAGTTTTCTATCCCGCGAAAGAAAAAAAAAACAACCTCTTTGTAAACGGTTTATGTGGACGTTCTGCTTTACTGCTGTCAATGAATAGTTACATAAGAGAGAGAGAGGGGGAGAGAGAGAGAGAGAGAGAGCTCCCTTCCCCCTCTATCTCCCAGCCAGACATAGGTTGTCTAATATTCCCCCTAGTCTGTCTGGACTGATTGTCTACAGAATGTTAGATGTTGGATGGTATTGATTTCCATTTACAGTCATCTTTGGCCTGGGTGTGGCCAACTTGCTTTAGTGCTAGCCAAGTGGGAGCACTCCTCCAGCCACGCTGCAGTTATTCATAACGCCTCATATGAACAACGTGGGCAGGACATCCCCACAGTGCGACCTGGTTTGACTCTGGAATTTTTCGAGATGTACAGTATATGGAGTGAGGGAGTTTTCCAATCGAATGGATCTCTTAAACTACTGATGATCCGAAGTACGGATACTGCAGTTTTTCGGGTGGGAAAATTTGATTTTTCTTTTTATCAATTTTACCTAGATTCGGACGGGAACCAATTGATACCAATATCATCCTTGTGTGTCAAGTGAAGAGATACTTTAGCAATGGCCAGCATTCTAATTTTGTTGGCTCAATGCATGGCTGCAGAGGGGTTCAACTAGACTAGCTCCTGTGAAATCCGGGGAAACACACCTTTCCAACATCTCAAAAGTGAGATCTCAAAAATAGTTATTTAAGAAATACTTCTTCACAAAAAAACATAAAAAATGAGAATTGTTTTAAATGCAGAGTCTCGCCTTATGAAATTATTGGAGGCAAAATGGAAGATATAGGGCACTCTTTTCATGTTGGAATTAAGGAACAAAAATAATGTTTAGCGGAGGAGTAAATTCTGCCAGGACCGTCTCTCACTGTCATTCTTCCACATCACATTCAACAAGTAAAAGAAACACTGGTGAATATGTGCTCCGCTGACTTCCAAATCTGAAAATTCTTCATCCTTTACCTTTATCTCTTAATCATATTCATGACAACACAATAACACAATGGGATTGTCTTAAACTGTGTAATTTTTCTGTGGCAGAAAGAGAGAGAGAGAGAGAGATGGAGAGAGAGAGCGAGAGAGAGAGAGAGAGAGAGAGAGAGAGAGAGAGAGAGAGCGTCTGTGTGTGTGTGTGTGTGTGTGTGTGTGTGTGTGTGTGTGTGCTTGCGTGCGTGCGTGTGTACGTGTGTGTGTGTGTTGGACAGGGCACGGCCGAAAGAAAAGGGAGGGGGAGGCCTGCCATTTTAATGAGTAACCATAGTAACGGCTGCCCAGGAACAATGTGTTGCTGAGAAAGTGTTTCCATGTAGAAGACTGAGTGGAATCCTGTGACACACATACTTCCTCATGCTTATGTGCTGAAAGGTGTGCATGGCAAGTGTGTGCATGGCAAGTGCGTGCACGGCAAGTGTGTGCACAGCAAGTGCACGGTAACATGGTCAAGTCAGGTTGAAGCAACTGGAACTGGAGTCCCAGCCGTTACTATGGTTACTCTTTAAAAACTGCTGTCAGGCCCTCCCCTTACACCTTTTCTTTTGCCCCTGCCCTGTCCAACACACACACATACACACACACACACACACACACACACATGTACACACACACACACACACACACACAAACACACACACACACACACACACAAAGACTTTAAACAGACGTATGATCATTAGAGTAAATAAGGAGATGCATATCAAATATAATGAATTTAAAACATATTAAAGAATTTCAGATTATAAGGAAACAAAATTATGAGATTCATTATTATGAGGACACTGTGTCGTGAGAACCACAATGTCCTTTCAATGGTGGTGCGTTGTCCTTTTAAACATATATGCACACACACACACACACACACACACACACACACAGACACACACGCACATGGACGGACACACACACACACACACACACACACACACACAGACACACAAACACACACACACACACACACAAAAACTCCATGCAGTTAGGGGAAAAAATGTCAAATGTTCAATATATCTACAAATGAACTTCACAAATAATACAATGTGGGGACCTCCAGAGGGGAGACACTTTCAAATGTGTGACCTACTTGATGGCTCCCATTATATGGCCTTTTGTTTTTGGAATTCCATAAAAACCCAAGGCTGCTTGAATGACAACTCCTATCTCTTATCTTTGAAGAGAAATTTGCCACTTGGTGTCAGTTTAGTGTTCTGTCTCGTCTCGGAGAGGGGGTTGAGACCTGCCTCTCTGTTCGAGGGGAAGCAAACGGGGGAGCTGAGGGGAGTTTGGCAGAGCAGCTCCCCCTGAGTGAACCCCTTCATCCGCCCTCTTTGTCATTCACGACCCGTCTCCCACTGGCAGAGAGAGATAGAGAGAGAGGGAGAGAGGGGGGGGGGGGAGCGGTAGCTCAGGAGCCATGCAATTTCGTTCCTCACTTTGAAACCACCACTAAACTTTTTCGTTCAGGGTTTTTCACGGGAAAGTTGAGCGAGGCCGAGAGAGAGAGAGCTGCGAGCGCGGCAGACGGGGAGGGAGAATGTGATATTAAGGAAGAAAAGGGAAGGGTGAAAGAAATTAGAAAGAGGGAAAGAGGGGGGGGTAGATAGATAGATAGATAGATGGTGTGTGTAATGAAGCACAGACAACAACAAACTGTCCTCCCTGCAGCTGTTTGAGGGAGACGTTGTCGGGGAAGAGACCGCCGGGAGAAACAGCCAGAGACACCACGGGAGGTGAGTGGAGAGATGATGGGAAAAGTTGTGCGGGGGGGGGGGGGTTCGCTTAAGACTGTAATTAAAAAAGGAAAAAAGAAAACGAAAGTGGGAGCTGAAATGAGGGGGAAAGGAGAGGAGAGGGGGTGTTGTTGTCAAATGCGGCACGGCTCACCGGATTAATTGCTCCTTTGTGTTTACTGCGACACAATTTCAATAAACCTCTGCGGTGGGATTACGGTATTGATTCCCTTGTTTGGAGTGGATTACAGTAAGCCTATATTATAACACATAGATGGATTAGATGAGATTTCAGTCAATAGATTTGAGTAACAACCTCTCACAATCCTCTGAGCAAAGTGTCATTTTGCTGTTGATATTATATGGCTTTTGTTGCTCTTCAACTGCATTGTGTTGGGAATCCGATTTTTTTAAATGTTAAACCAATTCAGGGAGCCGACACATTCAACAAGCAATTTTAATTGCTGATGATATGTAGTTCACGTTAAAACAATAGGCAGTCATATAATATAATTGTAATATAATAATATCATTACATCAATATAAAACAAAAATAGAATATATATAATGGAAAAATCACATTTATTTTTAAAGTAATTTTTATGAATATTATTATTTTAAAGTAATAAGATGATTTAAACATATCATTTTTAAATAGTTAAAAGCTAAAAAATTGAAAAGCAACAGAAAAATAGAACAATATAATTTATCTAAATAATAGTAATAGATAAAAAAGGTAATAGAGAAATAAAAATGTAGATAGATAGATAGATAGATAGATAGATAGATAGATAGATAGATAGATAGATAGATAGATAGATAGATAGATAGTTAACTGTAACTAATGTGCAGTTCATTGTGTAGGTAATCCAAAATAAAGTCGCTTTGCAAAACAAACTCTCAAGTGTGTTTTGTTGTCCTCTCCCAGAAGCTCCTTCTCAGGTGCCGACTTGGATCTTTTTGAAGCGACCCAGCCGGTCTCCATGATGCAGCGTGAGGAGCTGTCGGCCAGGGAGGAGTTCACCTACACCCACATGCCCATCCTGGACAGGGGGGGCGGCACGCTGGGGCGACGGGGCGACAGGAGTCTGGAGAGGGGTCTGGAACGGGACAGGCCCGAGCGGGACAGCTACACTGTGGACGTGAGAGCCAGCGACCTGCAGCTGGCCCAGGCGGAGCCCCTAAAGCACCCCTGCTTCAGCTACAGGGCCTGGCTTTACAGCGTGGTCATAGGGGTGAGAGGCGAAGGCACACTACGGAATTGTTCGGGATTTACACTCCTTTAGTCCATTCTACGCAAAATCAAAATAAAATGATTACTGTCATTTTGAGTGGGATGGATAACCTTCAATTCCATGGTGTGCTTCCACTTTTAAAGGTCAGGAGAAACAAACCCAATCGAATGAGTTTTAGGAGTGAGAGCATCATGAGTGGCCATACACTTTAAAAACGTGGAGAGTGGTGTTTGGATGAAGTGCTGAAAATGCTATGCTCCTATACAGTGCGGCATGAGCTGAATATGTTTAAGGAGGTGGAAAAAAAGCATGTTTTAAGGGGTGTAATTTGCAGTGGTGGAAATGATACCTTCCCTTGAAAAATGTACTTCAGCACAGCAGCAAAATACATCTTTCAAGTATCTGTACATTCTTACGTATATATATTTTATTTACTCTGCATTTCCAACACAGTCAGGTTACTTTAGTTTGAAAAAAATATATATATTTTTTTATTTATATTTTTGTATATAATTGTAAATACCTATCGACACCCCCTATACTATTTTATTGTATATTGTAATTGCAAGCTCTGTTTTATGGCAGGATAGGACAAGTATCTTACCAGTTAATACTTTAAGTACACTTAAGAGCAAGGATCTATACACTTTGACTGAAGCAGAAATGCCAATGTGGTACATTTAGTGTTGGGGTATTTGAACTTTCACTTGAACAAAAGGTCTGAGATTTCTTCCACCACTGGTAATTTGCCATTTGATTGGTTGTTTTAAAGGTGCAGTGTGTAAAATTTAGTGGCATCTAGAGATGAGGTTCCTGATCACAACCAACTGAATACCCCTCCCCATGGTGGTGCCGCGAAACTCGTGAAAAACTCAAAAGTCTATCTCTAGAGCCAGTGTTCAGTTTGTCCGTT
>NC_137201.1:7720586-7818086 GCF_960531495.2 Zeus faber
ACGCTATAGACATGAAATAGTAGAAATGACACAAGAAATTTGTATTCGATGCCACAGAATGTTTCCATACTCAATAGTGTCCTTGCAATTCTGTTGATACTCAAAAGGTATCTGTTTTTTATACAATTCCGATTAAAATCGACTTATCTTACTTTGTCGGTCTGACAACTATACAGACATTTAAAAGGTGACTTCATAGAAATGCAGTGTAACGCGTAATGCAGTGTAATGCAGTGTAATGCAGTGTAATGCAGTGAAATGCAGTGTAAAAAAATGGTCTCCCACTCTTTACAGTACAACAATACAAGGAAGTCCATGTTGTACGTTCACTAACGGTGCAGACGTCTTGAAAATGAAATAACAGTGAAGTTCACAGATTGATCATTTTTTGCTGGGGAACCCCTCAGAGCGGTTCTCCTAGGACCCCTGGGAGGGGTAGGGGCGGGCGGCGGAGGGCGAGGGGCGGACCCGGGGTTGAGTACCGCCGTGCTCGACATTGAGGTGAAATGTTGCGTGAAGATTTTTTTTATTTTTTATTTTTTTCTCCCTTCCATTTATTGCAATCTTGAGGATGGAGCGTGCACCCGAAATACGATGTGCGCGACATCGATCGTAACGGAGCCGCAGAGACCGGGTCTGGAAGCTGCAAGCCGAGGCTTTATGGTGCGTCCTCCACTGCGAAATATCCTCCGGTAACCGACGCCCGGATTGGATGTCGGACAGTGCGGGACTCCACCGAGCCCCACACGGACAAAGCTCGGGCGTGACGGACAAGTTCAAGAGGCCTATCAAAGGGAAAGCATCCTGTCGTCACGGCCGCAGACTAGTACAGTATTTTGGGATGTCGACTAGTGGTGAGAGGTTCGACTCTTTTTTTCAGATTCGGTTCTTGACGAGTCACTCGGTTAAAAAAAAAAAAGATTCGTTCGATTTTCCGACTCTTCATTTGTTTCTGTTGGGTGTCAGGGTAAGCGGGGTTCTGTGAGTCGTGAATTAATTATGCCAAATTGACTTATTTAGGCGGAAAAATGTGAACTGCGGATTCCAAAAAATGTACATTTTTTCGCCATATTCTCTCTAAATCATTTATTGTGGCAGATAAATGCCAAAACCTCCTGCCCGACTCACAAAAATAATGCTTTTTTTTTTTTTTTCCTGCGTGAAGTGCGCATGTTGTAGTTCTCCACGTGTTCACAATCTGGGGGCTCCGGTTTCCTCGGACCCTAAAGACAAGATCTGGAGTTGGTCCAAGGGCGCCGCACTGTGGCAGCCCACCACGCCTAAAAAGAAAAACAAAAACAAAAAAAACAAAAACGGGATGGGTTTGGACGCGTTTAATGCAGAGGACTCATCTTCCCAGTGGAATTGAATCTCCTTAAAATTGTCATTTTCTTCGACATCATTCGCCTCGAAGTGATTCTTTTTAGTTCCCAAGTGAAGATTCTCTCACTCGCTCGCCCGCTTTTTGCCGGAGACACTCCCGACGCTCGAGTCATTGGAATGGAAGGAGCAAATGGTAATGCAGAAAAATATGATATTCAATATTGCATCCACCCAGATGATGGGTGGTGGTGCTGTTTCCATGGCAATCTGGTGTTGGTGCTGTTAGGGGATGTGGCGATCAGCTGAATCCTCAATGTATTATCTCATCCCTTAATGGGAGGAGGGAGGCAGAAGGGGAGGGGTGGGGGTGGGGGGGGGGGGGGTGAAGGCGGAACAAACCGGTGTACACGCTGCACCCGCACTGCAGATTAACTCTTACGGTACCGTCGATGTGGAGAGGCCGGGTGAGTACATTCTGATTTCCATCCCCCGTGTGAGCATGTGAGCATGCGTTAGCCATTTGGAATAAGAAGACCGAGACCGGGATGACACGGGGCTCCCCCAACTCCGCTGGATCGTGGACAGGTATGGTGCTGATGCTGCAGGTGGAGGCTGCAGCATCTCCTGCAGCCTCCACACACTCACAGATGTTTGGAGCACCATCTCCTCGAGACCACTCTGGAGGATAGATGTGTCAGTGCTCAGCTGCCGGAGTGGGCTTGTAAACTGTCCACTTACTATCTGTCACTGGCAGGATTAAGGATTTGACTGAGGAATTGAGATCTGCTTTAAGATTGGCAGCATCCCACAAGTCGCTGTCAGGACAGTCAAATTGAATCGGGAATTGCCACTGCCCCGCTGGCTGTTTCTGCTTTATGCAACAAAGGGGTCAGAGGAAGGGCTCTAAAGTTCCGTGCTATTTTTTCTTACCAAAATTGAGAGTGGGTTGTAATGTGTGTGTAGGTCCAAATATCTGTTGTCAGCTGTCCACTCCAGAGCCAAGCAGCACATCATCAGCATGCAGAGAAATGTGGAATTCCCTCTCTAAAGACTTGAAGCACCCGCCAACTGTGGGGCATAATCTGCTCTGTTGGCACGGTGCCAGGGTCTGACAGCGCTGCTGCCTGGAACCGATGTGACACATTACACCGGTTCTTTAAATTAACATTTAAGGGAAGTTTATTTCTCATCGGGAAAACCGTGGAGTGGAGTTTCTGGTGTACACCTGAAACTTCATGGGCATGGAAGCAGCCTTAGTGAGGTGGCGGGATGTAATGAGCCTTAATGGAAGGCATCTCTCATTTTATCCATAACTAAAGATAATCCAATTATTCCAATCACTGTCCTGAAATATATTATTGTCTGATCTAAACAGTCATTAGCTACGAGACTTTTTTTGGATCCGGGTTGAACTCACTGCTGACCCAGGACAGCATGACTTTTGTACGTATGTGATGTATGTGCGCCCACTGATGTGCTCTTTAGATGGGGGGGGGGGGGGTGAGGGTGATGTAAGCCCATACAGTCCCCCCATAAAACAAAAGATTTGTGGCAGCGTTGCATTCCTCAACATTAAAAGAGTACTTACCACCCCCCTGACTGGTATGGCCGGCATCTACACAAGGATTTACCCGGATAAAAGATGTTTTATTTGCATAATGTGGACATGAATTAGGGAAGCGTAAGCGAGGAAAGAGGGCAAGAGAGGGAGACCAGGCTGAGGGCAATAGAAAGAGAAGGGACGGCACCATAACACATCAACACAAAGGACATTCACATAACCTTCATGTGAAATCTGATTACTCAACACACACAAGGCACGCACACATCATTTATACAGGGGTTTAAGGATAACCGGACACACACTCATAATACACAGTATATACGTACATTGTACATACATTAACATCCCCCTGTCAGGTGTTTGGGTCCTGACACCCGAATGCGAACATAATGTGCTCGCCTAATACAAAATTCATTTCTGCTTCTGCAGTCTAGTACTTTAATTGGGTGTTTCTTGCCGTAAGTCCCTCTTCCAGAGTGTGCAATCAGCGTTCTCGACGGAAGCGTTAAATTTGCCCTTTAGTGTCCTTGCTTGATGAAAGGCAAAAAGAATCCCTCTCATATGTGATCACATCGCACACTCTACTGGTCACAGAGTCTCACAGGCCACAAGGATGCAGGCAGGGTGGGAACTAACGAAGGGCTTCTGCAATTTACTGCAAAGTCGCACTGTGGCTCATTTGGAGGGCACTCAGACCAGGGCGGTCCACATACTGTATCTTCCCACATAGCTCACGCTTCTCTGTACTGCTATGGTGGATGCATTTATGCTCTCTTGTTCATGAATAATGCACACGTCTTCTTAACAGTTTATCTGCCTTTCAGCACAGGAATGGTAGGAGGATCAATTAACCGAAGACGAACCCATCGCGATTCCTGAGGATCACGAGGGCGCCCCCTAAGCTCCTCTAATTCTTCAGCTCTGCTGCAGCGTGTGGACCAGTGTTGGCCAGTGGACAAAAGCGTTGTCGGGATGAACTTGGCAGAGGTGAAGCGAGGGGTTTCCTGCTGAACATTATGCCTTTTCCTCTACACAGTGAGAAGAGAGGCCGCCAGTCTTGGTGATTTCTCACATGTGGTTACGGGGACTGAAGTTGGTTGCACCGTTTTGCCACTCTTGCGCGTCCGACCGCCTGGAGGAGTTTTCCGCCACGGGAGGCAGCCTCAGGCCACTCCCCAGCCCAGAGGGGGTCATTGTGTGCCTCCCTTGTGTCCCGGATGCAGAACATCCTTGATCAGAACCTCGACATGGCCACCGCTCTGCTGGCTGGGGAGAAGCTGAAGGAGCTGATCCTGCCGGGCTCCTCTCAGGACGAGAAGGGCGGGGCGCTGGCGGGCCTGATGGTCCAGCTCAAACTGGAGTTGCCCTTCGACCGCGTCGTCACCATAGGCACGGTCATCATCCCCATCCTGCTCGTCACCCTCGTCTTCACACGCAACTTTGCAGGTGAGTCCCGTGGCCACAAGGTGGCGGGGTTTCCATCCAGAGTGACAGGTGCCTCAGCAGCTGTCTGGCAATACACAGAGGACCGTCTTTTGATTGTACTTGATTCAGTCACAGGTAACTGGGGTTGTTAAATTAGACCAAACTTAAAAATACTTATATTTATTTATAAATAAATAAATAAATAAATGAAAATATTTACAAAACACATAACACTGCACAGAAAAAAATAACAAATATACTCAGTATGATGAGTGGTAATATAGTATAGTGTTCTTGCCTTCGCCTTGTTAGTGGGATCAGTGTGTTCAAGCACATCTACAGAAGTGATGTCAGAGCAGAGACGGAGATAAGGGAATGAAGGGGAAAGGAAAGCGATGGAGGGGAGGGCAAATGGAGAAAGGGGGTGTAGTTGGTTAGATGAGAGCGAGAGATAGAGAGGAGAAGGATGAGATGGGTGGGAGGAGGGATGCTTACTGATTGCTGAGTCAGGCTTTCTGCATAGCAGCACGATGTCGCTGTGTCTGAATACTTAACAAATATCGACAAAAATGGATATTCTCCACAATGTTTAATTCAAAATATGAATTACAACAGACAGAGGACTTCAACTAAAATAATGATATTTGTTTGCTTTCACATCAAACGTTCCTCATCACAAGCAGCGAACTAAACAAACGATCACAACACAAACTTGACCGTTTAACTTAACACACCCAAGCCTTGTAATTTAGTCCAACAGTCCAATTTAGTCCAAAGTTGAATGCATCCCTCTGTCCCAGGTCGCAACCTTTAACAACTCAGAAAACCAATGTCCTTTCTTTACTTAACGACCTAACGGGTAGAGAACTGATAGAATACAAGAAGGGGGTTAACCTCCTCAGTCTGGTCCAGGCAGTCCTATCAGTAGAACAGCAACCTGAGTATTTTTAAAGAGAATGTAGCTCTTTGTGGTGTAGAGACCTGTGCACCCGAAAGATCCCTCAGATACTGATAACACAGGATTGAACATACGTATATATAATGAATATGAATATATTTTGAAAAGTTGGATCCATTGAACTCTTTGCAGAACCGTGACTTTTTCAGGAAAGGCTTCAAACTTGACCTGGAAATATAATCATACAGACAGACAGAGAAATAAATTCTCTCTGAGCGGATTCCCTGTGATTGCATTATGACTCCATTATCATCCATCATGTTGAATCAATGTCTGCTCACTGGGACCGATAATCTCCATCTTTATTCCCCCAGAGGAGTCAATATACTGTTACACGCCACACAACTTCACCAGAGACCAGGCACTGTACGCACGGGGCTACTGCTGGACAGAGCTACGAGATACTGTGCCTGGCGTGGAGCCCGACCTCCGACCTTCACTATTTGAGCACAAGTTCTTGCCCTACGCTTTGCTGGCATTCGCCGGCATCATGTACATTCCTGCCCTCAGCTGGGAGTTCCTCGCCTCCACGCGGCTCACCTCCGAGCTCAACTTCCTGCTCCACGAGATCGACAATTGCTACCACCGAGCTGCCGAGGGGCGGGCCCCGAAGATCGAGAAGCAGATCCAGTCCAAGGGACCCGGCATCACCGAGCAAGAGAGGAGGGAGATCATAGAGAACGCGGAGAAGGAGAAGAGTCCCGAACAGAACCTGTTTGAAAAGTACCTGGAGCGACGGGGCCAGAGCAACTTCCTGGCCAAGCTCTACCTGGCCCGCCACCTGGCCATCATCTGCCTCAGCTCCATCCCCATCTCCTACCTCAGCGCCTACTACGCCCGGCAGCGGCAGAATGAGTTCACGTGCGCTCTGGGCGAGCCTCCCGACACGAGCAGCTACGTGGAGCTGAAGCTCAGCGTTAACTGCAAGCTGCCTGCCGTGCAGCTGCAGCGCATCATGGCAGCGGTGGACATCACGCTGCTCTGCACCATGAACCTCATCATCCTGCTGAATCTGCTCCATCTCTTCGTGGTGCGGAAGTCAAACTTTGTGTTCGACAAGCTGCACAAGGTCGGAATCAAAAAACGGCGGCGCTGGCAGAAGTCCCAGTTCTGCGACATCAACATCCTGGCGATGTTCTGCAACGAGAACAGGGACCACATCAAGTCGCTGAACCGGCTTGACTTCATCACTAACGAGAGCGACCTCATGTATGACAACGTAGTGCGGCAGCTGCTGGCCGCCCTGGCCCAGTCTAACCATGACGCCACACCCACTGTGAGGGACTCTGGGATACAGACCATTGACCCCAACATGGACCCCTCCGTTCTAGGAGTGGGAGATCTGGGCGGGGAGCCGCTCGTCATCAAACGCCCCCGCAAGAAGATTAAATGGATCCCCTCGTCGAATCCTCTGCCTCAGTCGTTCAAAGTAAGGCAATCATGTTTAACTGATTATCCAATAGGAAACAATGTAACATTCTGTTGAATACACTGATCTAACACAAAGGCCACCCTTACGGTTGTATGTCTGTTACTCTTTTTATACTTTGATTTCACCTACCGCCTATCCTGAAATATAAATCTTGATCTGGCAAATTTTAATCTTAATCAGGCAAAGCGGCAATTGTCGTCCTAAAAAAACAGTTCTTTAGAGCCAAAGTAACACTTAATGTAGGACCATTTATTGAAATGAAATGACTGCATTGCAGCTTACTTTTATGGTGTGTACACTTCCAAAAAGGGCACACACTGTAGAGCGATGCATGTTGTTGACCTGTCGATATCCTTCTGGTCTTTGACTAGGAACCCCTGACCCTCACACGAATGGAGAACAGCACCAAGCCTGATAAACCCAAACCGCTCAGGAGGAAAACGGTGGCAGACGGCTTCATCGCGCCACTGCTGGACAGCAAGAGCACACAGCATCCCCCCTCTGAAGGTATGATGATGTCAATGTTACCCAATTGCTGGTAACAACACAAATATCACGGTGAAATTGTTGGTGAAATTGTTGGTGGCTTGGCATTTCAGTCCATTGGCGCTTCTTTTACTCCTGTTTCGTAGATTTCTGTGTGATGGAGAAGAAACACGCTCGCAACTTCTCCCTGGACGTCCACCCCTACATGCTGACTATCCGGAAGCCCAAGGCTGTGATCTCGGCACCCCTGCCCTCGGACCACCCCATGGACGCCGTGTACATCGAAGGCACACATACGATCGTCCACGTATCTGCTGCTATTACAGGTATATAGCAATCACCATATCGATGGCCAGGTCATGGTCATTGTGGTGTGTGGATGGGTTGAGCAGCTACACCTGACGCTCGTTGGTTGGGCTGCTGGATGGTGGTTACCTGTGGTGGTTGCTGCGCCGCTTCGCCCCCGGTCCTCCGCCTGACCACCTAGGTGCTGCTGCTGCCAGTCGGGAGAGGGTTGGTGCTGGGGCCGCCCGTTGACCCACGGGTGGCCCTTCTGTGTACCTTCCCCGTGTGGGAGAGTCCCCGCTCAGGTGCCAGTGGCAAGTGGCGTTTTCAGGGACCTCTGGCACAAAGACACAGAGGACAGGGGGTTGTTAACACCAGTTTATTGTAGTGAGAAGGCTAGGTGGAATTAGCCAGGAGCATATGGAACTTGTCATGACACAGGCTCCTATACTGAGTGAGCGTGTGGACGGGGTTTTTAAACCTGCTGCTTGTCAGCCCAACCAACGAGTATCAGGTGTGGCTGCTCAACCCATCCACACACCACAATAATTTCATCCTTTTATACCCTTGAGTCTTTTATGGTGTTCAAACTCACGTCCTTTGTTTCCAATCTTTACTCTCCAGAAAAGAAGGACTGCACTCCAGAGTCGACCAACACTGCCTTCGCCATGATGACCCTGCCCACCACCACCTACGTCAACGGAGTCAGCCCGAACCCGCCGTCCAGCGAGGACGCGCTCAGTCCCAAGCGCTCCTCGCCGCTTCACGAAGCCCTGGGCGGGCCCCTGGTGGAGCCCCAAAAGCCAGAGAGTCAGCAGCCACCGCCTTTGACCCGAGCCCCCGCCCACCAGCTGCTGAGCATGCACCACACTCTGTTCGAGGGGGAAGAGGAAGGAGGGAGCGGCACTGACAGACTGACAGAGCGGCCTGGGGAGCTCATCGTGGCCGGGGAGTGTTGAAAAGATGAAACATAAATAAAAGAACGAACACATCCCCTCGCGCTAACGTCTCTCTCGCTGACACTGAACTCTGCACACACACGCGCGCACGCACACGACCGCCACCACGCGAAATCACCTCCTTTACGAAACGCAACAACCACCTGTCTTTCTCTCTTGGGACTGAACAACGCACAAATACGGTGGTTGGACCGGGCTGAATGACAGATAGTGTGAGAGAGAGCGAGAGAGTGACACAGGTACGAATAAGTTAAATCGTGCTTTTTTTTTTTGTAGGAATTGAAGTACACCTACATGTCTCAGGATGACTGTACAGCCAATCACCCTCCAATGAAACCAGCAGTAATAGGAAATATCAAGGGGATTCAACAAAAGCGGCGAGGGATGTATGAGGTATCTCTGTGAACAAAGAAATGTGCGACTGTATGTAGACGACTGTATGACAGCTTTAGACTACATGTATTTTGAATGCATAACGCTTTGTCCCTTTACACCCATAGCAAGGTAGACAGGTAGCTCACGCAATACAGTCGTTGAGATTGCATTTGAAAATATGCAAAAGATCCAAATATATATATATATATATATATATATATATATATATATATATATATATATATATATATACACACACACACATACACACACACACATACACACACGTGTGGCAATAATATGTGCGCTTACGGCAACTAGTTTTCCAGTACACTATAGGTACGCGTGTAGACACCGTACTCGACTCAGTGTTTGTAGAGTGTTGGGAATTGAAGTGACCTGTTTCATGGATTTGTCATTGCCATCAAACCACTTACGTAGAAGGACTATGATCTCAAATCTCACCCGATCCACACTCTATTGGAGAAAGTGGGTAAAAAAATAAAGTCCCTGCATACAGTACGTTTACGTTACAGCCGAAAAGGGGGAAGGGTAGTTGTGTGCGAAAAGGCGTCCTGAAATGGAAATCTGTGTTCTTCGTCGCGTACTTTGATTCTGTGACGTTACGGCCGCGTTTTACAGCATATGACCACATCGCTTAAAAAAAAAATAAAAATAAAAATCATCAGTTGCTCCTGAGCTCCCGTCCCACCTTGCATTCACATTGGATCAAACGACTAAAAAGGAACAAGTGAAGGAAGGAAGCTAGAAGATTTGGTTGATTTGTTCTTCTCATCTCGAACAAATATTGAGGATACGACAGCACCTCTCACAGGGATCGAGTCGGTGAACAAGGCAAAATATGTACCTTCATGTTTACCAATATCCTTTTATCTCCTACTTAACTTGTAACAAAAAGGGAGACATTTTTTGAAGGATTGGATAAACATCCAGACGGGAAGATATCAAGTTGATCGCTTCTGCCTTGTCTTCACGACCTCCCCTTGTTAGACTACTCAAGCACATTGAAAGCATCCAAAAGCACTTTAAGAATCGTAGCACAAAGTGTGAGAGCATGTTATGTATTAGGTAACACGGCTCTGCTTCTCTGGTTCTTTGTTTGGTTTTTCCTTCTCCATGCACACTACCGTAATGAGCCACTTTCACGATAAACGGCGAGACTGCTCAGCTGTCGGTGTGACTGTAACGTGGTCGGAGAGTCGAAGAGTTTGATGGTGGTATATGTAATATTAACGATAAATAAAAATTTGTCTAAAAAAATTAAACCGGTTGTCGCTTTAGGTTTTCTATAATGTATTTCTGTCTATCTATCTGTCTGTATCTATCTATCTATATCTGTCTGTCGAGCTCCAGCAGTGCTCGGAAAACTACATATCCCAAAAAGCAACGCGGCACATCGTCGTCGTGTCTGTATCGACTCACTCCAGAGGCAGAGGGGTATGACAACGCGCTAGCTCGCTGTGTAAGTTACACCTGTTTGTTTGGGTTTTTTTTACGGAGATAATAGTCATATTCTCCACGAAATGTGAAGTTACACAGGTCAGCGTTTAGTAAGAACTGTTCTCCCGTGGCTCGTAGGGTGTGACTGGCCGCACAAACCGCCCGGTTTACCGGTGCTCGCTAACAGCTGTTTGGCCATAGCTGAGCTAGTTAGCATGCTGGCTAACTAGGGAAACAGGTGAGCGCTGACTCTCTGGGTGTCATCTCTGCTACTTTAACGCAGTGAAGTTATGAAGACACGTCTAGCATGGTGGCCTCCGCTTCAACGCAATTAGTGAAGACATAGGCGATTTAACTAACGTACATGCTGTGATTTTGGGGAAGTCACTCACTCAGGCACCCAGGTGCCGAGCGGAGCGGCTTCTCCTGTGCCTAAGCAGTAAGGGCGGTACAGGACGCGAGCCGCCATTAACCCCCAAAAAGTGTCTTGTGTTTATTCTGCCTCTCTCGTCCCACGCAGCTCCTCGATTTCCCGCCATGGACCGAGACAGCAATTCAGAGGTGTGTGTTGGTGGGGGTGGGAGGTCATGTTGACAGGTGGCAGGGCTCTTCCCAGGTGCTTGACGTGCTTGAAAAGTCCTTGAAAAGAAACCGCGCTGGTTTTGTTGTTCAACTCGTAACGTACTACATTTCCAGAATCGCTTTTAGGACATCGATTACGCCAGGGAAATGTACATGTAAGCCAGCATGGTTGGAAATACATTTATACACTTATAATACTAGATGACAACTCATATAAAATAACAATGAGTCTAACTTTATTTTTTTAATTATGAAAGATCACATTGGAAAGTTATCATATCTGTTCTGAAAATGAAAAACTTGTGCTTAAAGTACTTTAAAGTCCTTGAATTTCATTTTATAGTGTCGGAATGAATGGTTCTTTAACACTGGGCAATTCTAGACAGTCAAATAGTTGTTTTTTTAATGTACCCAATATCCAGGAACAAGGCGGCTCTCGAAGCGCGTACTGATGCAATAACTTTTCTCCCGTGATCCGCAGGATGAGTCAGTCAACCCATCGGAGGATCCTTCTGAGGAGCTGCCCAATGTTCTCTGTAAGCATTATCGGCGAACGGTGTATGTACAACGAGTACATGCATGTTGTGATGCCTGTTAAGAACGGTTGAGCGCTTGCCTCACAATTACTTATAACCAGGTAGCTACTACACAAAGTCAATCAAAGCCACCAGCCAAATACTGGGAAATATGGGCAATTTTAGCAGTTAATGTAATGGTTCAGAAGTTCATCTCTGTTTTACACTCACCGCTCATGTGGTAGGTTTCATTCCTGCAGCAGCTTAACTTTTCCTCCAAACTGGACGTGCTGCTCCATACTCCCACCAGGTGTTCAATACAAGTAATTGGGGCTAAATCTGGGTTCAGTACATAAACTCACCCCACAGTTCAGGCAAAGCTAACATGTCGCAGTAGTCTGTCTTTACAAATTTGGGAGTAAAAATAAAAATTACAAAAAAGCTAAATTGCCTGTTTTCTGGCGCTATTCTCATTGCTGTTCTGCAGTGTCTTTATCGGTGATACACCCCAAGAATTGACCTCTCAGTTGTGTGATGCTACTATTCCTGTGTATTTACTACACACCAAACTACACATAAACGATTACTGTGCCACAAAAGCTGAATATGTAATTGGCACACTTATTATAACAATACAACAATACATGCAACTGTAATTTAAAAACAAATAGTTTGACAGGATCTGCTCGTTTTCATAAAATAATCACTAATAAATCACTATATTTGATTTATAAAATAATCGCCGTGCATGCCGCGGTATTCTACACAGCGCACAATACCGATTGGTCGGAGAGCTGGTCGTAAGTCCGAACGGTTGTAAAACAGGTAGGTTGTTAAGTGCGGAGTAACTGTAGTCACTCAATTCGATGGTCAAACATTTGGGTGAACGCCAGTAATAACATGTGGCACAGCGATGAAAATGGTGCCAACAAACATCAAATATTGCAACAATTTAAAACCTTTAAATAACTCCTGGAACTTATAATGACAGACTGCTGGCATTATGTTACTACCTCTGTCTGAAACGTGGAGTGAATTTTAGCACTGAGTGCAGATTGTGGATTTATCCGATTGTTTGTCTAGTTTTGAGTTCATTTTATAGTAAAGGCCTTTTTGTTATTTAAATATCTTTAGTTGTTTTTTAGGTCTTTTGTATGTGTATATTTTTCTTCAGTTTCTCTCTGTGGTACCGTAAGATTTTAACTAAATGTTTTAGTATGTGAAATGGGGGTGGAAAAAGTGAAACGTCTGGAAAAGCTCAGTGGAGGGGAATAGTTATGTAACCATCTGGTGCTCTTGGCCCCATCCAAAGTCACTACTTCGGATTAGACTGCTATGTTAATGGTCCCAATTTATAGAAATGCAGTGTTCTCATTTGAAAGGAATATATAGTATGGCAGTGGTAGTACAGAACTAATGATGGTTTTCAGTTCATTATTTTTATTTATTTATTTGTTTATTTATTTTCTTTTTACTACTTCCCCTTCATTGTTTGCCTACCTCTTAAATAAGCCCAATAATGTCTGGCCTATTTCTCTGTGCAGCGGAAGCGGAGGCAGTGGAGCTGCTCTGGCAGATGCGGTCCCAGCGGCGCCAGCTATCCCCCGAGCTGCCTGAGACGGTTACCCGTCTGACTGCGCCTGACGGCAGCCTGCTCTACCTTGTCGGCACCGCCCACTTCAGTGACAGCAGCAAGAAAGATGTCGCCACGGTGAGGCAATTTAAAATCGAAAAAAACAAATTAAAGATAATGCTTTTGATCCGGCGGCATGGTCATTTCGTTAAACAAACTTGAATTATACCAACATGAACATATTTTGCTCTATGTTGGCAAAAGTGTTTAACGTTGACTTGCAGCAATCGCGCTTGATGGAATTTCCCACACGCTGGTTTTTTATTTAAAAAAAAAATTCCACACTTAATAATCTTGCTTAGAACGTTTTAGTTGGTATTTTTTCGGTATTATACCACAGTTGGTTTAAACAGTACAGGTGCCAACGACTTCACTCGGGAGCTTGAAGCTGACTCATAACCTTGCAACACCTTTTCAATCAGAGTTTTGTGGATAATGTCCTTCAAAACAACACTATATTTGTTTGTTATTAATAAAAAATGAACACTCTGATTTCCTGTTGGTCGCTACGGTACTCGAATTTCACCGTAGGCGTGTAGCACCCACTCTAACACTGTATTTAATAATTGCATGAAGTACTAGCTCTTTCATTTACCCACAATCTTCTTGAAATATAATTTCTTACTCTGAATTTCTCTGGTTTGTTCATAATAAATGAGATAACATTGTTGTCATTTGATCTATAAAATACGTATAAGTAGCCACCCCTATTGAAATGTAAAACTAGAAATGTAGATTGAATGAGTGAGGGTTTTATACGGCTCCTGTGACATCGCTGTCCCACACCCACTCTTCTCTTTCTCTCATCTCAAACAAGCAGCCTGTCTTCTCTCCTTGCCACAGACTATCCGCGCCGTGCAGCCAGACGTAGTGGTGGTGGAGCTGTGCCAGTACAGAGTGTCCATGTTAAAGATGGACGAAAGCACGCTGCTAAAAGAGGCCAAGGACATCAACCTGGACAAGGTCCAGCAGGCCATCAAACAGGTGATTTTTTTTTTTTTTTTTTTTTTTTTTAATATTGAGGCCATGGGGGAGTCAAGGCCACAGGGTAACATGCAACAAGTTGGAAAGACTGAAGGTGAAAAGGTGAGATGCAGAGTTGTGGCTGCACGATTTTGGCTAAAATGATGATCCAGTTTTGTTTTTTTTGCTCAATATTGTGATCACGATTTATTGTCCATTTTAGGGAACACAATTTAAACTCAAATGTACAAATCTTTGAATCAAAATAGGACTTTCTTAACATGAATTAATTTTTTAGGCTATATTTAAATGACATTTTACAAAAAAAATAGAACGGCACCAAATAAAAATAATTAATCCCAAACAAGAAGGTCTGTTACATTATACCTTTTTTTTTTTTTTTTTTTTGCAAGGAAACTACAGCCTTCCCCCCTGCCTGTATCAAACTCTGTTTCCCTATTGATCTGTTTCCTCCTAGCCCAGCACCCGTTCTTACTTAACGTACTTTGACCGCAATTTATCCTTGTCTTAAAACCACCTCCATTATGGCAAAGAAAAAAGCATCCTGACAGCCAAGAATGTTACTGTCAGATACTGATCCCCCTGTGTTCAATAAGAAGTTACATTACATTGCATTTAGCAGACGCTTTTATCCAAAGCGACTTACAATTATTCGAACACCGACGGACGCAGCCATCAGGAGCAATTAGGTGTTAAGCGTCTTGCTCAAGGACACTACAGCATGCTAGCAGGAGGAGCCTGGGATCGAACCAGCAACCTTTAGATCACTAGACCACCAGCTCTACCGCCTGAACTACCATCCCCACCAGAAGAAGTTCACACATCTGTCAAACTGCGGACCTGCCAACCTGCACGCATTTTGTGTACCAACCACGTAATATTTAGCAAAATACGCAGGTATGATTGCCAGCTGAAACTACCCCAAAAAAAAATTACATGAGATGCATCAGCCGGTTTTCAGCTTATTCGACCATGACTGGTGATTGGACGATCAGTGTCAGATATATTTTCAGATTCTGTGCCGGTCCAATGTACACGCCCGTTACTGCGCTAATGTACTGTACTGGTAAAAATGTTCTGACCTCAAACCGGATACCAACGTAATGTAACTTAGTTGTGTAGTTGACGCACAAAAAAAAGAGAGCAAAAGAAAGAAAATGTTGGTTGTTTGGAGCTACTTCAAGGTTAACACAGAACATAAGATAAATTATTTATCTATCCCCTGACAATATTCTAACATTGTGCAGACTGCGTTTCTACCACTGTCACAGCTGAGCTCCGCTCATGATGAAGAGTTTGATTCTTTATTTGAGACTCGGTTCTTGACAAGTCACTCAGTAAAATGAGTCGTTCGATTTGATCCAGTTGGTTTAATGTGTGGTGAGGGAAGGAGGACTTCAAGTGAACGAGAATGAGAAGAGTCGGCCATTTCTTTTATTTTTAATTTTTTTGTAATGAATGAAATTTATTTTGGAATGGCAAGTACCATATGAAAATAATACTAATTTATAGTTGCACTTAAAAGTGAAAGAGACTTTCATTTGAAGTTCAAACTGGACATTTCCATGTTAGTTAAATGTTGGGTCCGAGTAAAAGTCAGTGAGTTACAGGTTGCATTATACTGAAACTTGGTGACAGTCCCAATTTAAATTTTTATGGAACTCAGGGACAGTTTCATGTTCTATTATTGTTCAATAGTGAACAATGATAAACCCACTGTCAAAATCAGCAATCTCACTATTGTGGTAACTGAAAATTGCAGCGGTAGTCTGTATGTGCAGCTCTCCTATCACGTACAGCAAATCAGAATCAGCAGGTCAGACTTAAAAAACATCAGGAATCTGAATTGGCCAAGAAAATTGCAATCGGTGCGTCTCTAGTTGGTAAACATGTTTGGTAACTTTACCAGATGATGCATTTCAAGGGGTATACCCTAATGATATGAATTTGTAAACTGTATATAGTTAGCCGTAGTAACTCACATACGATGTGATGAGCCTCGTTATGAGGCGGCTATGGTGTGAATAACTTATGATGAGTCATTTAGCTGCAGTGGCTCAAACGCCACCAAGACTCCCTGTTACAATGTTGTGGTACTCAAAATATTTTCCCAAAGTTGGCAGGACTGAATTTCATACTGCTGACTTGTCCCTGGCCACAATCAATTCATTGTGGAGGCCAATATCAACATTGCAATTAATATACTATTAATTGTGCGGCCCTACGCAGAGTGCAATAGGATTCAAAAAACTTTAATGGCTTTTGCTGTTAAATAGCAGTAAAATGGTTTGCATGGTGAACATCCAAAAAAGGAAGCTACAAATGAGGAAGGAACGTGGTGATAAAGAACCACCAGCGAACATGTCACCAAACACTGCATGTATGTACGATGATAGAGTAAGGAAGTGGACCAGGAAATAAAGTTGAACTCTGGACACCAGCTGATCATACTTTTGATATCTGGACCATGGCAGACAGGGAGGGAGGGAATAGTTTTCTCCTGCACGCACTGTCTAACTCAAACAAAGGCTTCTTTTTGTTGTTTAAAAGCCTAACTGAATGCTTGTCATAGTTAGAAGAGACTTTTGATTACCTTGAATGTGTGTCCTCTTGTTGCAGAATGGGCTGATGTCTGGCCTGATGCAGATTCTCCTGCTGAAGGTGTCTGCGCACATCACAGAGCAGCTCGGCATGGCCCCTGGAGGAGAGTTCAGGGAGGCCTTCAAAGAGGTCACTCATTCACTCACACAATTAAAAGATTTCACCATAAACAGTACAAGCCTTATATGCATAGCAGTATGTAGTATTAGATTCTCTTTTCTTTCGTGCAGGCTGAACGAGTGCCTTTCTGCAAGTTCCACCTGGGGGACAGGCCCATCCCTGTGACGTTCAAGAGGGCCATCGCTGCTCTGAGTATGTGGCAGAAAGCCCGTCTGGCCTGGGGGCTCTGCTTCCTGTCTGACCCAATCAGGTGACCAGGGAGCTCCTCTATACCGCACCAGGTCACTTCAAATCACTGTTAGATCCCACTGTAATGGGAACGTGCTGAAAGCTGTTGCACTAAATTTGAAGGTGTTCAAAAATGTTGTGACTGTAAACTTTGCAAAGAGGCACCATTTTAAAGTGATCACATAAAATTGTCTATCCATTCACATAAATTTAACCATTTACATACTTGAATGCAAATTATTTAATAAAGCACTTTTATTTTTTTGTGCAATTTTTTTTTTTTTATAAATTGCGTACAAATAGGTGGAAGGGTATTGCGCGGCAATTAATTTAGGTAGTTAAGTAATAAATAGGGATGTTAAAGTCTACTTATCGACCGTAAAAAAAAAAAAAAAAGCAACCTTTTTCTTCATTCTAAAAACCTTACGTACCTTACCTTATAGCCTATTCAAAACATTTAAAATAAAACTAGCTGTACTGTTTTCCAAAGGGGAGAGGGAGCAGAGTGTGCTTGTGCACTGCAGGAGTTTCGCTTTCTCAGAATTCTTTCCAACAATTCTGAGGTTGGCCTATCAGACTTTTTTTTTTTTTTTTGTGCCAGTGATTTCAACTGCCTCCTGTCCCATAATACACACACATCGTACATATGAGCCACGTAACGAAATGGGTTTTCATTACAGACGGCGCTTCGTCATCATCTTGATATGTCCGATTGCCATCAGTGTGGGGAAAAATCCCTTAAGTTCTCGTGCGTTTTTGTAGATGAACGTCTAATTCATTATCATTAATTTATTTTAGCCTAAATTTGGAGTGCACGCAAAGAAATGCATTGTTGATTTGGGAAAATTGCTTCATATTCAGACATCATGTTAAAACAACTAATTTAATTATTTCACTAATAACAGATGTTTGCTTTTAATGTAAAGAAATGTTGAATAAATGTTGGTTGTAGGCCAGGAGTTCCCCGACCACCGGGCCATGGACCAATCAGAAAAGCCTAATCAGAGAGATCTCAAATCAAAAACCATCAAGCAAGAAAAAACAAATAAACTGTTTTTATTATAGATATATTTATCTAATATCTATTTATCATTTATTTTCCCTCCCTGTGCTGCACCGTCTGCTGTTTAATAGTTGCAGGCAGCCACAGTGGGTGTGGGGGTGCTCCCTCGCTCGCCGGTCCCAAAGCCGGTCAGAATTCAGAGTTTATTCTCAAAACACAGGGGTACTTTATTTTATTATTATTTTTTTTTTGTGACCCTAATAAGATTCTTATTGTCGATATATTCAATGTATTTATTTTCCTGAAACTTAGTCACTCTTTTAACTATCTCCGGGTCCCGGTTTATCCAACAAAAAAAAAAAGCAAATAGAAACAGCGTGTTTTATTGTAGATGTATTTATTTTCCTCCGTGCGTAACAGGGAGAGACTCAAGCCACTTTTATACAGAGATCCTGCAATATTGCCGGAAAGAGGATCTGTCTCCGAGACGGCTTTGCTCTTTAACCCTGAACCAAACCAAGGCGGCACAATGCCGCCTTGTGTGTCATTTTAGATACAGGCTTTCCGGTATAATGCCGTGATCATGGAAGCACGACATGTATCACAACAGCGTCTGTTGTGACTAATCGCTGAATGCCTCAGACACCTCGACTCACAAAAACTAGTGTCGTTAATGTCTCTGGTAATTAACCGCCTGACCCTGTGCTATCAATGAAATGCATATTTATCCAGCGTTAAGTGATGACACAACATGGAGCTTGTGGGAATTGCCTTTGTTTCTGAAGTACAAAACACTTCAACATGATGAACGCTTTCTGGTGGCTGAGGGCTTGAACCGGCTTTAAAGACTGGAATAAATGTGATTTACGCCATATGGTCAAAGATAACCACATGAAGGCCAGAGGACTGTTCCAAGGCACAATCAACTTAAATGTTTCATGTGCCAAGTAGCTCCAGGAGGGTGGACTGACATTCTAGTCTGTTATTGAACGCATGTCCCATTGTGTTTCCAGTAAAGAGGATGTGGAGAAATGCAAACAAAAGGACCTGCTAGAGCAGACTATGTCGGAGATGATCGGGGAGTTCCCTGCCCTCCACCAGACCATCGTTGCCGAGAGGGACATCTACCTCACTCACACCCTCCGCCAGGCCGCACGCTGCGTGGAGGCTCCACCTAACGCCCAGAGTATGTACTGCATTTCACAAATGTATTGACGTTTATCATCTTTTAAAGCTGTCCCAATTTCAGTTTCCACTTTTTTCTTTTTTTTTTTTACTTTACCATTTTAATTAAAGTCCCTGTGAATCAAATATGTGTTCTGGGTTTGTCACATCACAGAAAATGTCTTATTAGCCAACCAGACAAATTTGAATGATTAAAAAAAAAATTATAATTATAAATAAAAATCAGCAGGTGTATATAAATTGGTTTTCAAAACCGGGGGGAGGGCAGTTCCCTCTGCTCTGGGACGCTGGGGCCGTGTCCGCTGAAGACGCTGTAACCTCACCCAATCACATTAATCATCTTCCGCTAAACCCAGTTCTGTGTCTCAATAGTTGCCCACCTCAAAATGCCGTTGTCTGGCTGTGGGACTCCCAGCTCTCAGCGCCGCATACAGCTAATGCTAACGTAACCAAACCATGCACGGTCAAACCACAGCTCTTTTTTTGTTACGGGCATCAGTGGCATGAGTTAAGTCTCCCTGAAGATGCCTTTTACTCCAGGTGTTTTTCCCAAAACAGTGTTTTATCCCAAACTCTGTGCTCCGGGCAAGCTTAGATTATTTCACCGTTGATGCTCTGATTCCGACCTCGTGTTGTGTTAGGGGAGGGGCCATGCCAAGTATGAGCGCCCCATGTCATCGGGTCATGATTTAGGCCCACCAAAAAAAGACCACAAAAATGGTGAGAAACAGTTCAACGGTCCAACTCCACAATTCAGAAATACATCGTTCAGTCTTCCCACATGTTTTCATTAATTACTTTCTCACATGTATGATGTGTTTAGAAACAAATCACTGAATTCACTTTACAGGGACTTTAAGGTAATGTGTCGTTGTTGTGTATGTTTTATACTTGTTCATTATATCTGCCTTTGTAGAAGTGACTTCTGTGGTGGTTGGAGTGGTAGGGATGGGTCACGTACCAGGCATAGAGAAAAACTGGGACAAGCAGCTCAACATTGAAGAGATCATGAGGTACTGATGTGTATGATTCTTTTAAATTGACACTAGTCTGATTGACAGATTCAACAAATATCCTCACCCAGTCTCTTACCCCTCAGCGTCGCTCCGCCCTCACGTGTGGGCTGGGTTTTGCGTAGCGCCGTGAAGGCCGCTGTGTTGGGAATGCTGGGATATGCCTGCTACCGAGCTGGAGGGGGTGTTGGCCGAGCCCTGATGTCTCTACCTGCTGTCAAGTCCTTACTGGAGACTCTTCGACCGCCGCCTACTTGACACCCCAACCCCACAGCCCTCCTGCCAGTCCTATTTCTCAACTCTCAAAATATGAAAACAATACAGCTGCCGCCAATGGCCTTAATGACAAGAGGAGAGGCCAATGGGAATGGATTAACCGATAGACTGGTTTATATTGAGGCCCCTGTTCACACAACACACAACTGCCAAAGAAACCATGACAGTACCCTTTTTTTGTTTTGTTTTATATATATTTTCAGAAAAACCTGGAATTTCTTAAGGTTCACTTAAGCCAATGTCTAGTTCCTTCTCATCTCGCCCCCATTCTTCTGCGGACTACAACACAGGTGTTTGGCACAGCTTTCGAATTAGGAGGTATGGTTTCTTTGACATCCGCGTCCACTCTTGAGCCATGTTTCGAGAGACACATTTTCGAGAAAAAAAAGGATTGGTGTCCGGATCCTGGAAGGTACGAGGAGTGCCTTCCAGGATCCAGAACCAATCCTTTTTTTATTTTTTTTTTTATTTTTTTTATTCTTTATCAGCCCTTAAAGTCCAGCACTTTATTGGTTAAAGATTTCCATGTTCAGCCGGTGAACATAAATGACACAGTAGATTTAAGTTAATCGTGAAAAATAAATACCTGACGAGTATTTCTTTAATCAAAGTATTAAGTAATTCAATACAAAAACATACATAATATCAGTGTCCTAGACAAACAACTCAGATTAATCCATTTGCTTTCGACAATTATGTTTATGCATGGACTGCCGCAGGCACCATTACCTACTCATTTTAAAGCATTAACTGTACTTGGCATTCATATGAAACCATCTTTCCAGCTCACCAATCATGTTAACAGAAGAGAAGATGAATTAAGTTCCTGAATGTATGGCCCCCGTCCGCAATAGCAAACAAGTGCCTCATATTGTAGATCTAAGGGCTCACTGTGGGTTTCAAGGGGAGGAACCTGGAAAATGAGTGTGCAATATGCATTTTACATATTCTATAACCAAATCATGGTTGATGCAAGTTCATAAGAGACTGTACTTATGATGTGGATACATATTTTTAACGACTTGAATAATGTACGCTTTTTAAGGAATATTTTTGGCCTACATTTGGTTGTACGCCCTCACTTTGTTTAAATGGCAATGGTATCATGCCACCTGCATTTACGAGTCTTATCCATTCAACTAAAACCTGACGTGGAAGTATCCTGACTGTGCCTCGGGACAAGCAATGCATTTACTTTGCAAGCATTTTTTTTAATTTTTTTTTTATATTCAATTGTACCCCCATTATTAGGCACCTTGAAATGTATATCCCCAAGGGTTCATAATGACCATGAAAAATGCACCTTGTCAAGAAGGCCATCCTAAGAGTTCAAACTTTGAACATCTGACATTTAAACTAACAACATGCTTGTATGTTATGCACATCCCAAGTACTTCCCATGATGATTGTAAAATAAAATGCCAATGTGGAGTCAAACTAACCATACAAAACAGTTTCCCTCAAACAAACTCTAGTTTTAGCGTGCCGTATTTTCAGACTAGAACTTCCATTGACTGCTTTATGTGGAGGAGGTGTTGGGAGGTCAACGCCTTAAAACCTATCACTGCTGCCACCTTCGATCTACATTACCTCCACCATCAATGTCGACTTGGGCTTCTGTAATATCTGTCGTGCTCTCATACAAAACTTAATTTGGTAATATTCATTATCCCTGTTATTACATTATTCCTATGGACACGGGTTGGAAGAATTTTGGGTTCATTTTTCACTTCAAGTGTGTGTGTGTGTGTGTGTGTGTGTGAGAGAACTTTAAATCCTTTTGGTTTTATTTACAGCTTTTTACTGGAGTTACATTTAGTTTTGATCAAATTATTAAGACTTTAATGTGATCTTAATTGAATTAATTGCTAACCTTTGAAGTTTTCCCATGCAGGTTTTTTTGTTTGTTTTTTTTGTTTCTCATTGCCGTTCTTCAGTGGTGGTAAAATGATTCAGACCTCTTTCTTTCATGGAGCTTGTTGTAGTATTGTGTAATGGGGGTGTCCTTTCAAATCTGGCTTGACCTTGGGTAGAACTAGATGGAAGACCACCCTGTACCACAAAGTGTAGAATGGGCCGTTTGCCTGTCTGGGACCATGGTGTTGGGATGTTTCTGTACCTGTGATAATGTGTGGGACGGAAAAAGTCAAGGAACTCAGGCCAGACCATCTCCTCTCAACCCTCGGTGACAAACACTCTCACAACTTTCAACTTTTTTTGCAGATTTGCAGAGGTCTGGGGTTACTTTTTTTTGCCACTTATAGAGAATGAATTATTGTGGAGTGCAATTTAATGAAGTAATGAAATGTGTGCATGGAAGCTTATGAGGCAAGTTAATAGTAAAACTATGGATGGAAATAAAGTGCAATGCTTAACTCTACAGTATATTCCCAAAATAAGTTGTGAAAGTTATAACTGCAATCAGCAAGTTTGTCTTACCCTGCTTTTCTTTTTTTTTTTCCCTTCTGCTTCCCCTCGAAGGAGGACAACTTTATATTTTGATTCATAATGAAGCATTACTGCTTCTTCAAAAGAATAATCACCAAGTGGAACATAAAAAGAAAACTAATCAATTCAACAAAGTGAATAGAGTCATTAAATTTAGTGATGAAGTCCCCACCCTCCAAACAACAAGGTATCATGGTTAACAGGCAAGTTCAGGTGGGATTGTAGGGTATTGGTAATCGGTTCCCAGTTTTCTTTCAATTAGATGCGTATGACTATGTTAATATCCTTTGATTGTAAGTATTACCCAGTAATTTACTACATGTATTTAAGAGAGATAGAAGTGGGTCAATTGCCATGTCTTAATGAGTTTTCATATTGACACCGGGACATGGTAATTTCACCAACTAATCGCCTCATCTGTGTTTAAATATTAATAATTAAGCGTTTAAATGCGATGCCACAGTATCGGGGTAAATGGACCTGCATTCCCATGGCCCTTGCTGTCAGAGCTGACTGGCACTGTAATTGAGGAACAGCTTTAATTGGTTACTGGGCAGATGTATTCACATAACTTCTGAGCAATATGGTGGCACTCCAATCTCCATTATTACACAGTGTTGTGTATCACAATCGGTACACTATATTGTTTGAGTTTAATGTCATTAATGTCAAAGCCAGTATGTCAGTTTCCCTCTCCAACTATTTCTGACCAACTATTTCTGAATAAGTAAAATGTGTGGATGTTGCCAAAAGGAAATTAAATGAATGCCTGTACGTCTTCGCTAATATTGTTTTCCTAGAGCCTCTTGTGTTATTTTATCTGCAAACAAACAAAATATGGAAGCCTCGTTTCCGTAATGATCCATAACTAAACACGTGTTCCAGTAAAAATAAAACGGCTGTTGATTCAACCTACCTGTGTTATCGTTGTGTGACGTACAAGGGCATCCCTCCTTTAAGTGGTTGGCAGCCCTGACATACAAGGCTTTTGGGAGCAGCTCTGAGGTGTCGTGGGGGGCGAGGAAGGCACAATCAACGGTTATTTTCTCTGAGCGCTGTCTTTTACTGGCGGTCATGCCTGGGGAACTTCACACACGACCGATCTATTTACAGGACAAACCAACCAGCGACTTACTCAGCTTCAGCCCCGCTTATATACGGTTCGGGCTAATCCAAACCGGTAGTTTCACAAGGGTGATAATAAGTAAAGGAATGATTGAAAATACTTGATTAATTATATTGCGGTACAAAGCTGAAAACACTGTATCGCACGGGGATTCCAACTATTAGACGCGACTGAGGCTTGGGAACAAAACCAAACCATGACTTCAAAATCCAAAACCTCGAAACAACCCCCTCCCCCGCGTTCCACTTGGTAGAGTCCAAACATTGGGCACCCGCGTTGGGTCGACCGAATTCTCAGGCGCGCGCTTCCATGACAACCCAAGCAGGAAGTGAACGTCAGAGAGAAAGGAACAATGATTAGAAACAACGAAATAAGCAAATATCCATGACTCTGTTTGATTGGCGAGTACATCAAGTGTTTGAGGAAAAATAGATACAAGAAACCGAAACGCACACATGGGTGCATAGGGAAGAAGAATCCTCAATTATCACACAACACCACCACACTACAACACGTGCACACGCTTTGGACGGTGGTCAGACGACGATGTGTGCGTGTTTTGGGTGGGGGTCCTTAGGAGAACATGCAAGTGTGGAGTTTGCATGTTCTCCTCGTGCTCACATGGGGTTTCCTCCAACTAACGTCAGTAAGGACCCCCATGTGCGTGTGTGTGTGTGCATGTGTTGTAGTCTGGTGTGTCGTGTGATAATTAAAGATTCTTCTTCCCTATGCAAGAAGAATCTTGCATATTCTTATGTATGAAGGGCCGTTCATACATAAGAATATTCTTTCATCACACAGCGCACACACACTGTTATGCATGCGGCGACGAACACACACACACTTTTTGAAATGGTGGCCGGTATAACATCCTGGCTTGTCCTTCCCCGGGGGCAGCCAGCAGCATACAGCGATGCATCCCAATTACAAGATTCAAGATTCAAGATTTTTTATTTGTCACATACATACACATACTTTCATACATATATGCAGTGAAATGTAATGCAACGCACCCGGTGATAGCACACAATATGTCCTAGGAAAAGAAATAAAGTAAAAATTCCTTTCTAATAGACCGACTAACTGACTCCTAAAACGTAATACAGTAAGTTGAATACTTATAGAATAAGATAAAAAATATATAGAATAAAATACAATAAAAATAAAATGGAATAGATAGAGGGAATATGCCTATGTATGTACAGATATGTGCACAAGTGTCCATCGCTGGTCAGACGATGGCGTGTGCATGTTTTTGGTGGGGGTCCTTGCTGACGCTACAAGGAGGAGACCCCATGTGAGCACGGGGAGAACACAAACTCCGCACAGAGAGGCCCCTGAACGGGAGATAACCCGCCGGAGCGCGGTGCCAACAGCGCCCCAGGCGGGAATCCAACCCAGGACCTTCTCGCTGCGAGGCAGCAGTGCGATGCGCTGTGCCACCGTTAAAACATCGACGGTTAGATGGTGTCATTCTGTCAGATATTTTTCCTGCGGTTCCCGCTCATCACTGTCAGTGGACAACGCGCATGAGTTCCTTCGTATTTTTATTTTGTTTTTTTTTCTCCGCTCTAAACCGGTGTTTCCGATACGACTGATAACGACGTTGCACAGCTTATTCCACAAACATCCGCTTGGCGCTGTGGCGTTATAAAAGCGTGAACCCGCCTCCTGTCGTAAACAACAACCCCCGGTTCCAAGCGCACCGATGGCCCGCGGCGAATGGCTTTTCTAGCGGTCCGTGCTGCGGGATCTCGCGTAGTTCGACCCGCTGTAGTGGCGCTGCGCCTTCTCTCCACTCTCGGCATGGAGGGGATGGGTCTGTCGGTCAGCGGCTCCCAGCTGGAGCGGCTCCACTTCGACAACGTCGCCCTGAGAAAGCTTCCCCTGGATGGGTCCGAGGAGGCGGGCGTGCGAGCGGTGAAAGGCGCGTGTTTCTCCAAGGTGAAGCCCACGCCTCTCCGCAACCCCGTCTTCGTGGCCGTGTCGGATAGAGCCCTGGCTCTGCTCGGCGTAGTCGGGGAAGAGTTGACGAACGACCCCCTGGGTCCAGAGTATCTGAGCGGCTCCATGGTGATGCCCGGGTCCCAGCCGGCAGCCCACTGCTACTGTGGACACCAGTTCGGCCAGTTCGCCGGACAGCTGGGCGACGGGGCGGCGTGCTACCTGGGGGAGGTGACGGCTCCGTCCGACCAGAGTCCAGAACTTCTGCGGGAAAACCCGAGCGGTCGGTGGGAAATCCAGGTGAAGGGAGCCGGGCTGACTCCTTTTTCCAGGTGCGACGAAACATGTCCTTATTGCATGATTTATAAGATGGACGGATGGAAAAAGATACTTTCTTATTAAGTCATACAGATATTAGGTAACGAAACTAAAAATGAACCAAAACAAAGAAAAATGTAACAACAAACCTCTCTATCAACAATTCACACATCCAGTATAAATGTTGTGTTTTTCTGTCAAATGTTTGTGCTTATAATTTAAGTTTATTGTACATTACCAATGTTCTTATTATATTTGGGTTTAACCTTCTGCTTCACTGTCAGGTTTCTTTCATTACTCATTGTATATGACCACATTTTTCCCGTTTTATTTTCTGGGTCATTTTATTTGTATTATAATTGTTTTTTTCAGCTATTGAGAGAGAGGGAGTGAGATTTATATTGTATATTAACATATTTTCCTTGTTATATTTTTTTATTCGATTGCTTTATTATTACTGCCTATTTTGATGTGAGCTGCTCTGACGCTGTAATTTCCAACCGGGGATCGATCTATGTATCTATCTATGAAATACAACCTGTACATATACTGCGTGTATCGGGGTGACTTCATCCTTATTTTCGACATTTAAACACACTTTCTCTAACTCGCCTCCATTCTCCTGTTAGACAAGCCGACGGCCGGAAGGTCCTGCGCTCCAGCATCAGGGAGTTTCTGTGCAGCGAGGCCATCCACGCGCTGGGTATCCCCACCACCAGAGCCGGCTCGGTGGTGACCTCTGACACCACGGTCGTGCGGGACGTGTACTACAGTGGGAACCCACGGCACGAGAGGTGCTCCGTCGTCCTCCGCATTGCTCCCACCTTCCTCAGGTCAGTAAACGTACACCATGGTGTGTGTGTGTGGTATGATGTGATATGAAGGAGCTGTGGATCTATTCACATTGCATTGCATTTCACAAATAGACTTCACTGAAAACAATGACTGTTTTTGATTTGTGCAGCTTGTTTCTATTTTTCTAAAGACACTTATGTCTTTGCTTGTTTGTGGGCAAGCAGGTTTGGATCCTTTGAGATCTTCAAACAGCTTGACGAGTACACAGGGCGACAGGGTCCCAGCTACGGACACGACGAGATCAGAGGCCAGATGATGGACTACGTCATCGAGACGTTCTTCCCGGAGATCCACCAGAACCACAGCGATAGGGTTGAGAGGAATGTGGCGTTCTTCAGAGAGGTAAGAACGCCTCAAAAAACTGTTTGTCTAAAACAAAAAAATAAGTCCAAGACTAGTAGTGTAATTGTTATCGCTCGCTCAGATTATTAAGCCTGTGTGCAAGGAACTGACCTCTTTGTTTCGAAGCCAAGAACATTTGGAACCTCTTATCCTGTTAATCCACTGCTGTGATTGTGCTGAGTCACTGGCTGTCAGCAGCTTCTGTGCATGTTCTGAGTCACTTGGTCATTGACTTTCAATTTACTATTCAGTGTAATACACTTTCTACTTTAGATCCATACATACATACATACATACATACATACATACATTAATGCTCACATATTCAACCATTCATATCAATATCTGGGGAAAAAGTGAAACATAGAATAAATTTCACCCAACTGTTAACAATAAAATATGGCAGGATAATAATGGAAAATAAAGCTGAAATTTTGAATATTTTAGGCCATATAAACCTGAAACTTTTACCCCAAAAGTGACACAATAAAATCTAAAATATGGCAGGATAATGGGAAAATAAACCTGAATATTTGAATGAATAAACCTAAACATTTTTATAAAGTGTTTATAAGCCTGAGGAATTTAAGCAGTAAATACAGAATACTGACAATAAGCCTAAAAACCAAAATTTTGCAGTACACAGCAAACATACACCAATCAGTATTAAAACCACCACTAATAACAACTAATATTGTGTAGCTCCCCCCCATGCCACCAAAACAGCTCTGACCCATTGAGGCATGGACACCACAAGACCTCTGAAGGTGTGCTGTGGTATCTGACACCACGTTAGCAGCAGATCCTTTAAGTCCTGGAAGTTGTGAGGTGGGGCCTCCATGGATCAGCCTTGTTGTTCCAGCACATCCCACGGATGCTCCATCGGATTGGACCCTAACCCTGACCATCTACATGATGTAGAAGAAAATGTGATTCATCAGACCAGGCCACCTCCTTCTATTGCTCCATGGTCCAGTTCTGACGCTCACGTGTCCATTGTTGGTGCTTTTAGTGGTGGACAGGGGTCAGCAGGGGCACTCTGACCGGTCTGCGGCTCCACAGCCCCGTACACAGCAAGCCGTGATGCACTGTGTGTTCTGACATTTTTCTATGATAGCAGCATGAACTTTATCAGCAATTTGTGCTACAGTAGCTCTTATTTGGGATCAGACCAAACGGGCTAGACTTCGCTTGCTTCTATGAGCCCATGGGCGCCCATGACCATGTGACACCCCACAAGACCTGCCGTTTTGGAGATGCTCTGACCCAGTCGTCGAGCCATCACAATTTGACCCTTGTCAAAGTGGCTCAGATCCTTACTCTTGTCCATTTTTCCTGCTATTAACACATCAACATCAAGAACTGACTGTACACTTGCTGCCTAATATATCCCACCCCTTGACAGGTGCCGTTGGCTGATCAGTGTACACCTATGTATTTACAATGCCGTTGTGAATTGATGTGCGTGCACGCGCGAGTGCACGTTTGTTTGTGTGTGAGACTGAGACTTAGACTGAGACTGTTTGGTTCTTTATAGGTGGTGCTGCGCACAGCTCGACTGGTGGCCCAGTGGCAGTGCGTAGGGTTCTGCCATGGGGTGCTGAACACAGACAACATGAGCATCCTTGGACTCACACTGGACTACGGTCCATATGGCTTCATGGACAGGTCAGACACACCGATCCCAGTGGTCTAACACCTAATTAAGCAGTCACGTGTCGAAGATTGTTGAAAGATGCGTCATTTCCTTCGACAGGTTCGATCCGGACTTCATTTGCAACGCCTCGGACAATTCCGGTCGCTACTCCTACCAGGCCCAGCCCACGATATGCCGCTGGAACCTGGTGAAGCTGGCCGAGGCCCTGGCCCCGGAGCTGCCACCGGACCGCGCCCGGGCCGTGGTGGACGAGTACATGGACCTGTACAATGGCTTCTACCTGGGGAACATGAGGGTGAAGCTCGGTCTGCTGCGGAAGGAAGAGCCCGAGGACGAGATCCTGATCACTGAGCTGCTGCAGACCATGCAGGACACAGGTCAGGAAGACAGGATGCTGTGTTTATAGAAGGGGCAGGGTTCTTACCAGGTGCTTGAAGTGCTTGCATTTCATCCTCTGGAATTGAAGTACTGCAATACCTGGAGAATAGCCCCCTTTTGTGCTGTAGTGCTTGACATGTCCTGGAAAAAAAACGTGATCATGGAAAACTTGTGATATTCCCCCTGATTTTGTTATTTGAATCGTAACATAATGAAAATGTCCAGAATGGCTTTCACAACATAGGTGATGCCAGGGAAATTTAAATTGAATCCAGCATGGTTGGAAATTGACACTTATAATAGTAGATGACAATGAGATTAATATGGATATATACACCAATCAGCCACAACATTAATTAAAACCACCTGCCTAATATTGTGTAGCTTCCCCTTGTGCCACCAAAACAGCGCTGACCCGTGGAGGCATGGACTCCACAAGACCTCTAAAGGTGTCCTGTGGTATCTGGCACCAAGACATGAGCAGCAGATCCTTTAAGTCCTGGAAGTTCCGAGCTGGGGCCCCCATGGATCAGGCTGGTTGTGTCAGCACATCCCATAGATTCACCTTCTTCTATTGCTTCATGGTCCAGTTCTGATGCTTAAGTGCCCATTGTAGGCACTTTCGGCGGTGGACAGGGGTCAGCATGGGCACTCTGACCGGTCTGTAGCTACACAGCACCATACACAGCAAGCTGTGATGCACTGTGTGTTCTGACACCTTTCTATCATAGCAGCGTGAACTTTTTCAGCAGTTTGTGCTACAGTAGCTCTTCTGCGGGATCAGACCAGACGAACTAGACTTCCCTCCCCACGCGCATCAATGAGCCTTGGGCCCCCATGATCTTTTGTCGGTTCACCGGTTGTCCTTCCTTATACCACTTTTGGTAGGTACTAACCACTGCATACTGGGAACAGCCCACAAGACCTGTCGTTTTGGAGATGCCCTGACCCAGTCGTCTAGCCATCACAGTTTAGCCCTTGTCAAAGTCGCTCAGATCCTTACGCTTGTCCATTTTTCTTGCTTCCAACTTGCCATTGTAATGAGTTGAGCAATGTTATTCACTTCACCTGTCAGTGCTTTTAATGTTGTGGCCGATCGGTGTAGATATAATGGATATCTCACTATAAAGGAAGTACTCTCTGTATGTCCCTCGATTACCTCAACAACCATTCATTCGATGTACTTCACACTTGGCAGGTGTATTGCTGGGGACCCAAGGACATGCAGTGTCAAGTTTGGTGCAATTCGGACGCGCCACACGTGTAATATTAATAAACAGCGAGCCAGCGGGGGGCAGGGCTTCCCGTGAAAGCCATTGGCCCGTTGTGAACAGGCATGTTTGGTGTGGACACGCGACACATGTGAAATATTAATAAACCTTGAATAAACACGCGAACAGCGAGTTTATCCAAAGTGCGACTTGGGTGTGTTTTTTCCCATGAGAGTGTATTTCCCCAGTGTTTTTAACCGCGAGTCGCCACAGCTTTATGAACAGGTTTTGAACGGGCCCTGCACTACTAATAATATAAATAATAGACAATGAGACTAAGGTTATATTATATTTTGATTTAATTACAATCACATAATTGATTATATTTGTTTTGCATCCTAGTCCTTGAATTTAATTTTGTAATGCAACGAGTGAACCCTGGGATGGCTGACTGGAAATATTTGTTATTGAAACGGGAGGAAATTCTATTATACAATATAATGATGATGATGTTTCCGAAATGACCACGGTCCACAAATTGCATGATGCACCATGACTTAGCATATTGCCCAATGATGCAGTGTATCCATCTTCTCTTTCCCGCTCTCTACCCCCCCACCCCCACCACAACTTGGTCCGCCATAGGTGCCGATTTCACCAACACATTCCGCAGTCTGAGTCAGATCCCCTGTCCCGTGGAGGGGGAGACGGAGGGCGCTGTCCAACAGGCGACCGACCTGCTGATGGAGCAGTGCGCCTCCCTAAAAGAGCTCAAGGCCGCCAACAAGACCAGCATGGATCCACGGTGAGTCGGCGTCAAGGCTTCCACACTTAGTTGAAGATCAACTTCTTTGTGCGTGACCTTTGCCCATATCACATAGCTGCATCCATTCTCTTGAACTGAAGCCATACGGTCTTTTGAGAAGTGGTAGTCCATGTGACGTGTAAGGGGCCGCAAACCACTAAGATCCGGTTTGATGAGGAACGTGATTCACATGAAAACAAACATTTCACGACCACTATTATGTGAATAGGTCAATACAGCTGCGTATTCATTGGTACTGTCAGTTTGTTTTTTGGTGTTGAGGCTTATTTCCAACAATTTGTTTAGTCTTTTAAGGGTTCTATTTCAAGTTCAAGAGATTATCTGTCACCTTTAGTTAATCGTTCTGCTTCACTGTTTATTCCATTAGTTATTGTATAGGAATGTATATTACATTTTTATCTTTATTTTACATTTTTTTTACTTTTTATTGTTTTTTGGTTCGTTTTGGGTCAGGTGAGGTGTTAATTACAAACCTGCCAACCTGCACGCATTTTGCGTCTCAACCACACAATTCTTAGTTAAAATACACAGGTACGAAATGCCAGCTGAAACTACGCAAAAAAAAAAAAGTCTGAATTACGTGAGATGCATCAGCCGGTTTTCAGCTTATTCGACCATGACCGGTGATTGGACGATCAATGTCAGATGTATTTTCAGATTCTGTGCCGGTCAAATGTACACGCCCGTTACTGCGGTCATGTACTGTACTGGTAAAAATGTTCCGGTACTCAAACCTGATACGGTGAGGGAAGGAGGACTTCCAGTGAACAAGAGTGATTTTTTTTTTTTGTAATGAATGAAATTTATTTTGGAATGACAAGTACCATATAAATGTATATTTGCACTTAAAAGTGAAAGAGACTTTCATTTGAAGTTCAAACTGGACATTTCCATGTTAGTTAAATGTTGGGTCCGAGTAAAACTCAGTGAGTTACAGGTTGCATTATACTGAAACTTGGTGACAGTCCCAATTTAAATTTTTATGGAACTCAGGGACAGTTTCATGTTCTATTATTGTTCAATAGTGAATAGTGAACAATGATAACCACACTGTCAAAATCAGCAATCTCACTATTGTGGTAACTGAAAATTGCAGCGGTAGTCTGTATGTGCAGCTCTCCTATCACGTACAGCAAATCAGAATCAGCAGGTCAGACTTAAAAAACATCAGGAATCTGAATTGGCCAAGAAAATTGCAATCGGTGCGTCTCTAGTTGGTAAACATGTTTGGTAACTTTACCAGATGATGCATTTCAAGGGGTATACCCTAATGATATGAATTTGTAAACTGTATATAGTTAGCCGTAGTAGCTCACATACGATGTTAATAGCCTCGTTATGATGCGGCTACGTTGTGAATACCTGATGGAGTCATTTAGCTGCAGTGGCTCAAACCCCACCGAGACTCCCTATTACGCTGTTGTGTTACTTAAAATATTTTCCCAACGTTGGCAGGACTGTAATTGTTAGGTTTATTGTATATTTTCCATATATTTTCTTTTTTCATATTTTTTATTGTATTTCTTTATTATTTTGCCGACTATGTTGATGTGAGATGCTATTTATGCGTCATCACGGTGATGTAAAGCCGAGGTAGACACACCTCGGCTGTGGGTACGTCGTGCAGAAAATGTCTCTCTCTCTCTCTCTCTCTCTCTCTCTCTCCTCTCTCTCTCTCTCTCTCTCTCTCTCTCTCTCTCTCTCTCCTCTCTCTCTCTCTCTCTCTCTTCTCTCTCTCTCTCTCTCTCTCTCTCTCTCTCTCTCTCTCTCTCTCTCTCTCTCTCTCTCTCTCTCTCTCTCTCTCTCCTCTCAGTGAGCTGGCGATGCTGCTGTCGCTGGCCCAGAGCAACCCGTCTCTGTTCCAGATGATCTCGGACAGGAAGACGGTGGCCAGGCAGCTGGAGAAGCTCAGCAAACTGAAGGAGCTGATGGAGACCGACCAGGAGGAGCTGAAGGCCAAGCAGGCCGAGCAGTGGACGCGCTGGGTCACCGCCTACAGGTGTGACGTCATCGAGAAATGGAAGGAGGGAGAAGACGCAGAGGCTGTGTCCCAATGCTCTTAACCGGGTTCTTACCAGGTCCTTTACGTGTTTGAAGTGCTTGAATACCTTGAAAATAGTCCCCTTTTGTGTTGAAGTGCTTGAAAGGTCCTTGGGGAAAAAAACGCGATCATTGAAAACCACTGTTCTTACCGGGTTCTTGAGGTGCTTGAATTTTTACTTGAGTAAAATGGCCCCTTTTGTGCTTAAGTGCATGATAATTCCTTGGGGGGAAAAAAAGGGATAGTCTCGATTATGTTTGTTTTGCCTGAAGACCTTGAAAATGAACGAAAAGTGTTTTCAAAAGTACTTGAAAGTCCTTGAATTAAATTTTCTAATGCCAGAATGAACCCTGGCTTAAGTCATCGCAACCTCTACCCGCGTCTAAGCTCGTTCGGTGGCTTCTTTAAGCCACCCCTGGCATCTCCTTCAGAATTGGGACCGACTATTTAGCGTATTGGGATGTGCTCAGAAATGAAGAGTGGGCTTGTATGGAAATAGTCCCAGAAACATCAGAAGGAAAAACAACAACTGCAGCCCACGTGGAAAATACAGAATGAAAACTGGTTGAAATGGAGGGAAGACAGATGGACTTGGAAATTAGGTTTAGAAGGGGGGAAGGCCACAGACCAAGGAGGGGCTAATGAGGATGTGAATGATAAATGTGTACACAGAGAGAAGGGGAGAGGAGGAAGTGGGGGCGGTTGATTTAGGCTTTGTTTCAGTCATGAGGCACTGTCATCACCACAGGAAGCGTCTGGCTCTGGAGCTGGAGGGACAGAGCAACGTCCCAGAAGCGCAGGAGGAGAGGGGGAGGGCGATGGACCGCACCAACCCCCGCGTGGTGCTCAGGAATTACATCGCCCAGAATGCGATAGAGGCTGCGGAGAACGGCGACTTCTCTGAGGTCAGTTTCTCAGTGTTGCGCTGTAGTTTTTATTTTCTAAATAGTTTTTTTTTTTGGGGGGGGGGGTTTCTCACGTAGCTCATATTTGCTCATCATGCCTGAGTCGGGGGAAAAAATGAAATGCACTACTTGGCCAAAAGTATGTCGACACTCGAACACCACACCCATTATGTGCTTGTTGAGCACCCCCCGAAAAACCCTCTTGATTACATCCTTCTCCTTTTCTCTCCTTTACTGCCACAGCTTTCACAGGAAGAGGCCACGTGCCGTAATTGCGGTTCCAATTTTGGGGATTCACTCCCATTCAGACACTAGAGCATCGGTGAGGTCAGGCACTGATGTTGGGGCGATGGGGCCCGGTTTTGCAGTCGGCGTTCCAATTAATCCTAGTTCAATGGGGTTCAGTCACGGTCTTCCACATCAGAATCACGAAACTGTTTTTTATGGACCTTGCATTGTGCACAGGGGCATTGTAATTCTGAAACGGAAAAGGTCCCGCCCCAAAACTGTTGCCACGCAGTTAGGAAGCATACAATCTCTAGAATGTCATTGAACGTTGGAGCATTAAGATCTCCCTTCACTGGAATTTAGGCCGATCCCAAACCGTGGAAAAAATAAATAAAAAATGCCCCAAATCCATTATTCCTCCGCCACAAATTTTTACAGTTGCCGCTGCGCATTCAGCCAGGTTGCATTGTCCCGGCATACACCAAAACCCAGATTCATCCATCAGGCTGCAGGTGGTGGAGCGGGATTTATCACTCCAGAGAATGCGTTTCCACTTCGGCGGTGTCGGACGGCGGTGTGTGTCGTACACCACTCCAGCCGGCACGCTGCATTGCGCACGGTGATCTTAGGCTGGTGTGTAGCCGCCCGGCCGTGGAGTCGCAGCCCGTGAAGCTGTTGCGCTGATGTTGCTTCCAGAGGTTGTGTGGCGTACCGCTTGGTGGCTGAAATAGCCAAACCCATTAATTAGAAGGGTGTCCGCATACTTTTGTTTGTGTGTGTGTGTGTGTGTGTGTGTGTGTGTGTGTGTGTGTGTGTGTGTGTGTGTGTGTGTGTGTGTGTGTGTGTGTGTGTGTGTGTGTGTGTGTGTGTGTGTGTGTGTGTGTGTGTGTGGCAAACGACGCTGCCTAGAGTTTCACTCATTTTGAAAAATTCATCTGCAAAAGTTTATAATTGGTCCAAGAGCAGTTTAGGATATCTCAAATGGCGTATAGAATAACGTAGAACATTAACTCCTGCTCAGTCTTTGCAGAATTTTGGGGGTAACCCCCAACATGATCACCGTTTAGTTGTCCTGAGCAGTGTGATTTACTGTTTTTGTTTTTTGACCTCCTGGTGCGGCAGGTCCAGCGTGTCCTGCGGGTGTTGGACGATCCTTTCTCCGCGCAGCCCGGTCTGGAGCAGCCCACGTGGGTGGGGCAAGGGGGAGTGGTGGAGGAGCGGGGGGAGAGGGACGAGGCGGAGGAGGCGGCGGGAGGAACATCACCATCATCCCCGTCAGCTGCCGCCCGGACGCCCGTTCCCTACGACAGCAAGCCCCCATTTTGGGCCAGTGAGATCTGCGTCACCTGATCTTCCTAACGCCTTCCTCGACGGTTTTAGCTGCCGACCGAAAAGCTGAAAGGAGAGAGAGAATATACCCCCCCCCCCCGCGCATTAGGGCTGGGCAATAAGAAAAGATTCTAATAGATAGATACTTACTTACTTTATTGATCCATAGAGAGACATTTCGGTGTCACAGCAGGTTGCAAAAAAAAGGCAATTATAATAACATAAAAATAACACAAATGACAATATGAAATAAACCTGAGGGTCACCTGAAAGAATGGCCAATATACAGTAAAGCTAAAGATTAATTTGAAGATAAAAGATAGGGAATTCAATGTAAAATAAAAATAAACCGAAGATAAACAACGGAGAAGAAAAATGGCTATTACAATAACCTACTGATGGACAATAAGTGTAAACCTAGAATTAATAAAAACAATAAAATAAGCCTAGAAATCAACAAAAAGCAAGAATAAATGGCAATATACACTCACCTAGAATAATCCAGAAGATGGGGATGATCACATCATGGGGATCATTTCACCTCACATACATGATGTACGTCACATTCTCAGAGTGCCACGTTCAAGAACACGGCGCCCTCAACTGTGTGGTAATATATTGTTCGATATTTGTCCTTTTAGCATCCTTAATTTAGTCTACAATATTAATATATAATAATAATAATAATAATATTGATTTATTGTCCAGCCCTTCCAGGCAATTTTTGTATTTGTGCCTTTTTTGCACCCGTTTTCTCATCCCCTTTCCCCCCCAATACAACTCTCTCTGCTGCTTGGGAGGCAGCGTCGGGGAAGGAAGCACGAGGCACGACGCTCCAAAGACAACCGAGCCCAAACAAGAGCTGAGCGCAGAGGGACCGAGTTAAAGGGGATGTAGCAAAAACTCAATATATAATATAATTGGAAATATTAAGTAATTATGCTGCAGAACCCCCCCCCAAACGCCTGCCCTCTCTGCTCATTGTCTGGTCGGGTGTTCATGACGACCAAGGCAAACAGTCCCGCAGGGACCCGGCTTGAGTCCGAAAAACTCTGGGGCGTCGCCTCTGAAATATACCAAAGTATTTTATACCTGTGAGATGTTGTTTGATTGCCAACGAGTGCATATGTGAGGGAATGTGAGAGCGAAAGGGAATGATCGTCGCTATCGTCGAACACGCACAGTCCACCTTTACAGTCATAACAAAACAAAGCATTATTTGGCTTATGGTGAGATTTCTATACACACAGCACCCGATACCACATATTATCTTCTATAATGCATTCAAGAATAATTTAAATTGTTAACGGCCGAAAAGTAAACGTGGAGCCCTACATTTGACGCTATGGTCAAAATCGGATCATGAAGACACATGTAAAATTGAGGAAACAGGTTTGTTAGAAAGGTTGTTGGAAAATAAAAAAAATTTCTGAGAATGGCATTCTGGCATTTGAGTGCTGTGATTATGCTCGTGTCGCAATTTCTTTCGGAGCATCATTAAAAGAAGGGCTTTAAAAGGGTTGGAAAACATTGTCAAAGGAATATTGCAGTTAGCAGAGCTTTATTTTTCTCCAGATGCAATGGAGTTTACCTCAGCGTGATCTTAATAAAGAAGAAGCAGGGGGGTGTCCATGCCTTATGTTTTTATTATCTAGCTGCTTCGCGCCCACCCTAACAGAGGTGGAAAAATCCAGGTTCAGAAAGTACAACTCCACTCCAAGATTTTGAGTCAACCGTGTGGATTGGCCTGATCTGTGCAGGGCTGCAGCAAAAACCTGGCAGGAGCTTGACTTTCTGAACCTGGAGCTTTCCACCTCTGCGGCTACCATGATGTTTATTTAGGAAACGTGTCCACTTGCCCACCCTGACATGAGCCAGTGTGGGACTTCAATTTGTAAGCTCCTTTCCCAAATGCGCCTTCTTTCTCTACCCCTCAGGCACACAAACGCAAGGTGGGAGGAATGTCTTAGCAGTCTCCACCCAACAGGTCCCAGCATGCCCTCGGTATAAACCTACCACATACCTGATTGAGTTATAGCTACGATATGTGTCCGGGTGCCTATCAAATTCTGAAAAGGACCTTTCAAATGTTTCATTAATTGGGATTGAACCTTTAGAAGCATGGAATATTGCTAAGATTGGGCCATTTTCAGGATTTATTCACACTAGGAAACTGTTCTGGCGAGGTTTGGTGTGTTCCACAGCAGACCATGATCATAATAAAAAACAGATTTATAGTCTGGAAAAAATGGAGAATGAAAATTAAAATAGAATAAAATGTGAAGTTAAAATAAAGAAAATCAAATTGTCAAGTATATACACAGCCATACAAAAAAGTAATCAAATATATAAACATATATAGAACCTAAAAAATGTCATATATGCACGGGATATATTATTGTTATGTGTGTATATAGGGTATAAATCTTTCCGAGAAAGATTCCCCCATCAGAATTTAACAAAGCAGAAAGCCGCATGGCGTATGAACAGTGAAACTATATCTTTGACTTTCCTTTATAAATTTTTTGTCTTTTCAACCAACTTTACTATCGGATAGAATCAATACAAAGGTATAGTGTGCACATCAATACCATGCTATTCTCAAAAGTCATTCAACAGAATCAAAAACAAAAAACACAAATCACCACAGAGCAGTTAAGTACAGTCATGTACGGTTCAATGTATCGAACGGTAAGGAAATGATCAAATACCAAAACGAATGGATAGAAAATATACATTAAGAAATTAAAAATAAATAACGTATCCACATATATAACCAAATATTCACGTTTGGGGTCATAGAGTTGACGTGACACTATTTTCGAAACATTACTTTCGTGTGCGTGTGCGCGCGCGCGTGCAGGGTGCGCTCCGCTCTGCCGCCGACGCGTCGCCGCCGCGCGGCCACCGAGGGGCGCATGCGGCGCGCCGCATAGGTGAGGAGACCTCACATGGGCGTGTAAGGGCGGAACAAAAAAAAATGCCGAGATATGGAGAATAGGCTGCGCTAGACTTGTTTTTCTTTTTGCGGTTTTTTTTTTATTCGGGTCAAATAAAATATGTCCGGCCGCGTGAGACCCGGCTACTGCCGCCAAGAAGTCAACAAGACCACATGGGAGGTTCCGGAGCGGTACCGGGACCTGAGGCAGGTGGGGACCGGGGCGTACGGCACCGTGTGGTGAGTGAACACACGCACAGACACACGCACACACACCGGGAGGCTAGTATTGAGCAATAATTATTTCAATCGGTGTTACGTGAAGGGAACAGGTCACAGGAGCTGCGGTACGAAAGGAAAGTGCTTGGCTTTGCGCTTCTCACGCAGCAGCTGCTCCACTTCCTTGTCTGGTCGCTGACCTGGACCCAGTGTTTCTCAGCGTGACTCGAGTGAAACGAACCTCCAGAGCAATCGTTGAATGGAGCTCGCGAAAAGCTGCAGTCCAAGAGCAGAAGTGCACTTTCGTTTTGTGTTTTTGGACATTGTTTAACGTCCCTAAATAAACTCTATATATATACATATATATATATCCCCCCCCCCTTCTACCGGGCAACACATCCTCGTCTACAACCCCTCCACCTTAGTTATCACGCTCATGCAATGTACCTTTACTTAATATTGGCCGTGTTTTATTTTTTATTTTTGATCATTTCTATCGTATCCCTCTCCGTGCATTACCACCGCTACTAATACATTCTGGGTGGTTGTTTTTTGTTTTTTTTTGTTTAAACAAAAATAAAAAGTACACGCGTCATCGGAAGTCTGTGTCTGGAAACGTGCGTTCGAGTGGGAAAAAGAAAGGTGTGGGGGGGGGAACACGCAGTGAAAACACGCAGTGAAAACACGCAGTGAAACCACAAACAGAAAACAGCTTCGTGTGCCTGGCGGTGCGAGGTCTCCATTGTTCCCGCTGGTTGGCCCGGTGGGCGTGGCTTCCCGGCTGTGCGTGGGCGTGGCTCGCCGCGTGGGGGGGGGGGGGGGGCGCGGCGGGGGGGGCTGTGGGCGTGGCTTAGAAGGTGGCCATAAGCAAAGCGTGATGAACTCACTGCAGGTGTTTTCTCCCAAATGCACGTATTTGGAGTTCCACACCAGGGGTTAGCCTCAGGTGTACGTGCCTTGGTAAGAACTGAGCAGAGGCGAAGCTTGTTGGACGGATCATCGAGGAGTCAAACGTTTCGAATGATGAACTGGAATCGCCGGGTGTCGTGACATTTCCCTGCATATAAATATGACCATATGTATATGCACGTGGCGAATAATCTCTTGAATGTTGAATCTTGATAAGCGTTTTTTTTTTTTTTTTTATCAACAAACCAGTGATGGCAGTACAGATTTGGGTGATGTGGTTCTTGAGAGGATATGAACGAATCCAAACCATAGGGGATATCAAATTAATAAAAATGTAATTAAATAACTAGAATTAAGCTTTACATACATCTGATCAGCAGTAATTAGGGGTCCGGCCCTGACGGGGATACAAACTCTTAACCATACAAAGTTACAAATTGACAGTTATTGTTTAACCAGAAGACAATTGGATTAAACAAAACACTGCGTATTAAACGTCACAAATATATCAGTTCTGAGGACAACTGACACGCACCAGAGTAAGTTCTACAAAGTAAAAACCCAATAACAAGATTGTCAGAATTTATAAACATTCCAGGGATGTGAATGTATCCAAACTTCCTGAATGATAATTACTGGTAACAATAACCATACACAATTACATAATGTAAAATATGTAGACTATATGAAATACATTATTTTTGTGAAGGCAGTTTTCTGTTGATTTACAAAGTACAGGTAGTCCCTTACGACCAGCTCTCTGACCAGTCTGTATTGTACGCTGCGTATAATACCATGGCATCTCAGCGTCAAGCATCTCATCGCGCATCACCCTTTATATACTAGAATACAATATACACTATATACACCATATACACTATATACACTGTATACATCTCATCTCATCACCGTTCTCAGTCGCAGTCTGTCAGTATTCACTACACTAGCGTTCGTAATGGCCACGCCCCCTTACCGTGAAATAACACGGCTCCTCGCTTTTCGACCAATTTGCTTGACAGTTGTTAAGTGAGGAGTACCTGTACCATAAACTAATTCTGTTCCCCAAAATGGATTAATAATCCTGATAAATAATCCTGATCATAATATTGACTAAAATAATCGTGATTATCATTTTAGCCATAATCATGCAGCCCTATTTCAGAATGATAAACGAATGATTAGTTGTGGCGCAGGAAACCTACCCACAGCCTCAAACACCACTCAGTCACAGCATGACACTGTAACCAGGCAGGAACAAATGAACGTCTGCAGTCACAAAACACAAACAAACAGGGAGCCAAGGCACACTTGTCCTTTTAACTTTAACGCAGGACCGACTGCCCTGGACCCCGCCTGTTGCTGCCTGCAGCTATATTTTATCTTTTGAATTTATATCGCATATACCCATAACAATAGTTTAGCCCGTGTATAGTATCGCATTTTGTATGTTCTGTATAATTTTATATATCTGATGAGTTCTCGTTTGTATTTTTTTTTTGTAGTTTTCATCTATTTGTATATATTTAATGTATTTATATGTTTTTAATTCACTTTTTATTCTATTTTATTGCTATAAACTGATTGTTTCTGATTCTGATATAGTATCGCATTTTGTATGTTCTGTATAATTTATATATCTGATGAGTTCTTGTTTGTATTTTTTTTTTTGTAGTTTATCTATTTGTATATATTTAAATGTATTTATATGTTTTTAATTCACTTTTTATTCTATTTTATTGCTATAAACTGATTGATTCTGATTTGGATCTACACACCACATCAGCGGTTAGGTTGTACAGACCATAATCAAAAATACGCGTATTGGTTTTAAAGTTGAATTAGCCGTTTTGCCGGCACCCCTCCATGTCTTTTTCTGTTCCAGCTCAGCGGTGGATTCCAGGACAGGAGCCAAAGTGGCCATCAAGAAGCTTCACAGGCCTTTCCAGTCGCAGCTCTTCGCCAAGCGGGCCTACAGAGAGCTGAGGCTCCTCAAACACATGAAACATGAAAACGTGAGACAGAGAAGACATCCGATCCACCACAACCGCAACTGATAAGAGAGTTCACATGTCTGAAGCATGAGGCCAGCACCGTAAAATAACAGATAACGAAAGGAAACCATCCAGTCCACCAGCCCGTTTGTGATAAGACTTTAGAATCCCTAGAGCAACAATTGCTCGGGAGTATGAAGACACAAGCATGTCCATAACCGAAGCTCGCTTCATACCCCCTCCCCCCAGTGGACGCTGGATGAACTGTGTCTATGTTTCAAGCCGCAAAAGATCAGATAAGATAAACCTTTATTAGTCCCACAACGGGGAAATGTGCACAGTTACAGCGGGGGAAAAAAAGTCACAGCAGAAAATAGAGAGCAACAAAAAAGAGCTGTAGTGACTAAAAGTAAGTAAGAATCAAGGTAAGCACTGTAAACAATATAAAATATATCGAAAATATAGATGTCAGGCAAAATGGGAGAGCTTGCTTTATTTCCCGGGATAACAGCGAGTGGATGCCATGCCAGTTGACATGGTGTTATGTCCTGGAACTATCACAATCTCGCAGGCAGTAATATAAAATCTTGACATTTTTTTCCCCGGTGCAGGTGATTGGCCTTTTGGACGTGTTCACCGCTGACCTCTCTCTAGACAGATTCCACGACTTGTAAGTGTTTATGGTACTGCGACATCCTCAGTCTGCCAAAATTGCCCGAAAAAAAATAAATAAAAAAAAATAAAAAAAATCCCCTTCACATCCTGTGTCTCCTCCGTCGAGATGTGTGTGAAGGCTCATATTCTCTGATGTATCTGTATTTCTTCTGTAGCTATCTGGTGATGCCCTTCATGGGGACGGACCTGGGCAAACTGATGAAGCTGCAGAGGCTCTCGGAGGACAAAATTCAGTACCTGGTGTACCAGATGCTCAAAGGACTAAAGGTGCCCAACCGCGTTTCTTGAGATCTCATTTCCATTAAAAAATAAATAAATAAATAAATAAAATAATTACCCTTTTAATGATTGGTTCATTTTTTTTCACGACAGTACATTCATTCTGCTGGAATAATACACAGGGTGAGTTTCTCTCGTCGTGTGTGTATCTGTGTGTTCACATATATGTTTAAAAGCCGAGAGCATTGCTTTGTATTATGTTTCATATTTAACTAATGATTAACAGTTGGTCGATTCTCTCGTCTCTTTTAGTTTGCGATCCTCCTGACTCGCTCCTCTCCTCCTCTCCCTTTTTCTCTTTAAAAAATATATATTTTTTTTAATAGGACCTCAAACCAGGAAATCTTGCAATCAACCAAGACTGTGAGCTTAAGGTACAGTGACAAAAACAACACATTCACCTTCGATAACGCTCTGATAACCAAAGGAAACGACCCAGTCAACCAGCCTGTTGAACTGACTGACTTTTAAAACACCAGTAATACAAACCTACAAAATCGGGCAAAGCACTTTGTTGTGTTTAAAAATAAAAAGACTTCCTCGGAGTTCAATTCCTACAGCCAGAATCTCTAGGGAGCGTAAAGAAGACTTGCACATCCATAAAAAGTCAATAACTTCTGGTTTTGATTTTTGGAATCTAAATGTGATGTGAAACGATGGAATGATACACGGATATTCCTGTCTATTTATGCGCCGGCGTCCGGAATTTCAACGCAGTAAAGGGGCCAACATTTTTAAAACCCAGGTCTATTGCAGAGTGATTTCACCCAGGGCTGAGACCCGGGTTTTGCCTTTCCCACTGGTAACGGATGCCCATTGTTAACGGGTGTTACCAGGTTCTTTGGTGCATTGGGTCATATAGTAAATAGATGAGACCTTTCCAAAAATGGGTTTGGTTTTGTTCTACAACAAAGTTAAAAAAAATATATATTTTTTTATTTTATTTTATTAGAACGTGAATGGTTTTGGAATCTACACCCCCCCCCCCCCCTGCTTTTTACGCTTTTATTTTGTGATAATCAGAATGAAATTTAAACCCATGCATTAAAAATTTTAATGCATCCATCCCATTCCGTGTTCGTACCTCTTACACAGAACGGCGAGGCAGCGCAAGGGCACAACATTACCGCCCTGAACAGGCTGTGTAAAAGGGAGACACACACCCAGGCCGGCTCGGAGCCATTTTGCTCACCCTTGCCTGGGGGTCCTCATGACGTCCCTTACTGCTGTCGGACCCAAACTTGTCGAGTTGAAAAAATATGAACGCATCCGGGAGCCTCCATCGGACGCGGGGCTTCCGCCAGTCCGTCACAGCTTTTCGTGTGCAGAATGTTTTGCGTCAACGTCAAACCCTAAGAAGATGAATTTGCTGTTTTTTTTGTTTTTTTTCCCCCCCCTCTCATGTCAGATTCTGGACTTTGGTTTGGCGCGGCAGGCGGACAGCGAGATGACGGGTTACGTGGTGACTCGATGGTACAGAGCCCCGGAGGTCGTCCTGAGCTGGATGCACTACACCCAGACCGGTACGGAAAACCTTTTATTTTTTATTTTTTTTGGACCTTTGATGAGCAATTTAGTTACCGCTGATTCAGCTGTGGCTATGGAAGGCTTCCTGTTTTAATTGAGTCGTGCAAACTGCCTCGACGTCTGCAGTTGGTGATCTGTGTGTAATAGCTGCGTTGGCCGCTAGGGGCTGCTCTTCTATCGCCTAGGTCAGGGGTGGCCAACCAGTCAGAGACTAAGAGCCACTTTTTTTACTGTGTTACTGCAAAGAGCCACGTCATACACATGGGCACACATGAACATCACCCCATCCCTTCCTCACACACACACACACACACACACACAGACCTCTGCTCAGCCAGATTTATTGTAAATGTCACACACCAACATGATAATGACAGAAATTGACTCCTAGTCCCCGCGACCCGACTAAGGATAATCGGTTGAAGATGGATGGATGGATGGAGTACTAAGACCACAGGCCAGTTATTTTCAACAATTAACATTGTGTGCACTGTCTCACACACACAAACTCTCAGTTCAAAAAGTACTGTTGTTTATTTATTCATAGAGGGGGGAATTGGACTTTGAGTTTAATGATAAGGATGTATTTTTTTCATGTTGGGTCAATTTATTCAATAGTGTCCCTTAAACCCTAGCCTTTAAGAATCAGCTTTGGCTCTTGCCTACCATACACGATCCGATGCTTTGGCCATCCACATATACCTGGGACTAGGTGTTCCGGAGCCCTGGCCACATTTTTGAAAATGTGTGGTTACGAGGATCGAACCCGCTATCGGATCTCGAGTTCAAAGCCGCTACCATTAAGCCAGGACTCCTAAATGAAAGTACTGCGTTTCCGCGGTATACCTCTCAGTTCAACCAAGTCCACAAACAAAAATATAATAATTAACAATAGCGTTTTTCTCTTACTATGCATGTTGCTTAGTGGGACTTCTGGCATTCCTTGTCTTGAACAATCCTCTTCAAATGTGGCTTGAATTCCGTTGTTGCCACTCGAAGCAATTCTTTCACATGGGTGTCAGTCAGAACAGATCGATGCTTTGGTTTCACATGTTTTTGGGTAGAAAACACAGACTCGCAGACGTATGTTGACCCAAACATTGACAGTATCTTAAGCGCAGCCCGTTTGACATTGGGGCATTTTTCCATTGGCACACTTTTCCAGAACTCAATGGTCCCTTCCCTTAAAGCAGCTTTCAGTCGGTCCTCCTCCTGCAGCTCGCGAGTCGTGACACACACACACACACACACACACACACACACACACACACACACACACACACACACACACACACACACCCCTCCAGCCTTCACAGTTCTCCATCGGAGATGTCCGATACGCAACGCAATTCGCCGGCCGATCCATCTTATATGTTGACTACTAACCATGTCAATAGTGTTGAAAATAAACTTCCAAAGCTTTTCGAATCTTATTTGGTGTTTTATTAGTCCTAATGCCGCGTTAGACGCGTTCCAGGCGACTGGAACGCATCTATACGTTGACTTTGTATGGAGGCGCGCCGCCCCGGCGCTTTTGGTGTAAACGCGGCATTAGGACTAATAAAACAGGCGTTAATGGGACATGACTCCTGCTGCTGTCCGCTTTGAGTAAATGAGGAAGTGATCCGCGGTGGAAAACGAGTGATATATCATAGCGATTTTATAATCATAAAAGGGAATGAATGGCTGCGCTTTTTTTTTTTTCTGAGTTTTTGACGCTTGTCATGTGAAAGCCCCTTAAGAGCCGCATGAAACCAGCCAAAGAGCCGCATGAGGCTCGCGAGCCGCGGGTTGGCCAGGCCTGGCCTAGGTTATCTAACGGTAGCTGCTGTAGACTCAGGATTTGTACAATCTGTGATCGGTATTTGTGTTTTCGTACAACTCTTCAAACTAAGCTGTGAGTCAACAACGTGACACGTTTTTTTGGTTTCCTCTCCTCCTCAGTGGACATCTGGTCTGTGGGCTGCATCATGGCAGAGATGCTGCAGGGGAAGCCTCTCTTCAAAGGCAACGACCGTATCCTTCCAGCGACCGCGCGCTCCGCCGCCGGAAAAATACGCGCGCTCCTAACCCTCGTTATCAGTTTGCACGACTTGCGTTTGAATGCTCGTTTCCTCGAATCATGGTGTGTGACGAGAAAATCCACGTCGATTCTCGTGGGAGAACCTTGACGTTTGTTCGTCAGACCTAGATCAGCTGACTGAGATCATGAAGATCACAGGAACGCCCACGCAGGAATTTATCTCGAAACTACAGTCACAGGATGTGAGTTCAACAAAAAAAAAAATGTGCATAGATTCAGACACACACACACACACACACACACACACACACACACACACACACACACACACACACACACACACACACACACACACACTCCCACACACTCCTACGGCTATGAACTAAGGGTTTCCTCTCTCAGGCCAAAAGCTACATCAAAAGTCTCCCCAGATTGGACAAGAAAGACCTCCTGGAAATGTTTTCCCAAGTGAACCCGCACGGTAGGTCGTTCTCACTGTTTTCGGGTTGATTTAGATTCTTCAGAGAAAACTCCTGTCAATTTCGGATTCCATTCCTCTCGTAATTTCCCCGGGCCTCGTTCCGCTCAGCCGTGGCCGTGCTGGAACACATGCTTCTGCTGGATCCGGAGAACCGGGTGACGGCGGCCGAGGCCCTGTCGCTGCCGTACTTCTCCGAGTTCCGGGAGCCGGGCGAGGAGACGGAGGCGCAGCCGTACGACTACTCGGTGGACAACGCCGACCTCTCCCTGGACCAGTGGAAACGTAAGAAAGGAGAGAGAAAAGAGGCCAAAAGAGTAGCACTGGAAAAATCACCTGACCTCAAAATGCACGGGGTGCACTCAAAACACAATGGAGCCCCTGGATGGAAATCAGGTTCAGTTAAAAGAGTCGGATCAAAGGAAAGACATATAGGGAACGGAACACTGAGAGATCTTAAAGTGATGTGGGCGATCAAGATTTATTATAATAAATGTATTTATAATAAATACTATTTTATAATAATTGATACAAATAACAATTATGTTATATTAATTGTGCTATATAATGATGATGATGATAATTATTGTTATTGTTATTGATAAAAATATGAACAAATTGCACTATAATTGCAATATAAATTATAATAATTAATAATAATAATAGTAAATACCATAGTATAAAGTTCTTAGGGTTTTCTTTGTAATACACATTTTTTAACAGTGGGTGGCAGCACATAAACTAACCAGTAAATTACAAATACGATCCAAAAATCTATTTAGGTAACAAAATACTTCAAGGCCTTGAAGGGATGAAGATTTGTTTCAAAGTCTGCCTCAAAAATCTCCCTCAGTTCAATTTCAAAGGGTCATTCCAAATTCCGGGTTTCCCGATGTCAGAGGTCATCTTTCCCAAAGGCTGCCAGGAGTTGATTTAGCTCCAGAAAATGCCAGCGATGCTTTGAATGTAGAATCATTTCAGTGTTATGTAATTGAATGCGATTTTCCTTTCTGCCTTGTTCCCCAGGTCACACCTTCACAGAGATCCTGACCTTCAAGCCCAAGCTCCTTGAGTCCAAGGAAACGGCGCTGTAGCGGAACAACTCTGACCATACTGTGATACTGGACCCAAAGACCTTTGTTCCCAAGACCCTAACTGCTGGATTTTCCATCTCCCCTCCCCAGACTCAGATTTATTTGAGCAATGATATAATGTTATGTCTTCTCCCTCACCTTATTTTCTTTTTTTTGTCCCTTGTCCTCCCCCAAATATCCTCTCAAATATATCTTCACTTGATCTGGTTGCAGGCGAGGTCAGGAATGCTCGCAATGTTTTGGAAAGCTCAGTTAAATAACCTAATATCGGGTTGTGTTACAAGGGGAAAATCCAAAATGGAGTCGATTATTTATATTACTGCACACCGACATGCCTAATTTGCATTTTAGTGCTTTGTAATAATTTCAACTAAGTCCAAAATAATATTGGGCAAAGACAGGCGATATCCACGGCTACTATTACTTTTAATACCTGCACCAGATGATTATGTCTTGAAATATGGGTCCATACGTATTCTAGAATTACCTGTCCCACCTTTCCATAACCTTGCATTCCTCCTAATGTCCTTAGTGATTAATGATGATAATGATGATTATAATAATAATAATAATAATAATAATAATAATAACGGGCATTAAGAACAAAAGCAGGTGAGCCTTTGGACAAAGCGGTACGCAAATATTCCCAGTGTCTATGCACGTCAAAGACGGTCTGATGTGAATATTTTGTTAGGTTAGTTGGTGTTTTACAGGAAAAGCACAATTTGATGTCCATCACACCAATTGTGTTTTTTAATCAATAAATGTTCTGTGAAATTTTCAAATAAACTGAGCATCCCTGAATATCCAGATTTCTTTCTTCCGCTATTCTTTTTTCCTTTCTTTACTTTGTTCTACATTTTTTTACCACACAGTTTTATTTCAAATTGTGTTTTCACATATTGAGGGCTAAATTATAAGTTTTATTAGCAATTTGTGATATCATCTGCGGCGACCCCTAACGGGAGCAGCCGAAAGAAGAAGATTATTATTATTATTATTGTTATTATCAATGCAAGCTCTCATGGGAGATTGCATTGTCGATCGGTTGGGGTGGTAGGCAAACTAACGGGCCCAGTGTGCTTGGGAGAACACGGGTCCTCCTATATTATTATTATTATTATTATTATTATCATTATTAATAATAATAATAATAATGATAATATAAATAAAGATAAAAAATCCACAATATTAATTCCATTATTAAAATATTATAATAATAATAAATACCATATCTATACCATATTAGTATGGCCTTGGTATTTTATCTGTAATGCACGTTTTCTAACAGTGGGTGGCAGCACATAAACTAACCAGGGCACACACACGCACAGTCAATCCAATCAGACATTTTTGTTTTCCTGTGAAAAGTCCATACGTGCAGACAAGAGCCCCGTGAGCAGTTTTGCACCAGTTAATCTCTCTTATGATAATACCACAGACTCCCCTTATTTTTTATACAACCCTTTCGCAACGGAACCACTGAACAAACGGCCGTTCCCTGGAACAAATGAATCCGCTTGACACAAGCTTGTTCCTCACTGAGGAATGCAGCATTTTGACAAGCTCATCTGGAAGTGACCTCAGGGGTCTTGACTCCCCAGAGGGACGTGTTTCCTCCCCAGGATCACTGAACCCTGCATGGGTGCACGTTGTGTCGTCCCGCCCTGCCTGGGTGGGTGGTTCACCCAGAAGTCAAACAGTTCTGTTCCCCCGCTCATGGGAAGAAAAAAAAAAAAATGCAGGGAAAAGAAGCGCATTTCTCACCGCTCCTCCTTCCTCCTCAGATACACAGCAGCAGCTCCCCTCGTCTTATCTGTCAACCCTGTGGTTTATTTTCAGACCCTGTTGAATTTGGGCCCTCGCGTTTCCTCACACACACACTCACACACACACACACACACACAGGCATGCAAACACATAAACAGATGTACACGGCATGCCGACACGGATGCACAAACACACATGGATGACCCCTTTGCTCACGGGGGGGAGAGAGAGTGTGTGTGGAATGGCAGCGATGCTCAAATACAGAGCTGACCGGGGTCACTCTCCGCTTCTTCACTAAAAGGAATGTCCGAAAATCACTGTTGGTTTTATTTTGTGTCTCGGGGAGGCTACATCACTGGGGATTTCACCGTGGATCTCCTCGGGTTCACGGTCCAGGCTAAATGAAGAATTCCAACATACCTTCAGTTGAACTGTGAACATCTGCAGGTGTCATCAGGTTTTCATTTCAGCTTCTGTATTACTAGATTAACATCTCCTTGCTTAAGTATATTCTGTTTTGACTTTTATTTATTTATTTTATACACTCCACTTCATTTCATTAAAAAAAAAAAAACAAAGTTTTATTTATTTATTTATTAGTTTGTTTGTTTGTTCGTTTATTTATTCATCTATTTATTTATTTATTTGTTTGTTTGTTTGTTTGTTTGTTTTTTTATTTAATTACATTTATTTTATTTTATTTAATACACTCTGCTACATTTCATTTTTTTGCTGTACCACATTCCCAACACATTACATTACTTTAATTCGAAAAGTTGATATTATTTATATGGCAAAAGACTGAGAATCCCTGATCTATACGTATGTGTGTATTTGTAAGTTGCTATGACGCCGTCAACACTATTTTCCCAATCGAGATACATCTGTACAGCAGAAAGAAAACTACAGCAGCACTTTATACTTTATTATAGGCTCTGTTATACCAGGGCACTGGATATTACATAGGTTTTACAAGTATTTATATTTTTAAATAAAGTATATTTACATTTAAGAGCAAGTATTTCCAGACTTTTACTTCAGTAGGAATGTCAATGTGGTACTTTAACCTTTACTCGTCAATTTGCATCAGGGTATTTGTTGTTTGCACTTTGATTGACGTAAAATGTCTGAGTACTTCCTCCACCAGTGAATATGACTATACAATGCCAAGGTTCATAGCGTTCTTTACATAAACTCAAGCTTGGAATCTGTTCTGTTTATATTATTTGTACTTGTACTGCCAACAGCAGGCTAATGATTAGATAATAGAGAGGAGCCTGCATTCCTCCATAGTGGCAAAAGACCTCCATTATATCGCTTTTTAATTCAACAGAAACCCCAGTACTGAGTGAGTGGAGTGTATGGAGTGAGTGAAAGTGTTTATCCTTCAAAATAGCATGGCATGCCCTGTCCTCATCGGAGACGGGGAGAGAAAAAAGGCGACGCAGCTCGACATCAAGGACTCAAACAAGACGAACTTTGTGAGGACTTTGTGTTCTCCGTCGCTCCTATTTTGCAGATTTATTTGTGTGCCTAAACACACATCGGGTCTGTCTCGTGGCGTTTGTTGTGTCCTGGCGGCCGTCGCCCGGTACCAGATGTCGGCTCTTTCGGAGCGTTTGGTTTTGGATCTGCAGACCTCGAGCAGCTTCCCAGCGGTCTGCGTTTCCTCAGACATGAGCGGCCCGTGTCACGGACATCGCACTGGGGAGGGAGGTGGGGAGTGTGTCTTGAAGGACGGAGGAATTTATGTTTTGCATGTTAATGCTCCAACCCAATATGACACAAAGTACAGTTTTTTGTTTGTCTGTCCTTTTGTGCTTGACTCTCTAACATGGCTGCTGTTTAACACACACACACACACACACACATACGGGTATCAAAGTGAGGTCCGAGTGAATAGACCTTGTAAGTAAGGACCCATGTTTATGATGCACTTCTCAACCAAGAACCAAAAACATTTGGAGACCAGTCCTCACAAGTGTAGTAAAACAAACACACGCCCACACACACACACACACACACACACACACACACACACACACATACACACACACACACACACACACATTCCTGTACTCGTATCAAAGTGGGGTCAGAGTAAATTCACTTGGTAAGTGAGGACCCATGTTTCTGGTACACTTCTAAACCAAAAAACTTCTGAGACCGGTCCTCTCAAGTATAGTGAAACTAACACCCCCACCCCACACACACACACACACACACACACACACACACACAGACACACACACACACACACACACACACACACACACATATACATACACATACACACACACTCCTGCATCTCCGAAAGATTTTCCAGATCTTAAAGAAAGGAAAAGAATGCTTAATGAGTTCATGGGCCTAGAGGTTTTTGTATGTGTGTGTGTGTGCGTGTGTGTGTTTGTGTGTGCGCATATGTGTGTGCGTGTATGCGTGTGTGTGTGCCTGTGTGTGTGTGTGTGTGTTTTCTAGTTATTTGTTTCCGTGACTGAATAACTGAATAATTGTGTTTATTGGAGTTGTGTATCTTTCCGTACTCAGCGTTTTTTTCATTTGTTTGTTTTTGTGCTTTTGTGCGTGTATGTGTGTTTATTTATGTGTAGGGGGGGGTTGAGCAGATCTTCCGTCTCGTGCCAGTCCCCCCTCCCCTCCCCTCCCTCCTCCTCCTCCTCCTCCTATTCTATTTCCCATCTCTCTTTCTTTCCTACTGTCTCCCCCTCCCCCCTACTGTCAATGCACGTGGCTGGCCGTGCGCTCTATCGTCCTTCTGATCTCTATATGACAGGCGGCGTATACAGAAGCACGCACGTGTCTGCGGCCTCTCTCTCTCCCTCACCCGTTGGGGAGGCTGGGCAGCCAGGAGAACGGAGAGGGGAGAGGAAATTCCACAGGCTCACATGGTGCTGGAGAGCCCACATGGGGATCCTTCCAGCTCCCTTGAGGAGATGGGGGATGCCACGACTTGGGTAGGTGGCTGGTAAAAGAAGGAAGGGGGAAGGATAGCAGAGGCATTCAATGGTTTGGGAGATTTAAAAAAAAGTATGCGGGATAGAGTGAAAGGATGAGGGATGTTGCAAACAAAGATGAACAAAATAAAGAGAGGGGTGAGGGTAGACGGTAGGGGGGGGGCTTCATAGGGCCCCCGGGGATGTTCTATATCTGCTTCCACAGCGAGTTGTGTTTACATGGGGTTTACACTCCCCCAAACCCTTCGTCTGAAAACTTCCACGAAACCCACCGAGTAGCGTGGCTTTTTTTCTGTCCTACTGTGATGTGTTGATGTACGCGCTTAGGGTCGTGTTAGCCGGTGTTATTCGGTATGGGGGCCTTGGCTGTGTTTGCAAAAGCGCTCCAAAGGTCTATCGTGGTGAAGGGAGGAAAAGTTTCCTGAGGGAGCCATGGGGGGGAACCATCCCATAGATGACCATCCCATAGTGGACCATAACATGGAGGACCATCACATGGAGGACCATCCCATAGAGGACCATCCCATAAAGGACCATCACATAGAGGACCATCCCATAGAGGCCCATCACCTAGAGGACCATCCCATAGAGGACTATCACATGGAGGCCAATCCCATAGATGACCATCACATGGAGGACCATTGCATAGAGGACCATCACATAGAGGACAATCACATAGAGGACCCTTCCATAGAGGACCATCACATAAAGGACCATTACATAGAGGACAATCACATAGAGGACCCTTCCATAGAGGACCATCACATAGAGGACCATCACATAGAGGACAATCACATAGAGGACCCTTCCATAGAGGACCATCACATAAAGGACCATCACATAGGGGACCATCCCATAGAGGACCATCACATAGAGGACTATCACCTAGAGGACCATTCCATAGAGGACCATCACATGGAGGACCATCACGTGGAGGACCATCACATGGAGCACCATCACATGGAGCACCATCACTTGGAGCACCATCACATAGGGAACACTCACATGCAGAACCATCTCAACGAGAACATCACATGGAGAACCATCACATTCTTTGGGCTCCTTCACTGTCCCGGTGTTTCACAACAAATAAAACTGTTTACTCACAAAATATTTCCCGGGCAAATTCCACAAAGTTTAATATTTTCTCAAGTGTTGACTATAACCAATACCATGTTCGAAAGCATAAAAAATGATGAGGGGATATAAATACGCAGAACAGCATTTTTAACGGGAAATGTAGGAATGCAGCCTCCGTCCATTCCATTCGGCTGAGCCCCTTTTATGTAACTCCCAGAATAAGGATCGCTTATATAACGCTCTTCTGCCCTTTCCAGAACCAGGCTTGCAGGTACCCGGGCGATAAATCCTGAGTGACTTATGGTCAGGTGGACGGAGGCTCCCCGGTGCTCACGGAGCGAAAAAGCAGGTCCAAAGTGGGGGTCACGGGTAAGGGCCGGTTCCTGGGTCAGGGGTGGCCGTACATCATGAGGAAGGCAATTCTCGCTTTGGATCGTATGCGCTATGTCGTGCGGCCGAGGTCAATGTCGAGGGGAACCTTGAGTGCTGTCACTCAGGAGCGGAAAACGGGGGAAAGGTGGTCCTGGAAATGTGATACCGTGAGTGTTGAGTGTAGGAACCCTAGAACGCTGGAAACACAAAACCCAACCAAAAACCTCAAGATTGGGCATTCATAACCTAAAGTGTTATACCTTGACCGGAGGCCCTGAACTGATTGCATTCAGTTCCTCGTGAAGTACAATGTCAATATTTCCTACCTATCACACTTCACCCTCGCTCTCTCTCTCTTTGGAAGACAAATTGTTCCTGCACACGGGTGGGGTAACGTATCGCCTTCTCGACGGGTGAAAAGCAAACAGTGTGCTTTATCGCGTGTTGGCAGGGGAAAAAAATGTGCCAAGAAGTCAAAGCCCTTAATGTGGGTTATATAAGCCTTCACAGTCTCTTCTAATTCTCCCCCAGCTCCGCAGCTTTACGGCGGCTGATGCTTTCGGTTCCACGGCCTTACGGGGCGAGCGAGGAGACACAGAAAGGATTGCATTTTTCCAAACCCCACCCCCGCCACCCTCTCTTATACCGAAACCCATCCTTTGCTGAATAAAGGAAAACTTGTGCAGACACACATGCTTCAGTGTCGGGGGGCCGGGAGCAGAATAGACTTGTGGGGGGGATCTTGGAGAGCTCGGCGGAGCTGTGGAATGGCGGCGGTGTGAGTGTTGTGTGTGGATATTTCTCTATTTTATGGTTGTTTTCTCAGAGATGCCAGCGGGCTTGAACGGGCGGCCGTCCCAGGCTCCTCATTCCTTCTGTCTGTACACGTGCGCTGGAGGACTAATGGCAAGGCAGGCGGAGCTTCTAAAAAGTATATATATATATATATATATACACACAAATAGCCAGAACATTTTAAATAAATTAAATAAAAATGGTCAAATATATAGAAATAGACAAAAACATACAAAAAAATACAAAACAGAAAGAAAATTAAAAACTAAATTTGAACCTCCCTTTGAACATACAGTATACAAAGAACTTGTACTGTGCTTTACTGTAAGAGTCCTGCAATGATGACAGAATACTGGGTTAGTAGTCCCATTTTTGCATGAGGGGTCGAGATATTGTCGCATGACAGTTAAATGATCGTGTAATTGCTTTGTAAGCAAACTTTAAACATTGTAAGATATAAAAAGGGAAAAATATAATCATGTTCAATTGCTGAGCATCCCACTTTTGGGACAGTGTGTATACTTCTGCCCACACATCCACATCCAAGTCAGAGGCCTGTCAGACAGATGAGGAAAGGCCTGTGGAGGAGAGAGGAAAGTGCGTGTGTGTGTGTGTGTGTGTGTGTGTGTGCGTGTGTTTGTGTGTGTGTGTGTGTGTGTGAGAGTGTATGCGTGTGTGTGTGTGGTTATAAATTGACAGGATGTTTATCAGGAATTCTGTGGGGGGACCCCAGTCCCCCAAAGCCACTCCATTACAGACCTGTGATGATGCGGTTGAATACATTACCCTCCCCTGGCCTCTTAACTCTCCCTCCGCTCGCCCTTTCTCTCTTCCTCAGTCATTCTACAGATCTCTTTTCATCCCTCGTGTCTCCATTCCTCTCTCTCTCTCTCTCTCTCTCTCTCTGGCTATCCTTGACAATTGATGTGGTTAAATTCTTCAGTTATCAGACTCTAATCGAGCTTGAAGCAAACACCACAGGAATCAATGGCATCTTGTACAGAACTTGGTGTGTTATTTTTATTTCTAAGATGAGTGATTCTCAATTTTTTTTTTTTTTTTTGAGGCCATGGATCCCACTTGATAAGATTCGGGATCCCAATGTGAGTCGACACTTTATGATTTAGTCCGAAGTTCCATAGCTGTCGCTACTATTGTGAGAGAGAAAACAGTGGAATTTGGATCAAAATGGTAATTTTGTGCTCATGCCTTGGAAATTAAATAATATTGTTTCATAATTTTGCAAATTGAAAAAAAAAATCCGAAATTAAAAAATTGGAAATTAAATATTTTTTCCTTTAGCTATTCATCACTTTGCTGGCGACCCCCTGAAAACCTCTCAAAGGACCCCTGGGGATCCCCGGACGCCGGTTGAGAACCACTATCTTTTAGACTCCCATGGAAAAAGTTGTTTTCTTCAGTTTAATTGCTAGTTTGGGGTCCATCAGTGGTGTTGATGAACCAATTCAAAGACCGTGGCCCACATGTTACTGTTGCCCCCAACGCAACTACATAAGGCCTTTGGAAAGGAGACAAACAACAGCGATTAACGGAGCGTGTGTGTGAATACACATCCGAAAGCACATGGCGACATCCCTGCTCTGCCTCTCAGAGGAAACCGGGGAGGACGGCGAACGAGTCGTTCAATCAGAACGAACCATTTCAACGATTCAAGAGTCGGGAGTCACTTCGGCCGCTGGTCAGCGACCAGAGGCCGAAAACAACAAAACGAGGATTCAATCAAAGCCCAAGGCGAAATGAAGAAGGCCAAGGCATTTGGAACGCTTCCGATCGAACGTGACTGATTCCACTTTCCATCAGAAAAAATAATTTTGACAGAGGTCAATTATTTTTGTTACAAACATATATATATATATTATTGTTTTATTTTTTTTGTAATTTTTCTCGGATCCACAAATTACGCTCTCCTGCGTCAAATGAACCATTTTGACAAAATGGAATTGCGCCTGCGAGAACTGAATCCAAAACTCGGGAGCCCACCGACCCTACTCCAGCGCGAACCACAGAAGCGTCGGAAAACCGAGCGGATCCTTTTTTTTTTTTTTACTCCCCCGCTGAGTGGCGCGTCAAGAATTGAATCCTCCCCCCCCCAAAAAAAAAAGCAGCGCACCTCTCACCGCTCGAAGGAAACCGTGAATGGGACGCGCTGAGAGGGAGGAGGGGCCAGCCGCTCCCCGCCCCTCCTCCCATGTGACCCACATATGCCACGCCCCCTCCCATTCCCATGGATCCAATTACACGCACGGAGACATCTGTTCCACCGCCAACAACGGAGCGCGTCCCCGCGGCAGGCAGGCAGGCAGGCAGGCAGGCAGGCAGGCAGGCAGGCAGGCAGGCAGGCAGGCAGGCAGGCTCCCCACTCTCACGCTCCTCCGCTTGTCGTGTGATACCCCCTCCTCCACCAGCACCATCTTAATTTGCCGCGATCAGAAGAAGAGATGAAGATCTGATCTATTTTCAGAGCCGTCGGTGCCTCCCCCCCCCGCGCACACACACACACACACACACACACACACACACACACACACACACACACACACACACACACACACACACACACGCGTACGCGCACACAGCCTGCGGAGCGTCTCCCCTTCACCGCGCTGCTTCGCAAGCGGCGGACCCGGTGCCATCGGACCTCCGCACGGTGCTTTGTGTCTGCTGGATCCCACCTTCCATCCGCCACCCATCCATCCCTTCCACGGTCCGTGCGTGGCGCGGCGCGGCGCGGCGTGGCGCGGCGACCTGCTGCCGTGGCGTGGACCGCGGCGAGCGAACGAGAGGAGGGAAGAAGGGAACGCGAAAAAACAAAGCCGCGACTTCTGATGATTAAATCCACTTGAAGATTTTGCGTGGGTTTTTTGTTTTTTTTTGTGACATCATGGAGTCCGTGGAGAAGGAGTGCGGGGCGCTGGGTGGACTCTTCCAGGCCATCGTCAACGACATGAAGGTATCCCCCCCAAAATAAAAAAAAAAGCTTTTTCTTTCCCTTTCCAGCCCTGTTATCATCATTATTATTGTTATTGTTATTATTCCGCGGATGATCTGACGCGTTTTTACTGCCTTTGTTTCTGCAGCGACCCCCCCATACACACACACACACACGCACACACACACACACACACACACACACACACACACACACACACACACACACACACACACACACACACACACACACACACACACACACACAGGGGCTGCAGGACAAATGGAGATGAAACATGTTTCCCTTTGTGTTATTTTGCATAATGTGCAGCAGGTCTGTCAGGCACCGGTTACATCTGCTACAATGAATTGTGACATTTGTGTGAAAACTCTTGAAACGGTAAATGCATGTAGTCAGCAGGTTGTTGAAAGCAGTGATGAAAATAATAAAAGGCACTTCAGATCCTTTTTTTTAATTTTTATTTTACGTGTAAAATGGAAAATAATCTTGCTGTGTACATATATGGGCAGCCGTTTGAACACAGTTAAATATCTCTACTTATAAGCTATAGAGACACAATGCTCTCAGTGAACCTAACATGACCCATAACTTCCCCCAGTCTCCATCATCTCATCTCATCTGGAAAGAAAATCATCGTCAGTATTTGTTCTATCATTGGGTTGTTGTTATTTATCAGTAGGTCTGTTTATCCATATATACGCAATATATCGGAACGTGTGTGTGTTTTGTTATGCTGTGTGTCTATAGGGGGATGGGGGGGGGGTGGGGGTCAAGTAAGTTGAGCTCGGGTGGTCCCGTTGTTCTTCACCACACCAGATGGAAAGTGTGAACTATTCATCAGAGTAGCAGCCCCACGGTCCGGTCGTTCCCAAGGATGCCACATCCCAGCAACAGTTAACAAACCCCATATAATCATATAACTAAAGCCTCACGCATCACCTTCCTTCCTTTCTTCCGCCCGACAAATATCTTATTGATCTCTGGGCTTTCCTGTGGCCTGACACTATTGGTTCAGGCTCTGCAAACTGTCGGAAGTGACGGTTTAATATGTTTTCTTTTGTGTTTTCGGCGGGGCTGTGGGGAGGGACGGGGACCGGGGGCTCTTAGGAGAGCGAGACAGTCTCTGTATTGATAAGCACGGCAGATGAATGGGGGCAGAAGCCCTTAGTCAGCACAGTGCTGATGTCCACTGTCTGAGACAGACATCTGACCTCATTCCTGCAGCCTGGTTGGGCCACACAAGCCCACCCGGCCAGCCCTGCCACTGTGGGAGCAAACCAGCTGGCACTGGGTTATTTTGGTGTGGCCATTCATGCGTGTGTACCAAGTACAAAAATAACAAACTGTAGGGTACAGACACGTAAACATACACGGGCCGACAGATATTACAGCGATCCGCTCCCATCGACTGGGCTGCGGTCGACCCTATTGTGCACATACACGCCGCACTGTCCTGAACCCTCCGCCCACCTGAAGGCCTGATGTGACGGGCTGATGAATCAATTTGGTGGAGGGTGGTGGAGATGCAGGAGGCTTAAGAGGAAGTGCAGCACAAAGGAGAGGCAAAAGGGTAGAGCCAAAGAGCAGGGGCTGGGGTTCGGGGCGAACAGGGGAGCCTTCTTCAAACACAGCGCCCGCTTTCAAGGCCCCCCCCCACCCCCCACCCCCGCCCCCTGTTGGCCACAGTCCACCGCCCTGCTCCGAGTGTTTAGGGCCAAAAACCCTGAGCGATTACCAGCTGCAGTGGTGACGCTCTGGAGTTGACCCTGCTCCCCGAACCCAATGTGCAAAGGGGACAAGTTAAAGGAGAATTTTCTTATGGTATTCGTTATTTGCTGTGGTACTCAACGTGGGGTTTTGGGGAGCACGTGGGGGTCCTTTAAGAGCTTCTAGCGATCACCCAGCTGAATGAATTAATAGTTAACCTTGACCATTATGTTTAGTGCCGCTGTTATCTCTATGCTATAACTATAGCATAGACAGGTATGGGAGTTTGGACTAAATCATATCCAACAATAAAAACATCTTCTCAAATTGGGGGGGTCCCAGAGACATAATCGTAACAAATAGGGTCGGGTCCATGCCCTGAGAATCGCCATATTAGCGGTAGTTGTAGTATCAGACGGTGAATCCCATTTCTCTCTGTTCTGCCCCCCCCCCCCCTACCTCCCTGGGTGCTACTGGGTGTGGTGGTTCGCAGGGAGTGGCACGTCGCTCCCCCGTTGCCTGGCAGGGGCCTCCCCTCGCCCCGGCTCCACCGACGCTCCTCGCTCAGCTGTCTTGGCAGCGCTTCCCCTCCTGCCCCCGGGGGAGGCGTGGGGCCACACAAGCTAATTAGCCACCTGTTTGATTCCGAGTGAAGACGGCGAGGGGCTCGGCGCTCCGCAGCATAACATTTTGCCTGTGATGATAGCCCTAAATCACTCCGCGAGCCGGGGCGGGCGGAGGAGGAAGGGGCCATTTGACCGAGATGAGACCCTGCAGCAGCAGTCGCTACTACGCTCCTTACTGGGGATTTATCGCAAGAATAAGAACTGCTTCCAGATTGTCCTGTGCTATTTATAGGGGGAATGTGCTGTTGTTTTTCCCTTCAAAAGGTTCCTAAAGAGGTTATGCTCTTGGCTTCTTTCCTTTCCCTTTTCCCTCTGACCCTCAAGCTCTCATTCTAACAGGCTTTAAGCTGAAGTCTAGACCTGAATGTCTTTTATGTTCTGGCGCCGCGTGACATCCCGGCGAAAAATCCGATCCTCCGATCCCCAAAATCGCCCCCCCAAAGACCGCCAGCCGCTCCCCGCACCGTGCGCAGCAAACGCACACGGGCGCACCTTTCCCTCTCGCCGTCCGTAGACACTTATTCCCACACGTTAACAGGTGAACCACTGCAGCAACTGTCAAGAAACGGAGAAACCGTGCAGTCCTGATTAAGAGAGTTCTGGCAAGAGAGTACGCAGAGCCTGTGACTTTGCATGCCCCAAACCCCCCGAAGGACGAAGCCAAATTTTATTCCGTTTACCAAACCTGAGGGAACTCATTTGCTTTGCGCCGCGGGGAGCTTGCGTCATGGTTATCCAGAGAGAATATTTGCCTGTGCCTGGAACAAACCTGACATTGAGGCTTCAGGTTCATCAAGTCGCTCTGAGCTCCATCCCGCCTGGCGCCTTCAAGGTTTTGCTATCGTCGGGATTTCTTGTGGGAAAGGGCGGCCCCTTCGAAATTGCTGTGCTGTGTCTCTGCGAGTGCACGGCGTTTCCTTTTTAATTTGACTATCTTCTTCACCCTTTTTTTATTTTTATTTTATTTTTATTTATTTTTATTTTTTTATCAGAGCTCTTATCCGGTGTGGGAGGACTTCAGTGCCAAGGCCACGAAGTTGCACTCTCAACTCAGGTAGCACACGTTCAGACTGCTTTCTTTTCAATACAACATATTGGCTTTACACCATTTTGCTATTGTCACTGTACAGTAAGTATGAACCGTGATATGTTTTTTACAGGACTACAATTCTGGCAGCAGTGGCCTTTCTAGATGCCTTTCAGAAGGTGGCAGACATGGCCACCAACTCAAGAGGTAAGGAGAGATTGTCAAAGGAATTCAGCCTACCGGCTCAGTTCATTTATGTCCGTTCATTCACGTGTTTGAGTGTGATGGGAAGGTACCCCACAACATGGGTACCCTGCCTCAGGATACTTCCTTTCGTTGTCGTCTTGCATCGACTGCTCTGCCTCTGTCTGGTCACACGCTCAGTGCTCCAAAACATGCATTTGACACTTTGAGAGAAATGCCGTTCATAGCCAAGCAGCCCCTTTCGGTCGGTGAATTTGCGAACCTCCCACACAATCGTGTCGCCTTTAAGGCGGTTGGAAGCGGAAGATGAAGAAGAGGAGGAGGTGGAGTGGAAGGGGGGGGTCGGGGTTCTCGGAGGGGGGGTAGCCGGCTCGAACATCTGAGCTTACTGTTCCTGTGGTTCCTAATGAGGTCTGCTGATCTGCTTTGTCACCGCGCTGGAAGCAGCTCGCTGCGGGCAGACAGATCGGCTGGAGGGGGCAACTCGCCGATTAACACAGATTTCAGCCCCGCTCGGTCGCCGATCGCACGGTATTCAGGTCAGCCCCACCAAAAAAAAGAAAGAAAAAAAGGGAAGAAGAAAGATGTACAAAGCCGCACAGCTGAGCGTACGAATGCTCAGGACACAAAACCACACGTCACTCACGCGGGGATAAAGGCATGCGCGGGCGGGCGCACCTACACACAGACACAGACACAAGTGTGGATCCAAAAAACACGGCTGCCATGTCACCAGGGCGACAGCTGGTGGACTGCGGACTGACCCGGGTGTCGAATGCCGACATGCTCGGCGCACCGGGCGGCGGCGTGGCCCTTTGCTGACCATTGACTTGTGCAGTGAAATAACTACAGTATAGAGGTGTATTTTTATTTTATTATTTATCACGTACACACATTCCCACCCACCTCAACGCCAAATATAGCGGCTCCTAAAAACTCTCCAACCCTCTCCGGGTGTATTTCCGTGTCACGGCGTCCTCGACCTCATGCCGATGAGAAGTCCACGTGAAAAGCTGGAGCCGGCAAGGTCGCTCCAGCCATTCCGGTGGGTTTCGGCAGCCGGCACTTCAAAGGCCAATCCGTTTCGGTTTTGAGGGGGAAAGTCAAATCGATACTCGATGCCGAGAGAGGGAGAGGAAGAAGCGCGAACGCGTCCAATCCGTGTTAAGTGTGTCACTCGCATACCCACCGGGTTCTCCGCCGGCCCCTCGGCCATATTAACTTCAGGATTAAAGTCATTCTAGGACTGCCGGTCGCTTGAGTGACACGGAACACAATATGGTGCTGAGATTAAAGCCGAGCCCTAATGAAGCGCGGTTTCAACTCTGCAAATCACCCCCCTCCTCCCTTTTTTCCCTCCAGGGTTGTTTAACATTTGTCCTGATCTGTGGAGATCAAAGTCACGGCACTGCCTACGGTACCGTCGGTATTTCAGAAAAATCACTTAACTTCACTTAGAATTATTGGATTTAACCATAATTAAGCTGTCGTTGAAGTTAAGTTGATCAAAGTAGTGACGGTGGGGGCGCCATTTACTCTGTGTTTTTTTTTTTTGCTTTGTTTTTTTTCCTCTGCGTCCCTCTTAGCCGGGGCAGTCGGTAGAGGTCTCCGGCTTAATTAGTTCAAGGATTCCATGGAAAATCTTTACGCGCTCTTTAATCAAGAGCGCCGGGTCCATCGCGTTTCGCCCTCTGGGAGCCCGTTCTGTCGCCGCTGCTCTCCAACCCTGAGCCATTCATTTGCCCTGGATTTCCCATCGATGTGTGTCGGAGCCCGCTGCTGTGGAACAGGATGACGTCCGGACCAGGCGGTAGATGCGGTTCCATTGAAGCTCGGTTGACCGGGCCGGGCCGGTCAAAAGCCCCACGCAAAAAAACAAAACAAAACGAGGGAAGAGACGGGCAGGGCGTGAGCGGCTGAAGTCAAAGGTGCGAGAGAAGGGATTTTCTCGCTCCGCTGTGTGTCGTGATCTAGATATTGGAGAATCTTTACTAAGCTGTTGGCAAAGGTTATAAAGCTCCGTACGAAATCCTGTTTGTGTGCAAAACCAATTTGATAGAGCGCACCCTCTTCCTCTCTTTCCACCCTGACTCTTGGCCTCGCCCTCTTATTCTGTTTTCCCTCCAGCTCTCGGCCCAAGTGGCGTGTGTGTGTGTGTGTGTGTGTGTGTGTGTCTGTGTGTGTGTGTGTGTGTGTGCCTTGTCGTGCTTGTCTCAGTGACTGCCGAAGACCATATAAGGGTTTTTGCGGCTTTAACCCGATTCCCCTCTCTTTGCTGGGGACGAGCCATGGCTGCCGGCATAGCTGGACGTTTCACGGCGCTCTGTCTGGACGTTGACACACTCACCCAAAACCGCCCCCACCCCCAACCCCACCCCACACCATCTCGCCATTTAGTCAGACTCCAGAGGGAAATAGACCTCTGGAGGTGGCCTTCAACACGCTTGTCATAATAACTATATTGTTGTCATAATAACTATATAATACCCTACCCAACCAACCCCTTCTTTGAAACACAACCTCCCTCTCTTCCACCCTGTCACTCTCTCTCGCTAATGTCCGTCTCCCAGCGCTTCTTGGGCCGGGTTCAAGTGTGGTCTCGCAGCACCCTGTGTTGCCCATTTTTAGACTTTATAAGCATAGAGTCAGCGTCTGTGTTTTATGAAGCAGCTGGAGCGGTCGCAGTTTGGCACGCGTCCGGCGGCGATGTGTATGCGTAAGCTGCCCCTGCGTTGTGCTGATGGATCCGTGTCTAAAGGCCCGTCTGTCTCGGGCGTCAGACAAGAGGCCCGCATCTGGGCTCAATAAAGGTCCGCTAACCGCCGAGTGCATATTGGGTGAGCATATTTGGAGAATTTAGTCTTCAAAAAAGATAAATGTTGAATTTTTCGTCACCCGTCTCTTCCGGGAAATGAGCTCGAGGCCCCTGCAGCACTGCAGGCTTGACTTGGTTCCTGCATTGGTTAGCCTGATGGGTTTTGGTGTGTTGTCTAGTCCATTTATTTTATTTTATATGTTTTTTTAGATTCATCAAGGAGGTTGCCTCTATAAACCCCTCTAAAATCATGGTTGGAGTTTGAATGTCATTTTCCATTTTTTGGACATGGGTTACTCTCACCTGGCATAGATGATGGGGATCAGGGGGCTGATAGTTCAGCGTTAACACTCCAGGACGATATAGGATATAGTCCCATATTTAGGTGAGCGAGGTAAGTGAATTGCTGGCTTTGGGGGAGGGGTAGCAGGGAGGGAGGGAGGGGGGGGTGGGGGTGGTTGGCTCGGGTTGGAGTTATGGTTGCAGTGGGATTTCCACAGCTCTGTATAGACGGGCTCGGCAGAGGCGTTTAGCTAATCCTCTTAGACCCACTCTGAAAAACACAGACACAGGACGGCTCCCCTTTCCTCTCCGTCCCTTCCCTTCCCCTTCCCCATCTGACCATCCGCTCCGGGCAGACTCTGGGAAAACCCACTGGACTCGGACGAGTTTGTGTCTGAGGCCATACGAGTGCACTCAGGCTGGCACTCTCCCTTCACATCTGTGCACCAGAGCTAGTGCAGCGTGCACCCTCCATTACACGCACGGACGTGATGTCCCGTTGTGGCGCTGCGCCGCCCCCGCCCGCTCTCCACCTTTTAACCCTAGTCTCCGTCCGCGTTCCGCTTCACGTCGTGCTTTCGATTTGCTTCTACGGCTGCTTCTCCCGTCGTCCTTGTGCCGCCACATATCCCATTACATACAGTACATACAGTAGTAGAGGCATGGAGGCTCGCTAGTAGATCAGTGTGTCAGCGAAGCGGTAATCTGCTTGGGCGCTGTGCTTCTCTGGGTTGGCAGATGGGACGGATATCCCTACCCGCCATCTGGCCTGCCTTGGCATAGGCAACGTGTAGCTGTGGCCCAGAGTGGAGCAAGATCAGGAGATTACTGTTCAACACACTGGCCCGGCAGTGCAGCTATTTATACGGACATGTCAAATAATGAGCAAGTGCCCATGTGACCAGCGCTGACATTCACCGACACCCGGGCCTTTTCCTTATCTGAGGCCGACATGAGCCTGTATTGTTCTCTTTAAATTTGAGTTTTGGGTAGGGTTGGAGGCAGGGTGGGGATGTGGTCGGAGCGCCATTTTGTCCATCGGGCTGACCACGTAAGAGCCGTGCTCATGGATTTAGAGCATGTTTAAAGCTGGATTATGTACAGATGTAGGATGCATGTGTACGCGTTCATTCGGGGGTACCTTCGATGTTTCCACGCCACGGTGTGTGGTTGTCTGTTTGGCAAAAAAACAAACAAAAAAAAAAACCCCAGTGCCACGACATTAACGTGGACGGCGTGCGTTCCTGTGCATATTCGAGGTGTTCCTGAACAGCCTCGTGGCTTTCAAGTCCAATCAATGAAGACAAAGCCTCGTGTTTATTGCTCGGCCGTCTGACTTGTCCCTTCGAGAGCTGGGTCGAGCTGTGCGACCGCGGCCAGCCTCTCGTGCCGAGTCTGGACCAGCCGTCAACCTCAAATGAATGTTTTCCAATAATTATTGTTATTGCCTTAGTCCCGAGGGGTGTAGCGCAGAAAGAGGGGGATGAACGTAGAGAAGGAGGAAAATCCAGATGAACGGGAGAAGGGGGTGGAAAAACAACAGTGGAAGTTTGCGGAAAGCAAACTTACCAGACGAACACCAGAGTTGGGGAAACGCTGCGGTTATTAGCTCCGGGAAGAAACGGCAAAGGAGGACTTTGTTAGAGCAATGCAAAGGAATTGAAATTGGGAAGATATGCGAACCCCCATCTGAAATAGGCCAAAACATGGCGAGAGGAGTAGTTCGGGGATTCTCAAAGGAATCCCCTCAAGTCCCTGGGTTGCCCGCGATGGCTGAAGAGTAAGCCAGTGCACCGAGAAAGACCAAGAGGAATCATAGACAAGTCTCATAGAAACTCTCTGTTTCTCAAGTAAAACAATTTCCACGAACCGCAAATTCTCCTCGTCCCCCCCGGGGACCTCTAGTCCCAGTTGCCTGTGTCCAGGTTGTGGCTCCGCTCCCGAGCACAGAGGAGCCAGTGATGCGGTCGCCCCATCCCCAGAGGCTTTTCCTGAGAGAAGCCCTTCGGAAAGCATGGAAAAAAAGCCCTTGCGCCTTTCTGCCCTTGGCTCTCTCAGTCTTGTCGTTCTTATACTTATTTGACTCTTCTGTTGTTTTGTTCCATTTCACGGCGAGCCATTTCTGGCGGTTTCTCTTGCACTCTTCCCACGGCGAACAAAATATGTGTGGATTCCCCCTTTTTTTTTTTCTTGTCGTGAAGTTTGCGTTGCAGTGTCTCGGCCCCACTTCTGATGAAAAGCACATCTGGAGGAGAGCACGGGGGCTATTTTTAGGAGCACTTCTGTCTCCGGATGGGAAGCTCCTTCACCAGTAAATATCTTCCTCTCCTCCTCTTCCTCTTGCTTGAGGTTCTATCCTGCCCCCCCTAATGCACTCCAGAACATGTTTGCTCCACTTTATGGAGTTTTCAGATCCGTCTGGTGGTGTTTATGGGAGGGGTGTGTGTGTGTGTGTGTGTGTGTGTGTGTGTGTGTGTGTGTGTGTGTGTGTGTGTGTGTGTGTGTGTTTGTGACCAAGACAATAGATATTCCAGCAGTTTCCTGTGTCTTTCATGAGTATTGTTTAGGGGGTTAAGAGGGATGAGAGGCATTCCTTACGTAGGGAAGTGACACACAGGTTTTGAATGCTGTTTTGATTTCAGCTCAGTGTACACACTCCAATTTGTATTGACCGGATTCTCCTCGAGACAAAAGGGGCCTTGGGGTCACACACACACACACCTGTTTGTGTTGCCTTTATCTTGAAAACAAAGATAATAAAAGTCAGTGAAATTTTTTTCTGAATCAAAGAATACTCGAACCTCCTAACGCCCAACAGCAGTTTCCCAAGGGCTTTCTTTGGGCTTTCCTAGTGATGCACTTGATTTCATCACCTCTGCGCCTTTTGTTAAAAGTTCATTTCTTTGAAAAACAATTTGCGGATTAAACAGATAAGAACCCGTTTTTTTGATTATTATTATTTTTTTTCCCAAATACAAGTTTGGAAGGTCCATCACGTTGAAGTTGCGTAAACGAATCTTGAACACCACCCGCGAAGCCGTCCGTCCGACATCTAGAGCACCAGCTCCCTTAACTCTGTAGCCGTTCTGTCGACAGGCTATTGCAGCGGAGTTATGGAATGGCGTGCTTTTTAAGGCAATACCCACACGCCGCTGCCCGCCGCCGCCGTTTCATCCGCTACTCCTCACCCGTCATCGCTGCTTTAACCAGCGGGAGTTTCGCTCCCAAAGCGGCCGACCCGAAAACGGCGCTCTGCCTTTATTTTCGCTTGTTTGGTAGGGCGCCTGCCTGAAGCGCCCCTCCCTGCGCCTCTTGCAGGGAGGGGCGCCCTGCTCTGAAGTGGAATGCCCGGAGGAATTGCCCCTTGCTGAATAAGATGAATGGAAGTGACGACACCCAAGGTGATCTCTCAACATTAGAGGCATTTTAAACAGCTTGGACACAATGCCTGCAAAGAGAGTTGGATGGTACATATAGTTCTACAGAATAACCGTTAATTTGCCATTCTTGTTTGATTGCTGTTGTACTTCTACATCTTTAAACACGTGGACCTAGGCAAAGACGCCCACAGCGACACCGGGTTCGGCAGCCCCCATTCACACCTGCGGCATTCGGTCAGCACTTCCTCTGTCTGGGCTGCGACGGCCTTCGCCCGGCCTTGGCCTTTTTCGCAGCCTGTGCCCTCTTTTACTTGCTTTCCCTCTTCTGCTCCCTCCACGTCAGCATCCCCTTTCATCCGCCGTCGGCCTCCTTTGTGCCGCTGCCAGTGTGCATTCTGAGAACACTTAAGAAAAAATAAAGGGGGGCGAGGGGGAAGGTAAAGTCTGCGAGATTAAGTGTCCATGCCAGCCGCGGTCAGTTCAGTGGCCAAGGTGCCAATCTGGGGAGTGGCTGTTATCTCGCAGGTCCTTGGAATTTTCCTAAGCTAAACCGCGGCTGTGTGAGGGCTCTGCGTCTGCGTCCCGGGACCTGATATTCCTGGAACAGGAGCACCGAGGATGTTCTGTACCTCGCACCTCCGCCAGCCCACATAAACATGCTTTATTGACACAGGAAGCAGTGAAAGAGGGAGCGCTCCCAGGAACTCTCTGGAACTTTTAACACAGCAGCTTTTTCGGCTCTTGGCGCCACAACCGGTGATTCTAATTACTATTCCAATGGAACCGGTTCTCTCTTCCACTGTGATGTTACTGCAGCCCGGTAGTCTCCGCGCCGAGGAAATCGGAGCTGAGCTGGTAGGTTTAGACACTGAGAGATGTAAGTGGTTAAACTAACTTCTCCATATTGAAGACATCAGGGATCGAGGCTCCCGGCAGCTTGACTACAGCTCCAGGCTCCCGGCTCCAGGCAGGGGAGCTCCCTATAAAGCAAGCCCATTAAAACGCTCCCCTTTCCCCGAAGAATCGGGCGAGTTAATCAAAACCAGAACTCATGGTTGGAACCCCCTTCATAAACGCTTCGCGAGAACCCACACAGGTCCCATTCCCACCGATGACCAAACTGTGGAGCTCCACCTTCCCGCCAGTAAAAAAAAGGGGCAGATGTGGTAGCCGTATATATTTATGTAGCTCACTTATGCTTAAATAGGCACCATCTGCAGTTAGCCACGTCTACGGCAGCAGCGTTGTTAAGGCCCACACATTGCTGCACTATTCCAATAATATTTAATGGCGTACTCCCCGCTTGCCTCCATGTCTTAACACAATGGCTCTCAGTCCTGTCTTGAGTTGCCGGCATCCCGTTTCATTGGCGAGGGTGCGTCCGTACACCTGATATAAGGTCACAGCCCATTAGACTGGCATACCTGGAGATCCAAATGCAAATGCTCTCTCTCCCACACATGCTACACAGTACATACACACTCTGAGGAAGTAGACAAGGGAAAGCCTTTCACAAAGTAGTGTTTTCCTATTGTTCAACCTCCACAGGATTTGGAGAACTCTCGTCTTGAATCCTTCTTCCGGGCTTGTGTCGGGCTGGAAATCACGCTCGAGCGTGTGCGCGTGCGTCCGTACGTGGGTGCTGTGGGAGAGAGCCGTCGCCGCCCCCCGCGCCCCCACCCCCTCACCCATAGAAAGCGTTGGTGTGTCCATCCGGTCGGGGGCCACAGGCCAGGACAGCCTCTGGACCTGGACAGGAAGCCCCTGGATCTCTACCAGGATGTAGCTCTCGGCTGATCCCCCTCCCCAGGGAAGGGAAGGGAGAAGAGGAGGAGAGGATGAGGAGGTGGGAGCGGAGGGAGAGGAAGGGAAATTGGCAGGTGTGGATTGGATTGAAGGGGGCCTGGCCAACAGTGACATTGGTAACGTCTGTTATAGAGATAAAGGAGCCACACTGCTCCTCTCTCTCTCTCTCGTTCTCTCGCTCGCCCTCCATCCTGCCCGCTCGCCCGCCCCCAGAGCTGATTTGCAGCTGCGGTGGCCTCCTGTAATGCTTTCTACGGGGAGAAGGAAGGCAACGCTGACGCGTACTTACCCCTCGCGCCCTCGTGCATTTCTTTCTTCTCTCGTCTGTTTCAACGGCTTTCGCCAGTTTTGCGGGTTTGCATAGAAACAGGCCGCCACTCTTCCTACGTGGCAATAAACATGTGTTCCGCGGTGTCTTCTCTCGCTTCTTCTGTCATCAGATCATGTTCACACCTGACGCAAATCTGCCTCCCCCGGTTGAAAAAGCAAACTACAGTTCTGCGTGCGGAGTAGTTTATTATTATTATTTTTTTTCCCAAATACAAGTTTGGAAGGTCCATCACGTTGAAGTTGCGTAAACGAATCTTGAACACCACCCGCGAAGCCGTCCGTCCGACATCTAGAGCACCAGCTCCCTTAAATCTGTAGCCGTTCTGTCGACAGGCTATTGCAGCGGAGTTATGGAATGGCGTGCTTTTTAAGGCAATACCCACACGCCGCTGCCCGCCGCCGCCGTTTCATCTGCTACTCCTCACCCGTCATCACTGCTTTAACCAGCGGGAGTTTCGCTCCCAAAGCGGCCGACCCGAAAACGGCGCTCTGCCTTTATTTTCGCTTGTTTGGTAGGGCGCCTGCCTGAAGCGCCCCTCCCTGCGGAGTAGGAGGCACTCTGACTCACGCATAGATAATATGACGGAAAAAGGAAAAAGATTCACTCTCGATCCGAACAGCCGATAAAGGTCGTTTTTTGATGCCTTTATTTCGTGATGTTACACATACACGTGAATGTTTTTTTATTTTATTTTTTTTACTTGAAATTAAATGGTTAAATAAACGTGTGACCAGGATCAAATTGATATTTTGGCAAAGCAAATTTATTAGTGAAGTCAACGTTCCTCGTCTTATAAAAGCTTGCCGCTGAACCTTAACACTTAGAGGCGGTTCGTCCAAAGGTCTGTCTGAAAATGTGATCAAAATTGACTTAAAATGGTCTTTTAAAAAAGGTGAGGGAAAGGTTTGCTGCTAATAAGCTCAACGTACCAGTATGCATTGAGTGAGGGCTTAGCCGATGGTCCCTACGTCCCTGAGTCATGACAATGTAGTAAAAACAACCATGGCCACTTTGGAAAAGGGGCAGTAGCAACAATGACCATCCCCTCGCTGGCTGTCATTGTAGGCTGTGCCAGCCGGACGCTGATAATCACACACTACGCTGCTGTCCATTCACAAATTAACTATGATAAATGACTAACTCTCTACTGTTGTGAATTTCTGCTGTCTGCCACTCTAATAGTGGCATCCGATAGAGCTGTTTATTGAACATTGAATGAACATTGGAACATCATTTACCTCGGCCCAACTGATGGAAACTCATGGCTGGGGGAGGTCAGGACACATCTAAACCTAGACACGCACAGTGTCTACCACATCTTTATGATCACATCCCGGTCTTGAAGCCCTGCGTGTGATGCGGCTAGACGACCTTTCACCTTTCCACCCCACCCCTGAAAAGCTGTCCGTACATCTGGCCTGCTCAGAAACCATTGACGTCCCTGCGAGACGGAGACCAGACGTCCGCTGTCCGCCGCCTTTGAACTGGCCAGGCCAGCGAATACACACAAGCAGAACGTGTGTGTGTGTGTGTGTGTGTGTGTGTGTGTGTGTGTGTGTGTGTGTGTGTGTGTGTGTGTGTGTGTGTGTGTGTGTGTGTGTGTGTGTGTGTGTGTGTGTGTGTGTGTGTGTGTGTGATGCGGCGTCCCGAGCAGGTAACCCAGTGTTCTCTGAGCGTCACGCTCAGATCTCTTCGCTTCGGAGAATTCCTGAAACGGTGTCTGGTTTCAGTACGGCCAAAAGAAGTGGCGTTCTTCTCCAACTCTCTTCATCCTCTTTCTCTCTCTCTCTCTCTTAAATGGGTGTATTTTTTCCCCTTGGGGCCTTTTTTTTGGTGTGGTTTCTAATGTTTTTTATTAGGGGTCCAGCCCCGAAGGGACGGGAGCACTCTATGGATCTCATGGATCCGCCACACTCACAGACAAGATGAATAAAATGTGTATTCGGGGCGGTCCCCACATGCCTTCATCCAAGTTTGATCCAGTTTGGTCCGTTATTGTGGAATTATTCAGTAAAAAATCGCACAGGTCACATAATAGCATTGCAGGCAAGTGATTGGTCAACAACGGGGTCCTCACCAAGATGGCAGCACGTGCGGATGGGACTGATGTCAGAACTTCATGGATGTCCTGGAGCTGAGGAACCCACAGACAATCTGAATAAGATTTGTATTCCGGGCAGCTCCATTATGGCGTCGTTAGAGTTTCATCCAGATCAGCGTTTCAGTGGAAGAAGCATATGATCATCAATCACCACCTCATCAAGATGGCGCCAGGCACAGCGCCAAGCGCAAGTTGACGGAGTACACAGATCGCGTGATCTGTGTACTCTAAAGTCGAGTGACACGGATATGGTTTTGATTGGTCTTTAACTAAAGCAATATAAGATACAAACTCTTAACCATACGAAGCTACAAAGTGACGGGTATTATTAAATGACTATTAACCTTTATTATGTTTGAAACATATTAGGTTAAAGTATTACCAGAAGGCAATTGGATTAAACAAAGCACAGTATAGTAAACACCATAAATATATACGCTTCTGAGGACAACTGAGATACAGCAGAGTAAGTTCTACAAAATAAAAACCCAATAATATCACTGTCAGAATTTATAGACATTTCAGAGATACCAATGTGTTCAAACTCCCTGAATTATAATTAATGGTAACAATAACATAAGAAATTACATAATACAAGGAAATGTATTTGTATATGTGTTTTGAAATATTTTCATTCTTTTTATGTTTTTACACCACACACAATTCATTTAATTATAGTTACAAATGGAGTCAGTTAAACCGCATTACCAATGACATTATTGTTGTGAAGGCAATTTTCTGTTGATTTACAAAGTGCCATAAAATAATTCTCTTCCCCAAAATGGATTAATAATCCTGATAAATAATTGTGAGGCCATAATCATGCAGCCCTTCTTCAGAATGATAAACGAATGATGAGTTGTGGCGCAGGAAACCTACCCACAGCCCCAAACACCACTCAGTCACAGCATGACACTGTAACCAGGCAGGAACAAATGAACTTCTGCAGTCACAAAACACAAACAAACAGAGAGCCAAGGCACACTTGTCCTTTTAACTTTAACGCAGGACCGACTGCCCTGGACTCCGCCTGTTGCTGCCTGCAGCTATATTTTATACTTATTATTATGATTACTGTTGTTGGTATTATAATGACTAATATGTATCTATTTTTTTATTTATTGCTTTGTACGTTGATTTGTCTTCCAGCTTTTGCTTGCCTGCATCAGGAGATATCACATTTGCTAAATAAAGTTTTTGTTTATTTTTACTTTCTCTCTCTCTCTCTCTCTCTCTCTCTCCTCATCTCGTCTGACCAGCTTTCTCCCTCTATTTATCCCTAAGACTCCCTGTTTCTCTTTTGCCCTCCTCATTTGGAGCCTTCTCTCGCTCTCTCTCGCTCTCCCTGTCCCTGTCCTCCTGTATGATTGGTGTTTGGGAAACAGAGAGAACAGGAAAGGCTGGGAAGAATAGAGGGATATCCCCTTACAGGGCTCCCTCCCCTTTTTCCTCCAGGACAGACGGGATGAAAACTGAGGAAAGTGTATATGTGTGTGTGTGTGTGTGTGTGTGTGTGTGTGTGTGTGTGTGTGTGTGTGTGTGTGAGAGAGATTGTGTGATTGTGTATGTGTGTGCGGAGGCGGCGGAGGGGTGGGGTTAATCACACCACCTGTCCACACACACACACACTCCCATACACACACGAATGCACACTCAGACAAACATGCCCACACACAAACAAGTACTTGTGTCGTCATGCGATACCCTCCCTCCATCACATCTACCTCTCTGCGTCGTGTGTGTGTGTGTGTGTGTGTGTGTGTGTTTGCCCGATGAGTGGACCCTCAGATTAGCTCTCCACGGGGCCCAGATTACAACGGGATCAGCGCCCCGGCCACATATCACACCGGCCTGTGAAGCGCCAGTGAGACGGCGAGGCGGCGGCCTGGGCCGGGGCTTTAAGGCTTAAGACCCCATTTAATTACACTTGAGCAGAGAGCAAAAGTACAGTAACACACTCACACAAGCTGTTTGGTTACAGAACCGCGCACGAAAGCCGGAAGTGTTGCAAACCTTTTTCGGGAGCGTGAAAATGCAGCTCGACTCGGTTGGTTTAAATGAGAAGTGACATACAAACGACATCTGGTGGCGCGCAAGCCGGAGCTGTGGGCGTTCAGTAACGGGGCAGAAAAGGTCAAACACCGAGGGACGTTTCGATTTTCTCGCGTACACACACTGCACGTATTCGCGCGCGCCGAACCTCTTGTGTCCCGGAGCCAAGAGTCGATTCATCTCTTTCTCTCTTTCTGCGTTTTATTTTCCCTGTCTCAAGGTGCCACAAGGGACATCGGCTCGGCCTTGACAAGGATGTGCATGAGACACCGCAGCATCGAGACCAAGCTACGCCACTTCACCAAGTAAGCAGTGTTGGCTCTGCCTCTTTTTTTTAAATATTTTTATGGCTGACGGTTTGACGGTCTGATGCCATTTACCTCCACCGCCCTTTTTTTGAGGGGCCTTGAAATGCTGTAAGTAAAGAATACAATTTGAAAAAGATTTCCTGTGGCCTTGGATCTCTCATTTCGTGTTGTCTCGCCCACTCTCCAGCGCTCTTATGGAAGGCCTGGTCACGCCGCTCCAGGACCGGATAGAAGAATGGAAGAAGACGGCCAACCTGCTGGACAAAGACCACGCCAAAGGTGAGACCCCGAGACACAGACCTATATCTCAGTAGTTTCTCTCAATTTTTGTTTATTTATTTATTTATTTTTAGACAATGGCTCGGAGAAAAGCACATCCTCTCATGGTTGTCGCCTGCTATCGAAACATTATCCTGATCAACACCAAAGAACGCCCATTGAAAATGCTCCCTCTTTTAAATATGCCTCATGCAGAATACAAGAGGTCCCGCCAGGAGATCAAACGGAAGTCGTCAGATACCATGAAACTCCAGAAAAAGGCCAGAAAAGGTGAGTAGAAATTGTCATTGGTTGATCAAAATCTGAAACGAGAAACACAATTGATCTGCATCATTACACACATGATAGAGCTGATATAGATTCACTTGACCTCTTTATGCTGGTTCCGCTCCCCTGGTCCAAACCAGTGACTCATTCATCGCTGGCGCCATTTAGTGGTGAGCTGGTAGAATTACAACTCACCGCCACAATTTCTTAGGACCCTTTTTTTTCTTTTCTTTTTTGTTTTTTGTTTTTAATCAACCTTGCATGAATTATCAGTTTGTGGCAGCAGTCCAACAAAGATCCTCTCTTCGGCTATGCTCGGAATCTGCCAAGTCCCTATTTTCATGAAGTGTCTTACGCTAATGGCACAGGCTGATCTTTCAGGCGATACGCTCTTATTTGATACGTCTAACATTGCTTCTATCTCTTTACACTCCCGCCCCTGACTCTCCCCGAACACCCTTTTGTATTTTCTCTCTGGCTGGCTGTAGAACTTCTAGGTATGTGTGCTGTGCTTTGCCCTGGTTTTCAAAATGAATGTTGAACTAACTGCATGACGAATATGTGACACGTCCGTCATCGTCATCATCATCATCATCATCATTGTTGAGATAGCGTGTGTCTGCACCACTGAGTCATTCAATTAAGAGACTTAAGATTCCGTGTATATGTCATCAGATTTCAGGAGCTCCTTACATAACCACATGGTGCTGTGTATCATCTCAACTCGACCCGATTCATTTAACTCCTCATTCCTCTGTCCGTGTTGTAACTTTTAACTGTAGAGATAGTAGTCGTATTTGCATTTTATATTTACATTTTATATCTTGTGCGTTCATATTTGCAAATTGTCCCCACTGTATGCTGCATTTGTTTTTACTAATTCAATACTTTCTCTCAATAGACCGTGTTTCTATATCTAGTTCTCACCCCCGTTTTGTCCATTTTCTACCATTTTCTTCCTTTCTTTCCTCCTCTCTTCCGCTTGCCCTTTGCCCTCGCCAGGCCGGGGCAACCTGCGCCCCCAGCTGGACAGTGCCATGCAGGACGTTAGCGACCTGTACCTGCTGATGGAGGAGACGGAGAGGCAGGCAGTGCGCCGGGCCCTCCTGGAAGAGAGGGGCCGCTATTGCTCCTTCATCAACCTCCTGCAGCCTGTGGTGGTGAGGGGCACTTCCATAACCCATTTATGAGCATTTGATTTGTGTAGTTTAAAGCAACACAATGTAACTTTACCTTGAAATAACAGCTTCCAAATCATTTTGATGGTACACTGACTTGTAATATGGAGAATGGCACCTGATTCATCTCCACCCACTCCCCCCTGTTCTTGCACTATGTAACTTCTGTGTTTGAGTACGAAACCGCAGGAAAAGTGCGGTACTCTTTTGCGCTTCTCTACTCTGGTACTCTTTACGGCACTACGTCACTACCTTGATGTTTGGCTCCGATAAAAAACATTTTCTTTCCTGGTAAAATTGCTAAAAAAAAAAAGAAAACCTGGTAAATTATAAACTTGGCGGTCAAAATGTCCAGTAATAATCTCTCCTACAAAACGTAGCCGCTCCACCTCCTCGACGGTACGGGCGAGCCGCCGCTTGCCGGCCCTCACTTTCATTGCTCCACAGGGTTTGTTCTGACTCGCATGTGTGGGACGATCTGCCAGAGCGAGCACATCCGGTACCTACACCGGTAGCAGGGGGCCGATCCCCGCGCCCTCTCGCTCTCCCGGAGCAGTAGGGAGAGAGGCTCCGGGGGAGGCGTGGACTTAGTGCTCGCTGAAGCCGCGAGGTCCGTGCAAAAGGGCCGCTGTAACCTAGATGTACATTATATTTGCGTTTGTAACAGAGACTGTTATTGAAAAGTGAAATTTGTCCCGTAAAAATAAAAGGACAGTGGTGTTGCACTCAGAAACTGTAGGGGCGCCAAATCCCAAATCCCAAATCCCAAAAGTTACATCGGGCTGCTTTAACGTGCAGTTGATCTTCTTGTCCTTTTTTTCTGGTGGATGTGGACTTCACTCTTTCACTCCCTCCAGAATGGAGAGATCGCCATGCTGGGAGAGGTGACCCACCTGCAGGCCATCGTCGATGACCTCACCGTGCTGACCGAGGACCCGCACAAGCTGCCCCCAGCCAGTGAGCAGGTAACCAAAATCCAAAAACTAGATCTGTATTCCATCATTTATCTCAATACCAGACCAGGAGGAAAGAAAAAAAAGATTTAAACAGAAAAAAGATTTCAATGCCATTGACTGCAGTTACACTTTCATATCAATGTGAGTATTGAATGTTTTAATATCCCACTTCAGGTCCATTTCCATTGAAAACTTCTGAATGGAATTCAGATCTCAAATTCACTCGTCTTGATTTAGAGGTTGTGTAGCGTCGGCACAAGAACTGCTCGTCCTGACGTCGGAAAGCAGCGGAAATCAGGAGCTCCGACGTCAGTGCCCGACCTCGCTGATGCTCTTGTGTCTGAATGGGAGCAAATCTCCGCAGCCATGTTCCAAATCTAGTGGAAAGCCTAACCAGAAGAGTGGGGGCTGTTGTAGCAGCAACAGGGGGACCAACTCCATACTGATCCACGTACTTTTGGCCGTGTAGTGTATATCATTGACTGAAACCTGAACCGAATGATAAAATCATGAATCTGAAATAAATCGTTTCCGTGCTCTCTCGCCCCCCAGGTAATCAGGGACTTGAAGGGCTCAGACTTCAGCTGGTCCTACCAGACGCCTCCCTCCTCCCCCAGCAGCACCAGCTCCAGGAAGAGCAGCATGTGCAGGTGAGAGAGAGAGAGCGAGAGCACTGCAGCGCGCGCCTGACTAGAAATGCGCTTTGAGTAGCAAAATCTAAATTCCAATTGCGTTCCTCCCTCTCCAAAATGCAAATTAGCGCCAAATAATTTCCTTCATTCCGTGCCCAAACTCTCTCAGTGGGTGGCAAAAAAGGCACACACACACACACACACACACACACACACACACACACACAAAACATGTTGTATAAGTTGTTGCACTGAGGACTTTGTTATTCTAATCGAGGCTTCTGCAAATGCCACGTACAGTAGTGAGGAGTTGAGCTCATGTAAACATTAAGTTAAGAATGAATTGAAAATTGCTTTGAGTAGTTCCCAGATTAAAGCAGCACTATGTAACTTTTGGTATTTGGGATTTGCCACCCCCCTACAGTCATAAAACTCGGCCTGGTGTCCGAAAATAATTGATGTAACCCCACACATTTCAATAATAGTCTATGTTACAAACGCAAATATAATGTACATCTAGGTTACAGTGGCCCTTGCACAGACTGGGCAGACCCGGCTGTGGTGCGTGTGTTGGGTGCATCAGTGGCCTACGCCAGCGGCTACGTTTTGTATGAGCATTGTTACCCGACATTTTAACCGGCAAGTTGAGTGAAAGAGGTGCCATTCTCCATGTTACAAGTCAGTGTACCATCAAAATGATTTTGAAGCTGTTTTCTTAAGGTGAAAAATTTACATAGTGTTGCTTTAGTAATTTGAGGCCAATAATTCAAGAGAAATAATGATTGAAAAACGAATTGGCTGTGGAAGGATCATGATCCTTCAAGGTCTAAATTGATGAGCCCAAATTAAAATTGAGTATAATATTTAACTATTTATTTAATTTTTATAATTACTATTTGATTGCCTTCTGTTAATTTAAAGCACTTTAAGTAGCATGTTGTGTGTGAAAGCTCCAATACACATAAAAGTTATTATTATTATTTTTATTGTAAGATTCCTATCGTACATACGGGTCTACACATAGCTAACTTAATTTGGGTATTTGTGATCCCATAATGACCTGATTGCAAAAATCGCACGATAATGCTGGGGTTGAAGCTTGGTCACACCGAATGCGTATCCGCAGCCGATAGTCGGATCATTCCACACCACAACGCGTTGCGCGGCTATTCGCGTGCGGAATCCGACTCTCCGTAGGAGAGAAAGACTGACAAAAAATAAAAAAACAGCATATGCCTAACTTCCGTATTTGTTTTTTATTATATATATTTTTTTTACACAATCTGAGCCGAGCACCTGCCGGGGAGGAGTTTCGCGTGATTATCATTAGCCCCGCGAGCTCGCAGGCCAACTTCCTCTCCCACGGCCTCACAGGGAAAAAATAAATAAATAAATAAATAATAATAATAATATTAATAATAGCCAAGCCAAGTTCTTCCTCCTCCAGCCGCACGGCGTCTGTGGGAATGTTAATTAACGTGGCCTCGTTAAAGAAATAAAATCATAAAAAAGGTGACTTTGAGCAGAGAGGGAAAAAAAGCGAGACAGCGAGAGGAAGAAAGAATAGTAATTGCAAACGTATCCCAGAGAGACGGAGACTGCATGGAGCCCAGGTTGTCCATATTAACGGGGAAATGGTCGGGTGTCAGTAGCCGAGAAGAAGAAGGGCGAGGCATTAATTCAGAATGAAAAACAGAGCAGAACGTGGACGGGAAAGTGAGTCAAAGGATTTCTTCCGAGATGAACAGTTGCAAAAACAGTTTACCGACACACAATGTGAAGAATGTGCGAGGCAGTAACTGCAAAGAAAAATAACAGTAGATAATTAAAGCGCAATAACGAAGATGCGGGGAAGAAATCGCTGTACAACCAAAAAATACACACAAAAACACAAATAGGGATGGGTGTATTTAAAAAAGACTGACACAGTTGTGAGGATGAATAAAGTGTCTGTCTATCTATCTCAAAAGAAGGTTAGTCGTACCATGTTATGGCCAAAGATAGTGCCGTAATTACACTAATAGACATGAAACGAAAAAATTACATCGATATATTAAATATATTAGTTAGTTAACATATTATTATGTTGATTATAGAATGATGATTATGTGTATTGCGGCTGTGTTAGTGTAATAATTGCAAATTCGTCCCGCAACTCACAATTGCGATGGTGTCAAATCGAACGATCTCTGCCAATATTATAGCTTCACATTCTATGTAGTGTATTTCTATACATTGTCGGCATGCTAATTTTGGGTGGTTTGCTCACCCCGGTTCCCCATCAGCCTCCTCCAAATGCCCTCCGCCGGAGCCCAACGTCTGAGCAGCGTCTCCTCCCACGACTCAGGCTTCATCTCGCAGGACGCCAACGCCCACTCCAAGCCGCCCTCGCCCATGCCCTCCGACATCGCCAGCCAGGTAACCCCGCTCTCGCAACCCCCACGTTATCAATTCCGTCTCTCACTTGCCGGCGTTGCGGGGGAGAAAAAACGGTAATCGGTTAGTAAAGGTGGATTTTTTATTTTTTTTGGTCACTCACACACACACACACACACTACACACACTAACATACACTAACGCACGGCTGGTACAGCGTCCTGGCCGTAATAAGTATTCTAATGGGCAACCGTGTTTTCTATCTGGCTCGGAATCTCAGACACCCTACAGTGAGAAAAACACCTTCTTTATATCCTAAACCACATAGTCCTCTTCTCCGGCTCTCATTTAACCCTCCCACTCCCTATCTCCCTTCTCTCATTCTCTCCCCATTTCCCGCCCCCCTCCTCTCGTGCTTTATTCCATTTTTCATCTATCCCTTTTCCCGCAGAAATCCACCAGCTCAGCCTCCTCTGAGGCCTCAGAGACCTGCCAGTCTGTCAGTGAGTGCAGCTCTCCCACGGTGGTTAGTATCAGATCCCCATCAATCTCCCTCACGCCTCGCCCGCGCCCTCACGCTCACAATGCTCGCCACACGGGCGGCGCCTGTAGCCTCATGGTTACGCACAGCTTTGAAGGTGGTTTTCTTGCACGGGCGGAAAAGTCCAGGTCCAGAAAAGTAAAAGCCCTGCCGCGTTGTCGCTCCAGCCCCCTGCACTGCGGCGTCAGTTGGACCTCTGGGTTGGGGCTAGTGAGCCAAATCCACAGTGTTTGCTTAAAATCCCGGAGTGGAATTGTACTTTCTGAACCTGGATTTTCCGGCTCTGGTCTTCAGGGGATTGGGGGGTTTGGGGGGTTTGGGGGCGGGGTTGTCAAGCGCTCTGACTCAGACCTGTCTGTCCCCGTTCCGCAGTTCGGCTCATGCTCATCCTTCGGCACCTTCCGCCCTGCTTTATCTCACGCTGGCACCATCCGGCCTCTCTCTGTCATACTTCCTGCGTCCCCCACATTTAACCACTCCCCCGGATCCAACACTCCCTCACCCACATCAAAGGTTCCTAGCTGGAAGGTTTGTTTTCATTTGCAATTTCTGTGATGATATAAGCTTCTTTTTTTCTTGTCGTTTTTGTTCTGCTTCTTTAACGCTTGTGTTTTTTTTTTAACGCTTCACATACCTGTCGATGTCTTGGATTAACCTCACTGTCGTCGTTCGTTACTGCCGCACTGAAGCTCAGTTTTCAGATCTTGGCTCAGATGTGCCAAACGGAGACGGCATAACCCCCGTTGTTGCCATCTAACCAGCTCCCGAGCCTTTTTTTTAACAGTCTTCTATTATGCAACGCAACGGCAAGACGGTAGAACCGCTAGAGACTGGAAACACATCCTGATAGTATTTTTGAACGCTTCACGCTGCAGGACTGGGCCAAATCTGCCAGCGCGCATGAGCCGTCGCTGGCGGCCACTCTGCAGCGTCGGCGGGAGTCCCTGGACAGGATGAGGGAGCAGGAGGCTCCGCCCAGCCCGCAGGGGTATCCCGCGATGCACCCGGACGATCTGCACCGGGCCAGGATGGGTGCGGGGACCGTGGTGGCCAAGGTGAGATAGTGACACTCTGGGAAGATTGCAAATGCGGAAAGGTGTGAGCCGCATGTAAGTGTGCGGCCGCGGGTCAATGTATTCTGATCATATTTATGATACGCGTGTGTGTGTGTGCGTGTGCGTGCGCGTGCGTGATCCAGCACGGGGAACCCATTTCCCCGGCAGCGAGCACGCTGGCTATGGTGCTGACCAGGGGACTGAGCATCGAGCAGCAGAAGAGCAGCAGAGACTCGCTGCACTACTCCAGTGGTTACAGCACACAGACCAACACCCCGTCCTGCTCCGAGGACACCATCCCCTCACAAGGTACAAAGTGCCACGCCTCCGCTGGTGGTTGCCTGGACTGACAGAATGGTTGCCTAGTTTTAATCTTTTTTTTCGGAGTGATACTGATCCCGTAGATCCCTGGTCCATTATTGAACATCCTCACTTGTTTTGTTTTAGGCGGAATAAGTCACTGCGTCATTTTCCTGGGCAAAGTGGTGGACAGTGGCCCAAATCTGGTTGCCTGGGCAGCTGGCCAACTGTTACAGTCGGGCCACTGTTCAATGTTGTAATTCATGCTTTCTGGCCTCATATTGACTCATTGAGCTGTGGGTTACTAATGCGGCAGCTCCCCTTCAAAGGAGCTTTCACATAAGACGCGGTGTACGATGCAGTTTTGGTTGCTAGGCAAAAAATGATAGATTGTATGGTATTATAATTTAAAGTTCAGTTGGCTTGTATGAAACATTAATTACATTAATTATATTTATATATTTTATTACAATGTTACAGTATATTTGTTCAGACAATTATATCTTATTTTAATGACAGGGAATATTCATGATCATATCTTGTAGGTAATATTTATCAGCCATGCCGATTTGCCCATTTGGTAGGAAACCTGTTTCCATGACAGGGATTTCCTTCAGAGGTCCCAATGAACCCCTAAGGACGTGTTGTAGAGCTCGGGGAATTTCGGACACCGCTAAAATCAGTTTCTCCCCCATATTGCATGGATACTTCCTGTTTGCTTCATCTCGTTTCAATTGGCCGAGCGCGGATTACGTCACCACGCGCCGCACTACTCCGTGCATAAGTTTAACCAAGCGCTGCGCCTGTGCGGCGCAACCGATACAGACCAATGAAGTTTAGAGTGTAGCCCGTCCTATGTGTGTTGCCCTTATGCCTCCATTGTCAGAGCGTTAATCTATAGACAGCCGTTTCAATCTTTCAATATAATGCACTTACGTCTCGAAGGATATGGTGAAATGTATGATACACTGGACAAGACCTGACACGTTGTTGTCACCCTCAGGATCTGACTATGACGGCTACTCTCTGAACGGCGACGCTGACAGCGAGGGCCAGGCGGACTTCGACAAGTCCTCCACGATCCCGCGCCACAGCAACATCGCTCAGAACTACCGTCGCATGATCCAGACCAAGCGGCCGGCCAGCACGGCGGGCCTGCCCGCCGGGAAGAGCCCTCCGGGGGCAGCAAACGGCGCGGCGGGGGGAGTCATCGCTGGAGTAATCACCTCGGGGACGGCCACCATCCGCCGGACCCCGTCCTCCAAAACCGGGGTAAGACGCACCCCGTCCACGTCGGGACCGATCCCCATACGGCCCCCCATCGTCCCGGTCAAGACCCCCGTGGTCCCAGACTCCCCGGGAAGGTACCCCAGCCCCATGCCGCATCAGCACCAACAGCAGCAGCAGCAGTGCATCGGCAGCGAGGAGTTCCTGTACGCCGATGAAGCGGCGGCAATCGACTACGCGAGGGCCTCCCCGAAACGGCTGAGCTTGCCCGACGCGGCCTGGGGGTCTGGTGGGGGGTTCGACAGGACCGGCTACGTGCAGCAGCCCTCTGGCAGCGTGGCGGAGGACCCGCTGCTGGCCGCCAACCGCCACAGCCTGGTGGAGAAGATCGGGGAGCTGGTAGCCAGCGCCCACGCCCTGGGCGAGGGCCAGTTCCCCTTCCCCAGCTCACTGGCCGTGGGTCCCGCTCAGCTCGGCGACCCCGGGTCGCTGTCGGCGGCCAAAGATGACGTGGACGTCTTGGTGTCCATACGCCGCGGGGTGAGGCTGCGCAAGGTGGTGACGGACGACAGATCGGCCCCCATGATGCGGTAGCCTGTCGGGGGGGGGGGGGGCTGCGGTGCGAGCTGCGTGGTGAAGTGCAACAACGCTCATGTCATACATGAAGACACCGGACGTGATGCTGTGCGAGGCCAGTGGATAGAAGGAAAATAATGTATAGAAATGAAAGAAAACTGAATGGCCGCAGACGATGCCGAGTCGTGTCATTTTATGTTGTGTATGAATCGCGTACATACAAAGTAACCCATATTTTTTTGGTTGTTTTTATTCCTTTTCTCTAGTCTATGGGGATTGTGGCTGTGCTTCTCTGTTCCCCCCTGTGTCCAGGTGTTTGTTTCAACCCTGGATGTCCCTTTAGACCCAGTAAAGTAAGATCGCTACGACTGTAGGGATTAAATGCTCTATGTCTTTGTGATTATTATTATTATTATTATTATTATTATTATTATTTTTATTATTGTGCATTTCCTAACACAGCCACCTGTCACTGAAAGGGATCGGCTAAAGTGCTCTGTGAGCCTCTGTATGTTGTTTTGCATCATTGCTGTACTTGTACCGTATTAATATTTTGTTTCATAAGCGGAATCCCATCTATGTAAGTCATGTAAAATAGGAGCAATACAGCAGAGTTTTTATTGCTGTACTGTACTGTCGATATATTCTGCAATTAAACAGGCTTTTTATTGTAAAGTTATTTTGTCTCTTATTTTAAGGGAATTTTTTTATTTTTTGGTTTGGAAACATAAGGCCCCAGCCACAATCTCTGGTGGCCCACTTGGGGGTCTAGCACCCCAGGTTGACAGTGCTGTGTTATTATAGATATATTTATAGAAAGCGTACAATTAATTAATGGAATGTTTTTCGGAATGTTGTTCTGATTGACATAAAGAGAAGTGAGCCAAATGTTTAATTTTCCTTTTGACCTTTTGCATTGAAGTAAGCAATACAGCAAGGGTTTCAAGACAATTCAACATGGGCCGCTACATGTTTAGAATATATCATTCTCGGCCTCTCATTTAAATATTTAATTCCCACAGTGGGAATCTCAGGACGGATCGCTCTGCCCCGAGTTTAGACACGCCATTAACGGCAAACAAGGTTCCCTTTGCGTTTGAAAACACTTCTGACTTCGATTTAAACTACTATGCAGTTTTTATGTTATATACGTTTTGTAGCTTACGGAATCCACAAGTTTGCCAAACAAACACAAATGACCGCATACGGAAGAGTATAAGGGCCACGTAAAAAATATTAGTTCCCCTGTGTTTCGAGAAAAAACTCAGAATTTGAGTTTAAAGCCAAAATTTCAAGAATAAAGTTTCAATAAGATTTTCAGAATAAGGTTGGAATTCCGAGTTCAAAGTCGAAATTTCTAGAATAAAGTCGAAATAACCTTTCAGGGAATAAATTCGGAATTCTGAGTTTAAAGTTGAAATTTCGAGAAAAAAGTCTAAAAAACCTTTCGAGAAAAAAGTCAAGATATTGACTTTAACGTCGATATTTCGTGAACAAAGTCAGAACTTTATTATTCTAACACTTCTGATTCTCGTCAAAATGCAGTGTACAGAGGATTCAGTGAAAACCTACTTTAGAAACATTTAATAACATGGAATTCCTCTCTCGTTTAGCACATAGGCATCATGTTTTTATCAGCATCGGGACTTTGAAAAGATTGCACCAAAAGTTGCATTTGCTTAGAAGGAAGAATGAATGAAATGTGGACGAGTCGGCCGCATTGGTGCAAGGTGAACCAGCGAATGCCCAGCACCGACAGAGGCACCGAAAACTGACACGCTGAGTTTCATGCACGAACGCAGCGCCGCCAATCAAAGGGTTGAGTCGTGGCTTTGGCATCTGAAGGAAGCAAAGCGCACAGCTTGGGATGGATTTTTTCCAAACCCTCCAGCATGACGGATACTCCGCAGGTGATTTCTTGGATTAAAGTCTTATCCGGGGTCTGCTCCCTCGACCTTATTCATGGAAGCTGCACGGCGTTCCTTTTAGCTTTCGTAATATCCAAATAAGCATCCTCACTGTGACGGTGGGAGGCGTGGCCCCTCATTGTGCCTACATGCACAATAGGCTACGAGGTTAGGGCTCTCTCTCTCTCTCTCTCTCTCTCTCTCTCCCTGTGAGGTGCTTTCTACACTTGTTTTTTCTCCATATTTGTTCTCTGTATTAAGTTATTGTTCTAAAAATATGAGGATAGAGCGAATCACAGATAGTAGGTGATGAATAGTTGAATAGTCCATGCATCCATGAAGTTAATACATTCTTTTGTAAAACTACATAATGCAGCATGCAAGCTGAATATATAGTGAAAAAATAAAAAATAAAAACCTTGCAAACATATTATTAGGACACATTTGAATGAATCTCTTATAATAAATCATTGTGGCTCATCCAAACTCTTCGAGCACATTTCAAATACAAAAACAAGTTGTTACTAAAAAACTGAATTGCTTAATCACCCTGTATGTCCAACAGGCATGTTAAAGGAAACGTATGTGTTAAGAGCATCGGCAATTTCAAGAGAAGCAAAACCAAAAAGAAGCCCCTCTCTTCTGACTTGGAGGTGAATACTACAACATGGTAAACCTAAAGCTAAAGATGTATAAAGATGCATGGGGGGGTGTAAACACCTTCATCTGAAATGTGCAGCGTGTAGCCTTAAAACACCAGAGGTAGTAATAAAACACTGGAAATGTTCAGCAATGTAAAAATGTGCAGGAAAACTGCAGAATTAACACCAGAAAAGTACTACAGTGTTTTTTGTGCTTACAAAATTATTCTAAAAACCTCACATTGCTGCATGGACTAGACAACGTCCATCACCCAGGTACTGCTCTCCAGAACAATAATGAACTCGGCACAAAACGACTGTGGATAATCGTGATAGTGGTCTCACAGCTGCAGCATCATCCTACATGTGCGTCCGTCTGGCCGCCGACTGAAATCAGACCATCACCTCATCCGATCGAGAGACAACAAGGTTGGAGCCTGTGCAGAGCCGTAAAGATTTTTCCAAGTTTCTCACCGCCTCGCTCCCGGACATACCTCCTCGGGTGATGCTCAACTTCTTGTTGTTTTCCTGTCATCTCAGCTGGGAAATGCCAACAGCCCTGACACCTTCTTTGATGGTGGATAGAGGTCATGGAAGAGCCTTTTCAGTTGCTCATCGCCCACTGTAATGCGTGGGTGTTGTGATGTCCCTCCGACAGTCAATGACAAACATTTGTTTTTGAACTCGCTCTTTGTGAGAAAGTTCCATCAGAAATACAGTGGCTCTTTTGCTGCATTCACAGTTGACCTCTATGAGCTGCCTGCAATCAATAGAAGAGTAGTCTTGTAAGGCTTGGTTCGGGATCTCTCGTTCTTGGGAGCTAACAAATTGAAGAAACCTCTCTATGAAGTTGCCGTACACTACTTTGTCTCCTCAACAAAAGGTGACGCAAGCTTGATGGGAGGGCAGTGGCAATCTTGATAACCTCTCGAGAAAATCCGACCAATGGCTTTCCACGTGTCGGCATTAAAATCATGTCGGATGAAAGGCCCAGTGTGTGTGTTGTTCCAAGGGTGCAGAGTGGATAGAAGTCCCGCCAGAAAGCACTGTCGGTATCTCTGAGAAGCCCTAAACCAGCTCCTGGTTCAATGGAGTTATCTCGGAGAAGGCGCATCACCATCATTGCTCTGCTGATTGTTTATTGGGTCTGAAAAGGGTTTTAACCATGTCATTGAGGACATTTCCATGAGTAGTCAAAACCTTGGCTTGAGGCTCTTAAATCACTGTCATTCAAATCAGCTTCTCCGTTTGGGCCTTCTCTGCTTGGGCCCAATGTGATTTCGGGATCAGATACATCATACAGGTGGATGCATGTGCAGAATTGCATCATGTTCCAAGCTTCCCTCTTGGATTGCTGTGCGGTCTGAGAGACCTGTGGTGACTGACTGATGTTCAGAAACTGACTGACCTGTCACTGTGTGATGAAGAGAGGCAAGGTCTTGCTGACCATCAGGTATATTAACATCACTACAATCTTCTGAGTCTGAGGTAGAAAGCATTTTTTTTTTTTTTTAACCTGTGGTGTCAGCATGCTAGGCATACAACACAGAGTATTTGTGCCATTGCATTAAGGACAGAGTTAGTCTGCAGGTGGAGTTCAAGTTCTCAACCTGCAATGCAGCTCTTTATTAATTCTTAAATCATCAACAACTGCTGCAATAACTCTGTCCTGTGGACGACCTGTAGGATGACAAGCGCACAGTTTGTGGTTGTAGAGAACCACCACCAACTCCCCTCTTTGGAGAACTATTTATCATGTTTGGGTCTATAAACAACTGATCACCACTCCAAGAGGGGGAGGATCACCACGGGTGAGACAATTAAACATAGAAACAAACAACATTTACACGAAAACATGAACACTGGATGACAACATGTATTGAAAAACTGAATTAGGTCCAGGAAAACTGGAACTACAACTGGTCACGTGGCCTCTTCCTGTCATAGTTATGTCAGAAAATAAGGGAGGAAAGGAGAGGAATGCAACCAGGAAGGTGCTGGGGTGCACTTGAAGCAGGTGTGTGTGTGTGTGTGTGTGTGTGTGTGTGTGTGTGTAAGATGTCAACCGGTGAGTGTACATGACTTATCCCCATTGGTACTGGCGTAGAAGGTCGGTATTATGTCGCAGCGCCTCCAAGCAGCGAAAAGAGAACCGAAGCCCCTCGAGCTCTGCAGCCTTGTAGACACCCTAGGGCTGCGGGAAAGCCTCGAACACCCTGTCCTGCGGCCACAAAAGACCCTTGGGCCCCCAGAGAAGCCAGAGGGCTGTGGAGCAACCCCCATGCCCAGCCCCAAGGGCCATTATCCAGTCCCAGGCCCAACCAACCCCCAGGTGCAGGCACAAGACGCAGCCTCAGGCACAGAACCTGGACCGTGGGCGCTAGGCATGGACCACAGGCCTGGATCCCGGCCCCACGGCAAAAGGCCGACACCAGACCCGAGCCACCCGCCCCACGGGCGAGCCAGCAGGACTCCCATGCCCACCCACGTCCCGCGCAAGAGGGAGGCCCACCCCACCGCAGCCGACCAGACGCCGCTTCCAGCGGGTAGAAAGCGCTTAATTTATTGAAACAAAAGCCAACAACAGTGGTGGGTTTACCACAACAAAAAACTTTCAACGTCTCAATAATTTGTCATGTGCCCTCGAGCATCAATTACAGCTTGACAACGACGTCTCATGCTGTTCACAAGTTGACTTATTGTCCGCTGAGGCATGGCCCCCACTCTTCTTGAAGGGCGGCCCTCAGGTCATTGAGGTTCTGGGGCACAGAGTTACGAGCCTCTACACGGCCACTCAGCTGATCCCATAGGTTTTCTATGGGATTCAGGTCTGGAGAAAGTGCAGGCCACTCCATTTGAGGTACCCCAGTCTCCAGCAGCCGTTCCCTAATGATGCGACCTCCATGAGCTGGAGCATTGTCGTCCATGAAGATGAAATGAGGCCTGTGTTGTTCATGCAGGGGCACAATGACTGGATTAATGATGTTATTCAGGTAGTATGGGCTTATCACTGTACCATTCACAAAGTGTAGGGCAGTTCTGTATTGACTAGACACACCTGCCCACACTGTAACACCACCACCACCAAAGGCTCGTCTGGTGACAACAGTGGCTGATGCGTAGCGCTCTCCTTGACGTCTCCAACATCGTTGGCGGCCATCATTTCTGCTCAACGTGAATCGACTTTCATCAGAGAACAGCACTGAGGCCACTGGTTCCTCGTCCAGTGTAAATGCTCCCTGGCCCGTGCAAGACGATGATGCCTGTGCCTGGTGGTGTGGTCAGGTACCCCTGCGGGTCGTCTAGCACGCAGACCACTCTGATGAAAAAGGTTTCGAATGGTCTGACGTGGCACTTGGGTGCCTCTCACTTTCCTTAAATGTGCCTGGAGTTGAGTGGCATCATCATCTGGTTCCGCAGGGCACTGTTCACAATGAAGCGCTCATCAGTGTGGGATGTGGCCAAAGGACGTCCACTTCTAAGCCTTTCTGTGACTCTTCCAGTGTCTCTGTATCTCTGTTGAAAGCTGCTGATGACACTCTGTGACGCTCTAAGCTCAGTGGCCACTTCCCTCTGAGAACATCCTGTTTGAAGCCTCACAATGGCGAGGTACTGTTGATCAATTGTTAGGTGTCGTCTTGGTCTCATGATGTCAAAATGTGAACAGCATGATGAAGAGGACTGTTTCAATACCAATTCTAATTGAACCAGGAAATGTATTCGATTCATTATCGATTCATGGATCAAACACCTGTTGTGAATTTTTCCGTTCAGCTCCTTGTTATAGAACAGCAAGTTGTGCAAAAAGTACTGAAACATTGAACAGTTGGACATGTGCATTCAAAAGTTTAGAGAAGGTCAAATTAAGTTCACCTGTAAAGGTTATAGTACATTTTAGGTTCATCCTGAAATTTCACCCGAAAGCCGAATATAATATATTATATATCTAACTTTTTGTGAGTAGTGTATGTGTTTATATATATTCAAGAGCTGGACAATATTAAATATCAATAGTTTTTACTACAAACATTAATAACAGTAGCCTAATGTGATATATTTGAGATGACCATTAGTACTTGCATATTACATTAAATCAGGTGATCAGCGACAAAATACTGTTTTCTGTTTTTATTGTAATTATACCAGCCGGACATTGTGACACTTACAAAGGTGTGGTCACATTTGTGAATATGTATGTGTTATTATTTTAACAACAACAACACAACACAACACAACACAACACTCTGGTTCTGTCCTGAGCCTAACCGGGCACAACAACTGGATTCGGTTATGACATTTTGTACTTCATTCACATGCACAGTTCTGTATCCCATACATAGGTACTTAGCCCTACATATGCATTTAACGTAGGCGTAGGATAACTTGAAAACATGATTTCTTGTCTCATTTTGAAACTTACATCAGCAGGTGTAGTCTGGTATGTCATTCTGAACCCCCCTCCACAATGATTATAATTAATAATTGTCTTCTTTTACCACATTGGGGGCCCCACTAATGAGCTAAATCCTTCACTTCACTTCATTTTTTATTTTATTTTATTTCTGATGAGTCGACAGCGCCAGGGATCTATTTCAAAAGCTTTACTGGAATCTATCTGCACTCTGTGGAAGTTCCCTTGCTTTCCACACGGGCACCCTGGCTCAAGATCCTGTTCTTGTTCAGCGTGATTCATACTTATTTATGAATTAAATATCCAACTTCACTCTTCAAAACTGAAACAACTATCTAACCGTCATTCAAAATCAGCATTTCAGGCCGAAAGCTGCCTGCCCGTGATTTGACTCCCCCTCTCCACATTGTGCCGTGCTCTTCCCAGCGTGGTGCTTTTAACGCTGTATTTTAAATTTACCGTTATAATATTGCATCAAACTGCAGGAGATGTCTGTAAAATCCATATGAGATTTCTTATAACACCCATGGCACAAAATAACTATAATAAAACTATAAATTTGACGTGAGTGGTCTGCATAGCCCGCTCCAGTTTTGAGGGCCTTCTGGGATCAAGTTGTTAGGAGAATGGAATCCATATACGAGTGTCAACGTTTCATAAATCCAGTAAAACTCCCCCTGTACACCCATCCAGCGAGGCATCTAGATATACATATTTAGAATACTTAGAATTTGTGCTTTAAATTGTAAACACCAAAAGTGAATGAATGGAAAGAAACAGCTTATGGGGTATAGCGAAATTGAATGAGTAACACAAGGAATTAAAACTCCCTCATTGAGGTGAGATGGAAGAGAGTTGAACGTAGGTTTAAACATCGTTTTTAAATTATTAATAAACCACCTTTGGTATCAATGGGGACCCTGAAATCTATCAACAAGTTCAACTCCCGTCACATTCGTGCTGCTGCAGCTGCTGCTGGATGTACTTGAGACGGAACGTCCGATTTCCGAATTGTACTGGAACGCAGCGTCAAAAGAAGCGAGGAGGTGGGGGTGGGGATGCGGTACCGCTGGGTGTCGGGAGGGGGCGCACCATGCCTTCAGCCTGTCAGCTGCCATAGTTCACCAGCCGCGGGAATACTAAATAAGATCAACACAAATTCAAACAGGAGAGCTGCATCACTGGGATTGAGTTGAGCACATGAAAAAGTGTTTGATAAATAAGAAGAAAAAAAAAACGACAAAAAACGAAAAGGAAAAACAACAACGACGAGACGGAGAGCGACAAATGAGAGAGCGCGGCAAGGGATGGTGAGATTTGAGCCTTGGCGTCCGCCTTAATGAGGCTACTCGGCTCTGACAGATAGAGGCGGGGATGCGGTGAATGGGGGCAAGCGCGCATAATCACACGCACGCACACACACACACACACACACACACACACACACACGCACTCACACATACACATACACGCACTCTCATACACATCACACGGACACACTTACACACAAACACACACACGCACACACTCTCTAAAACCTTAACTGACCGACTTAAATCTCACTGTCACTGACTCATCAGCGACAAAGCTCCGTGATTTGCAAGTGAAACGAGCTCAGGCCCTCGCGCTGCAGTTCAAACCAGATCAGATAGCCGGAGATCAAACATGTGCGAGAACAGTCCAGTTATGCAAACTAGGCCAGGGGTGGTCAGACCATATGCTGGGGCTATATCAGACATTTGGCATGTGCTGCGAGACCACCACTTGGTGGTAACAGATAATCTTCCCCACATGACAATCCCACAATGCAACCCCCCCCCCCCCCACCCCCCAAGTGGGTTTGTCATAATCCTCTCTCAACCTCATAAACAGCACTTTTGGTGAATTTAGTTTGTACTGTAAAGCCTCGGCTCAACCGGCCAGGAGGTGGGAAAAACCTGCCTAATGGCTGTGGGTTTTGATGTGGTAATTAACCCTCCTTTTTAGAGAGGAATGGATCAAGGGGGTGTTGGATTCTGCATCACTGATAATGTTCCCAGTCTGCGTTGTAGAGGGAGAGGGACAATAAAAAGGAGCATCGTCACCGCCCCAGTCACGAATCGTACCTTTTCGCTCACGTCGAGCGCAGCGTCGCTTTTCATTTGCTTCTCTTCTCTCTCCACTTTTGTCGATGGCGGGGGGGTTTATTTTGTGCTCTAAATGGACAGACCTCATTCTTTTGGAGCTGGAGCAAGACACTCTCCTCATCAATGGAAGCCGAGTGTGTCGATGGCTGAGGCCCCCCTCCCCGGGTTGTTCTCATCCGAGGAGACAGCTCCATTTAGATCTCGCATTGATACTAGAGCCACGATCGTCATCAGACGCTTCCCGCCGTAATAAACCCAGGAAGTATTTTGCGGAATAAACTGATGCTTTTATCGGGCGGGGGCCATTCAGCCTGCTTCACACCGGATGCGCATCTCCGTCCCGACAGTCGGACCCAAGCAGTGTTGCACGAGTTGAAAAACTCGAAGGCGTCCCCGGAGCCAAGGCTCAGGGGGACGTGGCGGGAAACGACGCGTCACAGCTTTTCCGCCGCGCAGAATCCGACGCTCCGTCCGAATGAACGGACTTCCGGTTTTTCGTTTGGTGTGTTCGGTGTGAAGCTAGCGCATGTGTCATTCTCAGCAATCATCTCTTTCACTTGTTTTTTTATTTTTGTGCGTGACTTTTTTTAATAGCCCCGTGGTTAATCCCTCCTTGGATACGGTAAAGATTGAAGATAAGATAGTATCACGTGCTGCTCCCTAATTAATCTCCACAGGAATAAGCTAGTAAGTAGTACACTGTGAGTGTGCGGTAGGGAGTCTCGAGGGGCTCGCTGATCAAATCTAATTAGCCTTGTGGCCTGTATATTTATGCAGCGGCTGTAACCGCTTCCTGTCCCTAGGTTTTTTACTTCAGGGGCAATCCTGCGGGGGCCGTATTCGCCGGGAACAATACATGGCAGTTCATATCCGAGCCGCTGCTGACGAGAGTCTCCGGATATGGCTTCTCATGGTGCATGGAGTGGAGTGGAGGTGGGCCCATAAAATGTTCCCGTGTGTTTAAATATTCATCGCTGACCTGCGATCGCACAGCCAGTTGCTTAGTCATCCCCTTCAACTCTGTGTGGTTTTTTTTTTCATTTACCTTTCTGCCTGATTAGAATTATCGAAATTACTTCTGCAAAAACACATCCCGCTCTAAGACACTCAAAACACCCGGCCCCACACACACACATACACACACACACACACACACACACACACACACACACACAGAGGTGGTTTATAAAGTTATCCAGAAAAACCTCTAAAATCGAAGATTAGCTGGGATTATGCCTATTTAAAAACAGCACGATCATCATTTTCAATCATGAGAGGAACTCAGGTGATGCATATAAAATATTTAAACATTTTAAGACAGCATTAAAGCCTTGCGCCTATTTGTTGGGGTTGTAAGTTAATTGAAAACAATTCAATTTGTTCATATTTTAAATTAATTTCATTATTTGTTTTCAATATTATTATTTTTTCGTCAGCCTGTGTGAATAGGCAAGAAAAGCCACAATTAAATATAACCGCTGGACCTGGTTTACAATAAACTATGTTAGTTTTTTGCGTATGACACATTTTTTTATTTGTACGTTTTTTTGGGTCAAGTCCCTGAAACCCTAGAGAGAGTGGGGCTCGGCAAAAAACAGTTTGAATACAATTGCTTTAAACCATATACGCACACACACACACACACACACACACACACACACACACACACACACACACACACACACACACACACACACACACACACACACACACACACACACACTACCCACTCTACCTCCGCTGTCTCTGACCACTGTCTGTGAAGGAAGTTGGAAACCTAAATGACCCCACGCCTTTTGAGGAGACAAGGCTCCTTCCATTTGAGTGAAGAGAATGGATTTTTTCCCCAATTTTTTTATTAAGAAAGCATGACGCTTTCTCAGGCTGGTTGGCTGGCTGCCATTTTTTATTCTTTTTTTTTTTTTTTTTTTTCTTTCCACCCTTAATGCCCCGCAGTTCTCACATTATCTTTGGGAAAAGGGGCATGATGAAAAGGGTTTCGCGAAGATGTTCTTTTTGTTTTTGTTTTTTTTCATCACAGCTTTGTTGTTTTTATGTAGCGCATGTCGGCTTTTCATCTCCGCTGATAGAGTGGCTGTAGCTCACACACACACACACACACACACACACACACACCCCTCAAGTAAACTATCCCTCTCTCCCCGGCGCGTGTCCTGGCATGATGATTGAATTAGCGCTCGTCGCTATCTCTTGTGCCGGCATTCACGGTGCATCTTGCCATGTGGAACGTGATAAAACAACCCAGTGTGATTTGCATCCAGCCGGCACTTACCAAAGTTCAAAGTGACGCGATGCGGAAGGGTAGGAGAGAGGTTGTTGATGTTTTTTTATGATTCGAAATGAATCTCATAACGAGAAAAACCACAAACAAAACCTAATACTTGCTGAATGCTCAGATCTAGTGTCCTATTTACAGTATATACCCCAGTTCCCCCGCAGAGCAAAGCATGGTGGCTCTATCGCTCTGTGTTTGTTTTTTCCTTAATTTCCTTCAGTTCCTTCCTTCAGTGGAGTTCCTTCACGCTCCATTTTCTGTTTCATGCCAGATTGTTTGGTGTCAGACGCTGTATCTTTGCTGTCATGTTCTAGATAGATAGATAGATAAAGAGATAGACACACAGGTAGATAGATCGAGAGATCGATCGATAGATAGATGGACGGACTGACGGACCGACAGACCGACAGTATGGAAGTCTCTAACCATCTGTAGGGGTTTAGGGAGGGAGACTGGCACTCGGGCGCCAACATGGGGTGGGATTTTATTACAGAAGGGAACAGAAATGCTCGCTGGCCAAAATGATAAACAATAAACATTAATAACAATAACAATCAGTCGGGGCAACCGTGCTTTGGCCTGAAGAAAGATTGTCACTAAACGGGGCCTCTGTACGATCGCCGTCTTTGGAACCTCCGCCCCAACTCATCCTACTGAATGACTGCCGTGGCCAGAGCCACAGACGGCCCCTCTCTCCATTCTTTTGAGAGGTTCAGGTGATAAATCTGCATCGCTCCCTGCCTGTCAGACTGTTCCACCTCATAATCGACCTCTCCAACCTGCCGTGTAAACCACAAAAGGCCCTTGGCCAACGTAGCAAGTTGGACCCAGGGGGCAACACTTAATACCTTGTCTCCCGGTGCGTATTGTCTGAGCCTAGTGTACCTTTGTTCTCAGTTCCATCAGATACTGTACCTCATTGTTACTGGTGCTAGGCCCTTCCTCCCAGTTTTCTTTAATTAGGTCTGCCACGCTGCAGGGTCTCCTGCCGAAAAGGCGCTCAAAGGGAAAAAATCCCGTGGAGACCTGGGGAACCTCCCGCACCACAAACAACAGGGCGTCGAACCACTTGTCCTAATTATGGATATCATTGTGAACGAACTTCCAAACCATGTTTTTCAGCATTTGATTAAAGTGCTCCACCAGGCCATGGGTCTGGGGATGGTAAACGTTGGTCCGAATTGAGCGGACGCCCAGTAATTCATAAAGTTCCCGAAGAGTCCTTTGGAATCCTGACTTGGGAGACAACCTGAAACAGCAAATGCGCAACATTGTTAGCCATAATACTGCACAGGGTGTACAAAACGATACCCCGAGCAATGCAATCTCACGACCCGATGAGGTCCAAACCGAGTCTTTTGAACGGGACCTTGACTAGTGGGAGGGGCCTTAATGGCGCTCTTGGCATAGCCCGACCAATAGAAACTGGCAATTATCCGCTGTAGTGTTTTATCATGTCCGAGGTGACTGGTCATCAGGTTAGGGTAAGCCACCTGGAAGAGCCCAGCGGCTCTTTGGGGCCAACAACTGGGTAATTTACACTTGGGTGACACATGCGTCTGGACGCACCAACACGGCTCCGATTTTAAATACCCGCTCAAAGGCCTTGCCCAGGGTCGTCTTGCGATTACTCAAGCGGAAAATTGTCCATGGGGAAGGCCAATGGGATCGGGGAAGATCCAACTTTGGGTTTCCCCGCTGCGGGACTAGTTGAGCCCACCGATGACCTCTCCGTGTCACCGCGCGCACATCCCCCTACCGACCGTGAGCGCCTCTCTCATCAACACCTCAAACCCTGGCCAATCTGTGCCCAGAATCAGGGAGTGCAACAGGTGGGAACTAACCGCATGCTTCATCCTATGCTTTTTCCCTTGTGACAAATTTCGAGCCAGCCATTGGATACGCGTGAATATCCTCATGCAGACAACAAATTTTCACCTATGATGCCTCCACCAAAGCCCCTGGTCGAACCAGGCATTGTTTG
>NC_137201.1:7823086-7825586 GCF_960531495.2 Zeus faber
CTGGTTTGGAGGGATTTGCCCTAATCTACCCCACTAGAAGTAGCCCACTATTGTTGCCTGTGGGTTTGCCGGGTTTTAGCATGGGAACGTGGTCTGTGGAGCGAAAATATTCACCATACAGAGGGAGCAAGGTTGGAGCTTCACGGCACGTGCGTGTGAGTGGGTATGTGTATGTGTGTGTGTGTGTGTGTGTGTGTGTGTGTGTGTGTGTGTGTGTCGGATGCGGATGCATGCGTTGAGGAGATAAAGGGACCACACTCAGTGACGTTGTGAGAGACTTTCCTTGGTTATTTTCAGAAAAACTGCACTTTTTCAACAAGACCTCTTTGACTCGCAGTGTCTTCTACGGCTGTGAAACCGTACAGAGCTGTCCATGGTGCTCACCGTCCGCTGCACAACACCGTGAAGCAACGCACTAGAGTCTACAGCCGGAGACAATAGGTTGTAGCCTCTACTGAATTAAAGTTTGACGCAATAACACATCTATTTCACATTTACACAGTTAGTACTAAGTCAAACGTCAAACAGTTCAGTTCGGGTAAATGATGATGCTGATGTGGACATAAGGTGCGGTTGAAAGCGGTCCAGGGCTTCTGGGAGCGCGGCTTGACCACAGCTTATCGCGCTCCGATAAGCCATCAGCTATCAGACAGCCATCACAGTCGCATAGATTGCGTTCCATAATGCGTCCCGGCAGAGCGAGCTGCTAGATACAGCACCGCGTTTATTTTCCTCCCTTGAAAACTTGCTTTGACGGTGTCAGGTGGCACTCGGCACATACTTCATTCCGCTCTACACTTGACGAAAAAGCACAGCTTCAGCCTGCAATGTTTGAACGAGGCACCAAGTCGGATCGTGAGGTCCGCGTCTCCGCAACTCGTCCCCGCACCGACGAAAAAATACAAGGTGCTCTTGGGATTATTAGGAGTCTGGCCCGACCGCGGTTAGCGCTGCCAATGATTTTGAACCAGCCACACACGCTAGAGTCTCATCAATGTGAAAGGAGATACGCGTGGGCTGAATGAATCAGCCGCACGGTTTGACAAAGGCATCAGCGGTGAAGGCAAAACCTAATCGCAACCGCCCTTATCCTACGTCAAACCCATACGCAGACGCTCGGCTCGAATTCAATCTCCCCGCTGCAAACGCCATTTCTCACCGGTGCATTGTGAGAAAAGCCTCGCCGTCCCAACACACACACACACACACACACGCCTCAAATTTTTTCTTTTTCGTTTGTCGAGCTGCTGATCCCCCGGTGGAATTCCTGTGTTTGCTATTTTAATTTAAATAACAAATAGACCGGACGAGCTACGCCCCCGGTTGCGCAAAGTGCGGTGCTGTTACCCAATCCCAGATCTCGCTCACGCCGTGTAAATGTCCCATCTCCATGCGTCTAGTTTAGCGCAATATTACTTTGCCTGTCTAAAAAGGCACCCCGCCCCTCTCTGGCACTGGGTCTGAAGTCCCCCCGCCCCCCGCTTCACTGACTGTTTTTTGGGGGACATATTTGCCTCTCTCAACAATATTTTCAGTAGGACAGAAGGTCCCCAGCGGGCAATACAATACGGTATCGCTTCTTTTTGATCCGGCGTCAAGAAGAATGGCAGTGGAACTGAAGTAGGCCATGACTCAGGAAGCACACTGACTGACTGTTGAGGTGGTGTTGTTGTGGAGGAGAGGGAGGGAGGGAGGGAGGGAGGGAGGGAGGGATCTCAGCGGTTCTCTCTGTAAAGGATTGTGTTGTTGGCTCTCCGAGGACATTGGCTTACGTTTGTCTTAAAGCGGCGAGGGAGTTTTTGCGGCTTTTTCCTCTGCACCTGAGCCGCAGTCTGTTAATAGTATCGGACGGGGGAGAGGGACGGGGGGAGAGGACGGAGAGGGCGGGGGAGGTAGAGCGAGCTCGGCTAAAAAACAGGAGGAGATGTTTGAGACGCCTCACCCACCCTCACCCGCTTTTGAGAGCAAGAGCATCTGGCATTCAGACGGTGGTACTCAGTTGGACCTCTCTCTCTCTCTCTCTCTCTCTCTTTCTATCTCCCTCACATCCCCTCTCTCCCATCATGTAAGTCTCTCATGCTTTATCTCCCTTTCTCTCTCTCTCTCACACTCTCTCTCACTACCTACCTCACTGTCTCTCTCTCTGTCCCTCTCTCCCTTTCGGTCTGCCCCCTTCCGCTCTCCCCTCCTTCTCTCTCTATCTCTAGCGCTCTATTGCCCCCTCTTTCTCGCTCTTTCCCCCCTCCTCCCCCCCTCCCCTTCTCTCACAAGACCCACCTCACTGTCTCTCTCTCTCTCTCTCTATTTCCCCTCCCTTTCACCGCCCTGGCAGTCCCGCTCTCTCTTTCTGTCCGCCCCTTCCTCTCTCTCCCCTCCTCTCTTTCTCGCTCCCCCTTCTCTCGCACGACCCACCTCGCTGTCTCTCTCGCTCTTTTTCCCCTCTCTTTCCCACTCTCCCATTCTTCTCTATTTCTCTCTCTCTCGATCTCTCTTTTTCTTT
>NC_137201.1:7828086-7915586 GCF_960531495.2 Zeus faber
TGGCCGGGGCTCAACTTGTGGTGGCTCAAGAAAGGCACCGATAAATACACAAGGCCCAGACCGCTCAAGTTTTGCCGGCGGTGAACTGTAAAAGGTTTTTCGCTCAGGATCACTCGGAGGGCCGAGTCGCCTCGCGAAATGTTTTGACATCCCACGAAATTTGCATTCCAGAAAAGAACAGAAATTGTGGTAATTAAGCGACGGCAGTTCGCACTGCAAGAGCGCGTCCTTTGTCTGAGAAGATGGAAATGGCTTCCCCGCAACAGAGATGGCAGAACAAAGGCGGCGATTTCAATTGTTTCCGCGTTTGCAAAAACCACCCCCACCCCCACCACCACCCCCACCCCCCCGACAAAACAAAGAGAGTTTACATCTCAGACAATGAAGTCTTTTTGAAGATCATGTCCATCGCACGGTTCACTTATTTAATCAATGCCGGGATGTGGAGATGGAAAAACCTCATCATAGGGAGAGGAGGAGTGATTAGAGAGGCAGGTGTCCCCCATGCAGAGAGGAAATGGAGAGCCATTCCAGCTTGATGAGCGACATCCAGGCAACAGCACGCAGGGTAATATTTACACACACCTGGTTGTGTGTGCGTGTGTGTGTGTGTCTACGTGATCCCCTGCCGTTATCTGACGAACCAGACCGAAATCAGACGGATAAATAATGCGAGACAAGGAGAAGGATTTTATTTCCCACTTTCGTGTTAATTTATTGCGTGTTTGTCGCAGTGTATTCTTTGGATGATATTTTTTGGGTTGTTTCAGGGAGTGCATCCGTCAGCGTGCCGTTTTGGTGACAAAACAAGCCCAAAACAATCGCGTCCTGTAACTTCTTCCCAAAATCGTGATTGGCGTGGGTTTTTTTCGGGGTGACATCGGGTTGCGGTTTTTAATGACAACGTGAGGTGTGTGTGCGAGGGAGGGTAGGCGGAGGACCCATGGGAGCGGAGGGACATGCCCTCTAACAGCAGGTGATATAGGATTTTTCCAAACAAGCAACCACATTTTAAAACAAGCCCAAAGTCGCATATTATAAGTGGACTTGGCCACCCTGCAAGTGATATTCATTACTTTTAGTGAATATACTAAATGGTTATTTTTCATGAATGTATAGGATTTTCCCAAACAAGCAACTACATTTTAAAACAAGCCAAAAAATTCACTCAAATCTTTCAAGTGACTTCGGAAGACAACAAGCCCCAAGTTGCTTATTAGAAGCAGTCTTGGCCACCCTGCTTTTGATATTAATTACTTGTAGTGAATATATGGTTCACTTTCAAGCCCAAATTCGCTTATTACTGTTCAGGCGGACTTGGCAACCATGTTTGCGAGCACATATCTTACGTGTGACTTTCTGGTTTTTATACATTAATTTTTTTCTTAATAATATTCCAATTGCCAATTTGTTGTCCATTCTGAGCCGAGCCACTGGATACACACGTCTCTTTTTCCTGCTGCCTCTATAAACGGTGTAGGCACTTAGTGCTGACCACTAATCTGGTTCATATGGTCCCTGCTGTCTCATAATGCCGCCTCACATGTGCTCCTAATGGCCCGGGTCTCCAAATAGAATAGAAGAGGACAGCACATGCACACACACGCACACACGCATACACACGCACACACGCACACACACGCACACACACAAAAGTCCGGAGAACGGAGAATGAGTCACTTCTGTGCATCCCCCATCTATGTGGAAAGATTACACAAAGCCTTTATGGTGGCTGCCATTTTTCAAGCCATTGACGACTTTGGTATTACTTCTGCCCCCGCTGACCCGTCCCGGCAGAGTAGTTTTAGATATTCACGTTGATGAATGTTTAGTTGTTAAGTTGCCTTTGACGGATTTCCTCCGACGTGGAGCTCCCTCGGACTTGCATCTGTCAAACGGCAAATTGAGGATGTGTCGCTGTAAACCGACTTCTGCCTCCCCGTGATTAATCACGACTTTGGTTCCATAATGAGTCCCTCGGTGTGCCTTAATATCCGAATTGATTGCCAGATCACCATGTATTTACACAAGCAAATCCTCACAATCAAACCCACCAATATTGTAAGGTATAAATGGAAGATTACGCTCCGCCAATATAAATATCGGATAATCACAGCTTTAGGGCATTAAGGACGATTATTATTTGTATTTACGAGGTATGTTGAATCGTAATCATAATCGTAGATTTTGGTTGGTAATGTGCCTCTGATGGGGGACTGTTGCCATGGCAGGGGGGTATTTTTCCCCCCTTTGGTCTGGATGGTGTTGGCCCCTCTCTTGGACACTGTGTCAGTGATGAACATTGATCCCGTTTAATCTTGCTGGCTTGCCGCTAATGCTGATCCTGATGTGCGAAGGGAGATGATGGTCTACACGGGACAGAACTTTTACTGGATTAGATTCTCTAAATGAGGACTTTATCCTCTTCCTCTTTCCTCTGTTCCTCTTTCAACAATTTTCCAGCCACATGCTAATGTACAGTATTTTGCATGCGACTAGCACAGTGGATAGAACGTGGTGTGTGTGTGTGTGTATGTGTGTGTGTGTGTGTGTGTGTGTGTGTGTGTGTGTGTGTGTGTGTGTGTGTGTGAGTGTGTGTGCATGTGTGTGTGTGTGTGTGTGTGTGCAGGCATTGGGGGGTAGTGGGGGGTGGCCTGCCTTAGCACCTCCCCCTTTGGCCCTTGATGTCCCGGTGGCCTTTCTATCGTTCGTTCTTTTTTTGCTTTTTTTTTTTTACCGTTTTTTAATCGAGGTAGCGGAATTTCTGGGCAAGATATGCATATTCATGAGGAACACGTCCTCGGCATGCCTGGGTTCAGGACGCCAACGATCTGCCCACAATCTGACAAATTCCTTCAAATGCCGAAACAGATCTGGATGGGCCGTTCTAGGCAGCCTGGGAACCAGACCAATCTGCAGCTCATGTTTCGTTCACTCTGGCAGAATACGTCTGGCCACCCTCCCATTCAAACAGATTTCCACCGGACCTTGCCAGGGTCAGGCCAATCACAACCATTTATCTAATATGGGGCGGGTTTGATACAATGACCGAGAGCTGTTGAGGCACCTTGCCAAGATGGCTGCCACTGATGTGGAATGGTATGTTGAATCCACTATTGCGACAGTAGTAAACAAACTGGACGGTGTATTTTCCCTAAAAAGCTTTCCTTGATAAAGATAAGGATAAAATATAAAGGCACTTTATTAATCCCCAAAGGGAAATTCCAGAAATAATAAATAATATAATAATAATAAAGATTTGTTTGCCGTACTTCGGGATTTGGTGAAAGTCGAATTTACCAACTCACTCGCTCAGCGCTACGTCACACGGTTCCTTGCTCTGATTGGTTGTAGGTCCATCCGATTGCGTCTGGAGACATTTTGGTCTGCCTCCGTTGGTAAAGCCCCTTGGAAATCAAAAACTAACATAGAGATTCCAGACTAATACGCATTTGCAAATTTGTCTGGGGAGGAGAGTCGCAAAAAAGTTTGATTAAAAAACCTTTATTTCCACAGGTGAATCCATTAAAAAAAGCCAACATCTTTTCCCCCCAAACTTGACTACTTCATCAGGGTGTGTGGATATATAAGTCTTTTGAAATCCCACTTTTTTGTTCCAGAGCGTCCCGGAACCCCCATCGAGATCAGTTATTTTTACCTTGTACACTTTCCCTCATACTGCATACGAGCCTACCTTCACTACTTCTTTGTAAAGTACATATTCCACCAGAGAGTGGCACCGGGGCGTTTTTCCCCCAGTGCAACCGGTTAAGGCAGGGGTCTCAAACTCAACTTACCTGGGAGCCGCTGGAGGTAGAGTCTGGGTGAGGCTGGGCCGCATCAAGTATTCCACAAAGAAAGGGAAACTTCTTTTCCCTTTCCTATTGCAACACTATGCTGTCTTTATTAGGTCACTGATTACTCTTGTTGAGTCCCCCCACTTCCTAAGTCCTCTGTACCTTGCACTGGGTGACAGCATATATTTTCCTTCCACTTAGTGTCACTCCGGAATCACGTTTCAACCAAGTGACTAACGTGTTGGCTAACTTGTCAACAAACACCACCGTAAGCTGTCACGAGCCTGAGCTATTGTAAGTGATAAAAAAAATATAAAACGCCCAGGGCAACGACTCGGCAAAAAGGTGCGTGTGAGAAAAACGTGCGGGCCGCACTAACACTAAACTTTAATGTCAAGTAGGGGGCCACAAAATATCGTCCTGCGGGCCCCTAGTTTGAGGCCCCTGGATTAAGGCATCAGAGCAGTAGGGCTGGGCAATAAAACGATCTCCATACTTTTCACGATAAAATCTTCCATGATAACGATGATACATTTATGCGTTTTACTTTCAATACGGTACGATAGGGAGTCCATTTTCCTCTACCTACAAAGACACCACACACTCTCCAGCTAGGCAGTGTGCAGCGGGGAGGAGGTCCCCAGAGCTGACGCCGCGGATCTTCCTCAAACACCGACTTGAACTCAAACTCGCCCTCCTCCAAACGTCTCCGCATATAATCACAGAATTTCTCTATGTAATATATATTTATTATTTATTTATTATTATTATTTTTTTGTTTACATCATTTTAATTTAATTTTATATTATTTATTCAGTTTTTAATGTAAAACCTTATTATTATTATTATTATTATTATTATTATTATTATTATTATTATTATTATTATTATTATTATTATTATTATTATAAGGCTTATTATTTTTGAATATATATCGTCATAATTATCGATCCATATAAAAAAACATATTGTGATAACATTTTGGCCATATTGTCCAGCCCTACTAAGCGGCGTGGGCATTAGTAAAACTCTCACTTACCGTCTACCTGCAGTGGGAATGCGGTCCGAGCTGTGACGGGCTCCTGTTGGAAGACCTCCCCGCGCGCTGCAGTTCGCCAACTCAGAGCCAGGTTCTGGTGATAGATTAACACTGTCTCACCCGCACACCGTGGCTTGTTTTCCTATTAAACCTGTGATGCACCCTCTGTTGATTCTGCCCGGCCCTGGCTCACTGTGCTGTGCTCGGGTGTATTTGTGTGTTTGTGTATGTTGCACAATTCTGTGTTCATCCTTGTGTCTGTGTGTGCGCGCGGATATCTCGACGTGCATGGGCCTGGGGGAGGCGGTGATATTGAAAAGGACTCCCAGGGACAACCGCCATCAATCACAGGCTCAGAAGGAAACAGGGCGGAGGATGAAGAGAGCGGAGAAAAACGGAGGTCGGCGGAGGAAGCAGAGGCTGGTCATGGCGGTGAAGCAGAGAGGGCTCTGGACGGGTGCGGCGTTGAGGTTTCGATTGGGTTGGCCTGTGTAGTTTTTATCCCTCAGAGATAAGCTGAGGAGCTCTGCTCAGCGGCTTCCTTCAGCCAGTAGCCAGAGCAGTACAAGAGCAGGCGATAAGAGCGCGTGAATGGGGCAAATTGAATTAATGCCGCGGCACGCCATAAAAGCCCTAACTATAATGCATTTTAAAAATCTCATAATGAGTAGAGAGCTGAAATAATTTCACACTCCAGTGCAGAAGATGGGCTGCTAACAAATTCCCGGGCTGCACCGTCACTGCCCGGCCTTTCGTCATTTAGTGTGACTGTGGGCGCTAGGTCCAAATGATACTCGCTGTTACTTCCACGGGTACTGCGGTGAGAAGCGGGGGAAACATTATCAGCAAAGGTGTTGAACCTCAAACAGAGCTCAAACAGAGCTGCGAGGGGCTCCCGGGTCACTTTTACAGTCGGATGAGGCAAAGGACACATCTGCTATGAGAGCACTCCTCCATTACTCTCAATTAATGGCTCGTTCAGCATGTGGGAGAACAGTCGGAGTCAGACCCTCGTCCCCTGCGTCCATCCCCCCCCCCCCGTTACAACCCCACCCCCAGTCCACCACTCACCCACATACAGACGAACTCGCACACAGATCCACAGAAATATGTAGGCCTGGTTCACCTCTCTATCCATAGACACACAACAGTGCTTCATACCAAGTCCCCGCGTCGAGCAGAGCCTCTGCTCGGCCGACGCACTCTCCCCTCCACGTTATTGCGGTCCACCCATCGTAGAATCTGAAATTACCTCTCCATCATCAAGACACAAATAGAGAGGGAAAGATGGCTCTCTGAAACACAGTAACCCCAACAGACGGGGGCTGATAAAGACTAATGACCAAATGAAAGCCTCCGGTGCGAACAGTAGCCTTTTTTCTTTTAAGAGCGGCGGAGAGCTGCATGACGATGACCAATTCAGCCATTTCCTCTCCTTCGCCTCGTCTCTTTGGTCTTCAAGCCCTTTTCCATGTATGCTTTTGTTTTTTTCTTCTCCCAGAGTTCTACCGGGGGTGGGGTTCGAGATCCTTCCGTTTCCCGATCGAGCTCGGTGCATGTGAGCATCTAACCATGGCAGTTATAAGTGGATAGGCAAACACTGACGCACATGACTACACAAATGAAACAGGCTTTTCCTCCATCATCAGAGCATCCCCGCGCTGACATACATCACACGGGCACGGACGCCTCGCGCCCGTCGACATTCATGCGCTCCTTCGCATGTGTCGAAAAACGCGAGCGTGCGTGCGTGCTTGCCACATGGATGGACAAACAGCAGTCACATCATTACAATTTCCACGGACTGTCATCGGCAAAACGCTCGCGTCTACACCCAGGGATGCGTGCGTTCACTTCCGGAAAACAGGAGAAAAACAACCAATTCCTTACTCCCGACGGCCCTCAGGGGAAGCCCAGAGCAGGGCAGCAACAGGCCAAAACAATTCATGTCTGCATACCCTTGGGATCCGTTTACTGAGGGAGTTTTCATTGGAAGGTTCCATATCGCAGACTACATTTACATGAACTCTGTGCAGCGCTGTCAGTCGCTAAGTGCGCGGCGGCGTGGGGACGTGCGTCCAGGGCCGGCTCTAGCCATTTGGCCGCTCTAGGCAAACTGTCGACGGAGGGCGGTGGGCGGGGGGCGTCGCGCTAACAGTGAGAATTCACTGCGTCACCGCGACAAACTATTGAAACGATGCCCCTCTATGGCATTGTGGCAGACGCGGGGGCGTTGTGACGGCGCTGGCTTCTTCCCGCCGCGGAACCTATCTGTGGGTAGAGTCGCCCACAAGCATATGCTCATTTTGTATTCTGGTCTTGAATGTGCCATGTTTTTTATTGCATTAGCATACCTGAAACACCGAATGAGAGCCTGTCCTGGAACCACGCTATAGCCGGGATCAAAAAACTAGAACCGCATTCGAGGTTAGAGAATACTCATGAAGGAAACAGAAGGCCTCGAACTCAGAGAACGCCGAATAGTTAGGGCGTCAGGGCTGATGGAAAACAAGTTCAATTGGATTAAGCAGGAAGTTGCCCACTAAATTAATTTAGAGGCGGATTAGAAATAATTTCCTCCTGGAAATGGGTTGTACTGTACGCATGCTTAACTTGTCGAATGTAGTTATGGACATTTAACGCCGTGGTCCCGGTGCACAATGGCCTGGTGTGCCTGTTTGATTTCCGTTTTCATTTTGTATCCTGGGACAAACAAGTCGCAAAACCGTTGTGTTGTTGGAAAGGAGTTGGGGCCGCGCCGCAACAAGATGAAATTGCGCGCGTACGCCCGTTATTGTTCTTCTTCTCATTTAATTAAAATCTTTCCCCGCGTTCCTATTTGTCGTCCCATCGACGTGGCAATGAATCATAACTTTAAATTTGAGCTTTGCTCGATGAGGTGCGATAATGAGTCGGAGTCATTTATTTTGTCATTTTCTGTGTCATTAGAGGAAGGAGGAGGGGAAAGAAACCGCTTCCTCCAGATGGATGTGCACGGTTTCCTGTGTCTTGGCCCTAAACCATGGAAAATAAAAAAAAGTAAAAAATAACTGTCAGCCTCCAGAGCTTCTGACGCTTCCACACCGCAAACGCAATTTACATTTTTTTTTTTTTCCCGCCGACATGACACACAGAAAAACGGAACGACCAAAATGACAATCTGTCTCAACTTGAGAGTGGGCTGTTCGGGAGCGTGAACAGAAAAAAAAATCTAAAAATCGGAGAATGCCCAAAGAAGTGTGATGTGTGGTGAAAGTACAGACATGAAAAGTCTTATTTCAGAGGGACTTTCATTTTCGTTCCTTTAAAAACGCAAAATGTTTTTGTAGGAGCCATGAATGGATTTAATGTGAATTTAGAATGAATTATAAATTGATAATGTTGTGGTGGTTCATAGTTTTGGTTATTTTGTTTGTTCATTTGATTGCTATAATCAGGTGACATGGTTATGGGCGGGGACATTTTTATCATTTATATCACTGTTCAGCTGCATGGCAGAGGTTAGAAAGGGAGAGTGGAGTGGACTGTAGTATATTTCGTTGACGGCTGATTTGGTCTAGGATTATTTGATTATTTGAGTATATCTTCTGCCCCTTATACTAAGTTGATTTCTTTAATTATTAATAGTGATAAAACTAATATTTTGATCTCTGCAAATTCTTTTATTTGGTAGTCCGTCAGACAATCAGCAAACAAGATCCTACCTCAGTCTCTCAGCGACCTATATTTTGTTTCCAGTAGTCACTACAGTTTGTATATAGATATAATATATATGTATTTATGTAATAAATACAAATATGTATAAAAAAAGGATATTTTTTATATATTGTTTATTTGATATCTATTTTTTGGATATTTATTTATATTTACATTCATATATATTGTATATACATATACAGTATATTTATTAATCTTATATACAACCTTTTTTCTATATATAACATGAAAAATATACCTATATATTGTTATATTTGTTATATTCATAAATAACATATATACGTTTTCTCTTAATTATCAGGGGAACGGAGTACATTTCCTTGAACCATTGTGTAGCCTGCACAGCATCATATTATGTTCAATTATACAGTATGTGGTATTATAAGCTTGTTTGTCTCTGCAATCTTTTCCCCTCTACATTTGCTGTGTTGGCAAAGCTGAGTTTGTGTGTGAGTGTGCGTGCGTGTATGTGTGTGTATTCTGTGTACACTGTACTGTGTACTCTCTGGTGGAATGTGTGTGTGTGTGTGTGTGTGTGTGTGTGTGTGTGTGTGTGTGTGTGCCATGTGAGTGTTTCTCATCCTGGCTTCTGCTCTCCACTGTCTTGTTTGCTCTCTCCACAGCACCTCTGCCCAAATCTATTGCTTGAAATGTTTAAGTCTCTCCGCTAAGTAGGACACATGTTTTACTCGGGAGAAGTACGGTTTGCACACTGGCAACGTCCCTCGGCCTTTGGGGTTTTAAAGTAGACCGGTTTTGGCAAGAAACCTGCCAAGTGCGCAACCGCGGTTTAAACACGGCTACGTAACAGGCAGGCGCAGGATGACCAGGTGATGGAAGATGTGTTCGATTGAAGGGCACTTAGTCTTTGGACACATTCAGTGGTTGAGGTCAAGTCTACCCCATGGTGAATGCACCACCACCACATCACATCACAGTGATTGCCAATCAACGCCTAGGACCCGCTATTTGGTACGCATTCGGCCACGGACCGCAACCTGAGGATGATTTCATTGTTCACCGAACAGGTGAAACTTTGACTCACAAACTGAAAATAATTACTGAGAGCAAAATTAAAGTCCGAGGCAAAAAATAAAGGCCAAGGCATTGTATACAATACCTATTGAATGTGACTGATTTACACCAACTGACACCAACTTGACACGAACTGAATCAAATAAACAAAGACTCTGAAAATCCAATGACTCATATTACCGATGACTTGTCAAGAACCGCATCCTAAAAACGAGTCGACCCTTAATCACCACGAACAGTCCACTTTCGGTGTGAAACTTGTTCTGAGCTGGGATTCTGGCTGGAACTGATGAATTAGACAGATAAGTACAGCTTTGCCATTTGGATCTTGCAACACCAGAGCTCATTTCCATCCTGTCATTTTTTCAAAGTGGAAAACTGCATTTTCACGGCACACCTGGCGAGCTCACACGGCCGCGGCGTGGTGGTCGAAAAACTATAGTTAGGGAGATGACAGTGAAACCAGGATCAAGACAGTCATTGTTGTACATTCTCTGTCGTACAAATGAAAAAAATGGTGAAGTGTATTGACGAGTAATCATTTTGCTGGCGACCCCCTGGAACCTCTCGATGGACCCTTCGAGGGCCCACGGTCCCCACGTACAGAACCCCTGAGTATATCGTACCCAACCGTACCGACTCGCCCGTTCGCTACGACCTCAGCCCTCCACCTCCTGGAGGTAGAACGCGGCTCCTCCAACGTGCCCTGACCAGCCCGAGACAAAGGCGCGACCATTTTTAAGGTCCTTCACTACGTCCGACATCGGAGCGTGGTTCGTGGTACACTTCCTCTCTCTCTGTCCTCGCCGCTGCCACCTGGATGTGTCCGGGCGGCTCTAATGCTATTCGCTGTTGAAGTGCTGGCGCATGAACGTGCATAGGGCGCAGAATCTGAAAAATAAAACAACAAAAAAAAAACGGAAAACCTGCAATTACTCTAAAGAGGTACAAATTCCTAAATTTTCACATTGGTTAATTCCGTACACGATACATTACAGCTCGTTAATGCAGAAACTTCTCCCTTGTTTCACCCGGGAGAGGTGGCCGATGAACGATTCTGCGAACGATTAATAATTGCGTGCTACGATAGCTGCACGTGTGAGCAGGATAATTGAATTTGTGCGTGAGTGTGTTCCAGAGTATCTGCTCGTGTGTCAGCGGTGAGAGAGGAAATAAAAAGCACGGGAAAAAAACGGGAAAAGATGACAGAGCAACCAGAAGTGTGAAGAAGAGAGAGGAGTGAGAAATTGAGGCTGTAAGATAGATTGTGTCTGCATGTGTGTGTGTGTGTGTGTGTGTGTGTGTGTGTGTGTGTGTGTGTGTGTGTGTGTGTGTGTGTGTAGTATGTATTGTTAGTACAGCGTGTCAGTCACACTGAGCCTCTGAGTCCAGAGTGTGCAGTCCAGGGATCCTGGAGTTAATAGATTTCCGTCCCAAAGTACTTGCGAGCGCTGATCTCCTGCTGACTGCTCCACACTCTGCTTTAGGCCGAGGGGGAGGGAGGGAGGGAGGGAGGGAGACTCTTTACCTCCACTAACATTGCCTAATGTACCTTATCACCCCCCCCCCCCCCTCGGGGCCGGTTTTCCCTTCCTCCTCTCCTTTTCCCCTCTCCATCGCGTCTTCACCCCTCCTCAGATTGGTCTCAGGTGCAAGCCATCCCATAATAATTTTGTCTTCTTCATCCTCATCCCCGCCCTGCGTCACAAAGTGCCCCTCGTTGTTTTTCTCACTTCGCCGGCGGATCACATTTGAGAGGAAGCGGCAGCAGGAAGCTGTTCTATTTGTTCCCACCACACAGCCGTATCCGGGACACCCCCCCCCCCCCCCCGCCCCCCTCTCCCAGCTCAGTCGCCATCCCTCTCCCTCTCTTCCTCACCCCCCCTCCCTCTCTCTCACTACCTCTCTCCTTCTCTCCCTCTGTCTCCATCTCCCTCCCTCTCTTGCTCTCTCTTCCCCTCTCTCTCTCTCTCTCTCTCTCTCTCTCTCAACTCTGTCTCCATCTCTCTCCCTCTCTTCCTTGCCCCCTCTCTCTCTCTCGCCCCTGTCTCTCTCTCTCGCTACCTCTCTCCCTCTCTCTCTCGCCCCTGTCTCTCTCTCTCCCTCTCTCTCACTACCTCTCTCCTTCTCTCCCTCTGTCTCCATCTCCCTCCCTCTCTTGCTCTCTCTTCCCCTCTCTCTCTCTCTCTCTCTCTCCCTCCCAACTCTGTCTCCATCTCTCTCCCTCTCTTCCTCGCCCCCTCTCTCTCTCTCGCCCCTGACTCTCTCTCTCTCTCTCGCTACCTCTCTCCCTCTCTCTCTCGCTCTCTCTCGCTACCTCTCTCCCTCTCTCTCTCTCTCCCACCTCAGTCACCATCTCGCGGCAACAGGAAGCTGTTCTTTTTGTTCCCGCCACGCAGCAGTATCTGAGACAACCCCCCCCCTCTCTCTCTCCCACCTCAGTTGCCATCTCTCTCCCTCTCTCCCTCAACCCCTCTCTCTCGCCCCTCTCTCTCTCTCTCTCTCTCTCTCGCTACCTCTCTCCCTCTTTCTATCTTTCACCTCAGTCGCCATCTCCCTCGTTCTCTCCCTTGCCCCCTCTCTCTCGCCCCCTCTGTCTCTCTCTCTCTCGCTACCTCTCTCCCACCTCTGTCTCCATCTCCCTCCCTCTCCCCCCCCCCCTCTCTCGCCCCTGTCTCTTTCTCTCCCCCTCGCTCTTTCTTTAAAAAAAAACCCAAAACGCCCCTAACCCTCCCCGTCTCTGCCTCTCCCTTTCTCTCTCTGTTTTATTTTCCTCTGCTGGATGGTCCTTATTTTTTGATTTTTTTTTTCTCTTCTTTTTTTCCAACTTTATTTATTGAGTTATTGATTTATTGATTTATTGATTTATTTAAAGAATACTCTAAATAAAAAAATGCGCCTATACCGCTGGAACACAGAAAACTGGAATTCAACTCCCCTCTCTCTATCTCTCCGTCTCTCCCCGCTCTCATCCCTCTTCCCACACACACTGAGTGTCCTTGTACTGTGGGCAGTGTATATATGCACAGTAGCACTTGAGACAACTTTTCCTTTTTTTTTTTCAGTATGGGCAAAGCCACTTAGCAGCTTTATATAGCAAGTACCCAAGGAGAGGATTAACTGTCGGAAGCATCAACACAGTGGCCCGCAGTCATTCCCAACATGTGTGTGTATGTGTGTGTGTGTGTCTGTGTGTGTGTGTGTGTGTGTGTGTGTGTATGTGTGTGTGTGTGTGTCTATGTGTGTGCGCAAACACACACACACATACACACACACACACACACACAGACACACACTCACAGACACACACACACACACACACATATGCACACACACACATATGCACACACACACACATGCACACACACAGACACACACTCACAGAAAACACTCACAGACACACACACACACACACACACACACACACACACACACACACACACACACACACACACACACACACACACACACACACACACACACACACACATATGCAAACACACAGACACACACACAGACGCACGCACACGTGCAAGGGTGAACTGGCACTACAGTGCATTCTTCATTACCATTCCAAAGCTGATGGCTTCTAATTATCTGCCTGGGCTCTGATCAGTCTGTCTGTAACAAGCTAATTAGACGCAGTCTTGTACAATCATAGCCATTACCACGGAAACACGGCCGGGAGATGTAGCAGCCAGCGGGTGGAAGGTGGGGGGTGTGGGGGAATCCCGCTTTAGTCCCCCCCCCTCGCGACGACAAAATGTTAAGTGCCGTGGCTTTGATTTCCCCTTGATTAAGTTGCCTTTTCTAAAATCTTCAAGTTTTTCGGAACCCTTCCACTTTCCTCAGGAACTTGGAGAAGTGATCCGAACCGATCTGACATTTTGTGGCGGGAAAGAGAGAGATCATTGATTTGCTGCTCTGCTTTACACCACCGCCGCCGCCGCCGCCGCCGCCGCCGCAGCGTCGGCTTCCTGTTAAACGCGGCGCCGTCGGGAACTTTCTCCCCTCTGCGGCGAGAGCGGCTTTGAAGCCCGAGCCGATCTTCCTCTTCCTCCTCCTCCTCCCTGTGTTATTATCCCTCTAACAATCCTTTTAGGAACTGTCACACATTTCTTATGCCCATTGTGCGGCGGCGGTTTGGGCTCGCGCTCCCTGGCGAGTCGAAAGGGGACGTAGCGCATTGTGTTTCGTCTCAGCAGCTCGACAACACACGGGGCCATTTTGAACCATAAGCCAGTTTAAAAGAAATAAGGAAGCTGCGCCGCCTCCGTGTTCACATCCAGCCCAGCCAACGCTTTAAAGTTTCCTCTATCGCATTTACATTTTAAAGACTTAATTTCTTGCGGCTTAGCAAACATTAGCTCAGGGAAGAAATGACAAAATAAAACCCAAAGTCAATCGGCAGTAACGTGAAACGTGATTCTTCGTTTTTTTTTTATACTGACTCGCACGCGGTGACGGGAGATTGAGGCGGCCATTTGTAACAGAAAAGCTCCTGAGCTGTGACAAAGCATCTGCGGAGTCAACTCCCCCCCGGGTTGCCAGGTTGGGAGAGGATGTGGCAGAAGCTGGATGGGGATTAAAAAAAAAAAGAAAAGTACACAAAAAGCCTCCGGTCAAGTACAGGAGAACTATTACGTAATGGGATTTGAAATTCATAGTTACTTTTGGCCCTCAGGTAAATCACCTGTGTATGTGAGTGTGTGTGTGTGTGTGTGTGTGTGTGTGTGTGTGTGTGTGTGTGCGTGTGTGTGAGTGAGTGAGTGAGAGAGAGAATTTTTAAGCCTGTGAATGTGACAGTTCAATATAACGGTGTGTGTATACATATGTTTTTTTCTTGTTATTATTATTTTTTCCTTTATTTTACCGGATTCATCGAATGGGGATTCAGACTCTTTACAGGAGAGACCTGGCCGAACGCATCAGATCATCCGATCATCGGATCGAAATTTCCACTGCATTCTACAACATAAAAACATAAACCATAAAAGGAAGTGCATCGCAGTCTCAAACCATATTTGAAACCTTGAAACGCGGAGAACAAAAATTGAATGGAAAAAAGTGGAAATCTAGGAGGGGAAACAACATTGCTTCCCGCTTCATTAACTATTGACGGCTAAACATAAACTCCGACGGTTTGAGGGTATAATATCACAGGTATTGGCGGCAGTCATGTGTCAACACGAGATAAAGGAACGTCTGAAGAGCTGCCAAGCATTTCAGTAAGCGCCGATCCTCAGAGGCCATCTGCCTGACCTTAGGGATCAAGACCTCTCTCTCACACACACACACACACGCACACACACACACACACACACACACACCCACACCGACATAGAGACATGCACACAAACACACACACACACACACACACAAACACACCTTGGCGGGTCAAGCCTCTGCACACAACCCTCGGCTCTTTTCTTGCTTCTCGCCTTGTGGGTTTGCAATGTGTTCCACGCTCGGGTCAATTTGAGGCTGTGTAATAGCTGCAGATTGTCAGAGTCTCTGATTTAATTTCCCCCCAGTACTGGACTCAAGAGCCTGATTTTGTGCATTATTACTCTGTTGCTGTGCTGTGAACATCTATCATTATTGGTGGGATTATTATTATTATTGTTATTATATTATTATTATTATTATTATTATTATTATTGTTATTATTATTATTATTATTATTATTATTATTATTATTATTATTATTATTATTATTACAGGGCCAGCTAAACAGCTATAACCTTCAGGTGTTCAGGCTGATGACGGTAAACCCTGGTATACTAGGCTCCAAAATACGGCATACCAAATCGGCCACAGGGGGCGTTATAACACGCAGACGAACTTGAAACCCGTTTGACCTCAATACCTTAAAGTCGTTTCTCATGCTGAACAAATTTGCCTCGACAACATATTAAGTCTGTCTGGATGGATTTTCCATCGTCTTGGAAATTTTGGAAAATCTTTGAAAATCTGCTTCTCCTGAACTATAAATTCAAACCACAATAAAAATGTGTATGCAAGTTCCATATGCATGCCTGGACAAAGGGACAAGGGACTGGAAAAAGAACGTCTGTGATATTCAGAGTTCTGAGTTGCAATATCTAATCTAGTGGCAGGTCCTTGAACGAATCAAAGTCTGACCTTGCCGGGTCCACCAAGGATAGCACTCTCAAGGGCCGTACCAAGTTCACATTGATGGCTATAATATCAGAGACACTATATGACTTATAAATGGTAAAGTGGAATTTAATATCTTAAGCCGTTGTGAGAGACCCTATGCGTTCCTCTGAATGGATGGTATTGGACGCTGTATTTGGAGGTTGTACACGGTGAATACTTTTAGAGACTGCTTGCAGCTTTGACTGTTGTCGGTTGATGGAGGCAGCTCATTGTTATTGTAAGAGGAAAAAAGAGCCGGAAATTCTTGGAATTTTGAAGCCTCAAACGAAATCTGGAAAACCAATTTCTGCATAACACACAAACACAGTCGATGTCTTGTTTGAACCGCGCTGGCACAAAGACCTTGTTCACGCAGGTGCATCCAAATCGATCCCCATACAGAGCAGATATTAGCAAAAAACAGACCAAAAATGAAGCAATTTTAAGTCCGACGTGCCAGTACGCCAGTCCAAAAAATGGTGAACCTGGATAAAACATTCGGAAACACATACTTCGGCGGAAGCTAGATACACAAATTTGAAATGTTCAGTATTTCTAGTTATATGACATGTCACATGTGACGTTTGAAATTGAACGATATGAGATTAACTGTACGGCCCTTATTTACTATAAATTCCAGAGGAAAAATCAAAGCCACGCAATGGTAATTTCCCACAGAAATATCACTGAAAATCGAAGACAATAGAGAAGCCGTTGTCCAAAAATCCAGTGGTCAAGATAAGTCACGCAATTAAAAAAAAAAGGTACTGAAGAAATTAAACGGGCAACCAGGAGACGGCAGACCCGGTGGAGCCCATGCTGCCTTCAAGTAAACTCGGAAAATCGTGCTGCGTTTCATATAACCCGGGAAACTGTAAAACGCAACCGACACGACTAAACTGGACTGTTAAGTATTGATAAATTATACCATAATAACTGTAATGTGTACCCAAAACTAATAAACTGGACCCCATGTATTGCTGCCTGCAGCAATATTTATTATTATTATATTTTATTATTTATTTCCTACTTCCAACTGTGTAGTATCATCGGTTACATGTTAAGCTACATTTTTTTACCAATGAAGATCCTTGCGCCCACCTTTACCCACTGCTGCCGCAGCATTCTAACTTTCCCTTCAGGAAAATGAATACAGTTTCCATCAGATCTAATCGAGTCTAATAATTCTGATGGCAGGTATGTGCGCTATCAGTTCATATCACGCCTCCGACTCCTGACACAGAGATGAGAGTGTAATGCGGCGCTACACCGAGTCATCCTCGGGCGATGCACTGCCCTCACACCGGCCACCCCGGCTTAGGGTGAGAGACTTAGTAATTGGATTCCAGGAATCTTCTTATTCACTCCGGTGAGACTGTGTGGAACAGACGACAAAATGCCCACAGTCATGAGGCATCATCTCCAGTTCCCCGTGGGAGGATCAAGGTGGGTTTTCACGGACCAGGGCAGATGAGCCCCGCCCAGCCTCTCCCTCCCTCTCCCGTGGGAGAGGCTGCGTGGCAGGATGGGAGCCTCCTGATGGAGGACGGGATCACCTCCACCAACCTCCACCAAGTGCTGCAGACAGCCTCCAAGACATTCACGCCCACCAATCTCTCTCTCTGTCTCTCTCTCTCTTGCTCACCCTCTCTGGCCTGGCAGCAATTTGAGAAGGGGGAGGGAATGTAGTGAAAGAGGTCAGAGAGATAGACGAAGAAATTGCTACCTTCAAGACGGCGCAGCAATTTACCTTGACCAGCACTCTGCTGCTGACTGTCAACGCGTTTGCATCCGTCCCATGTTAGGTGCAGAATTTATTTTCTATCTCCTTTGACTTGTGTTATTTCACATTTTCACCCACTGGTTCATATCAAAATAAGCCTCTCCTATGTGCCCTTGCTGCCTTGGCTGTCTACCGCAGCTTGTCTCCCTTCCAAGTTACAGTTACTTGACAGCTGTCACTTTAAAGAAGCACATCTCCTGTCACTGTCCCTGCGCTGCCCCCTCAGGCCCAGACTGGTACCTGAACAAGGTGAAGCTGAAGATCACCGACGTCAACGACAACGTTCCGGAGTGGAGCATGGAGCCGTACCCTTATCTGGCCGTCGTCTCCCCCGAGGCCCCCCCCGGCACGGCGGTCTACCAGCTCCAGGCCCGAGACCCGGACGAGGGCATCAGCGGCGAGGCAGAGTTCTTCCTGTCCGACGGTACGGGCTGCACTCTCTCACTCCCACACCTATACTCAAATAAACGCAGAGACACGCAGTGTTGGAAGAGGTACTCAGACCGTCTTGTTAGTGAGTTAGTGTGTCTAGTGAGTCTAGTGAGTGAGTTAAAGTACCAACACCATCACACAAGATGACTCTCGTAAAGGCAAAAGTCGCACATTGATATTTCAAGTATTTACAGTATTTCTCAACACTTAGATTGACTTTAAAATGATCCCGGCGAGGTGTACGGAAAACATAGGCATGCTTCATGAACTGTAATGCGTGTCAACGCAGCAAGCAAGCAGCCATTAAAGCAGGCAGCAGTCCAAGTCAAAGACTACTGTATATACTATATATACTGTTACTCTCCACCACTACACACATGTGCACACACACAGAGTAAATGAAGGGGATTAAGGAAGTGGTAGATGGGCAAATATGATCACAGGGTAAGTTACGATTATTTACAGGGTTCTGGAAATAAACAGAGAGAGAGAGACACAGTCATCACATAGACAGTTATTCATCAAGTCCTAAACTATTTTTACTGTCCTCCAGTGTTCATTCCATCCTCGGTCACATCCAGACAAGCACACGCACACACACACGCTGTACACACACACACACACACACACACACACACACACACACACACACACACACACACACGCACACGCACAGTCACAGGCTTTCACTATTTCTTTTCTCACACATGTAAAATATTTCTGACACTTTCTCTTTCCCTCTTCTGCATCATACTGAGCCAGAGAGAGAGACACACACACACCCACACACACACACACACACACACACACACACACACACGCACACACACACACACACACACACACACACACACACACAGCGGGTTGTTGGAAGGCTGCCATAGGCGTGAGTGGACCCCATGCTGCTCCGTGAGGTGGCTTGGGGTCCGTTAGCGTTAAAATAAAAAGTGTGAGTGGGGTGGATTTAATATTCGTGGTCAGAGGGTTTAGAATTCTCTGAACCACATAAGTCCATTTTTAATTTCCCAGATACTCATCAAGCATTCTATTCTATCCTAATATATTCCATTCTATTCTACCCTATTCTATTCTATTTTGTTCTATTCTATTCTATGCCAGAGGCTATGATATTGAATTGTATTCCATGCTTTTCTATTCAATGGTATAATATGCTAGTGTGTTTCATTGTATTGTATTGTATTCTATGCCATACTGTGCTTGTAAATTCTATCAAAGTCAGAATCAGAATCAGTTTATTTTGCCAGGTACATTTAGATATACTAGGAATTTGTTCCGGTGACAAATGGTGCGTTTCTCTACAGACAAAAAATGTCCTTCGAAAAAAAATGTACAAAACATAGAAAACAGAAAAAAGCAGATATATGAAATATACAGAATATTCAAAATGCTATACCATGCACAAATTATATAGGTCTAAGTTATGAATATGAATTGATTACTGAATACTACTAATATGCTGTTCTATTCTATTTTATTCTATACCATCCCTTCTCATTAGCTCTCATTAGAAACTAACGACTGTGATGATTGGCACCCAACTAAAAACATCTGTATGTGCAATAATAAATAAAATAATTTATGGCGACACATGCCAATGTGTTGGAATGCCAAACATCACGGCAATGACAAATTGGACATTTGTTTCCTTTAATCCCGCCTTTCAAATACATCCCAATAGGCTTAGCTGGAAACATGTAAAGAGGATGACTCCGGTTGACCTTACCCCATGTGAAGAGTTCTGTGGAGCTTACCCGGTTCTTTGGTATTTACAGTACTTTATGAGCCGGGGGTTCTGATTGGTAGATGAGATTAAAATATTTGTACGTGGATGAAAAAGCCTTCCACTTGTTATCTTCTTTGGTAAGATCAGCGTATGTCTGTTTGCATGTGGTCTCCAAAAATGTATTAAAAGCTTATGTTGTATTATAAACTGCGACACAGAAGGTCAATGTTTATTTTTCCTTTCATGTACATAATATCTGCAGACGGGTGCTTCTTCTTTCTTCCAACCTCCCAGATGGTGCCACAAACTCAAAGGTTTCCGAGAGTTGAATTTCCAAGCGTGTCTTGAATTTATGTATTCAAATGTATTACTTATGATGCTAATTTGGAAACTTTTTTGAATTTAACAGTTGTTTTTTTAAAGAAAGCCGAATTTGGAAATGTGGAAATACCTCTTTGGTTTTGTGAAAAAGAGACCTTTGTTTTCAACCAAAAACATATTTAAAAAATATTCAGAATGCTTAATTCGAATGCAAAATACAAATTTAAATTCCATTTAGGTAGGGGTCTAGGGTTCGACTTTATTAAAATTCAAGGAAATTCATGTTGTATGTCTATTGACTTCATGCAAAGTACAAATCAAAGAACTGGAAAAAATGCTACAGCTAAGAACAAAGACACACAGATACACAGATTGAATTAATTCTCAATATGAATAAAAATAATGGACAAAACATGTTGAAGGGAAACCTTCAGGAGATGAACAGCTCTGACAGGATTTTCCAGCTTGATTATCCATCAAGCAGCAACATGTGGATCACCACTTTATTTAAGGTTTAAAATGTATTTAAGACTGGTAACTGGTAAAACGGGGAGGTGTAGAGCAGTGGCGTAACTGCGTAATGGAGAGGGAGCGATTATTATAGATGTATTTATTTTCCTCCGTTTCCTACTTGAACTAAACAAAAAAAGCCCAGTGCGTCCCTTGTGAGTCAAGATTCAAGAGGTTATTTGTCACATACATGTACATACGGTCATACATATATGCAGTGAAATGTCATGACACCCTGTGATTACGCACAATAAGCTCTAAAAATACAAAAAATACTAAAATGTGCGTAACCCCAAGGGCAGCCCCAAGGGGCGGCGCCACAATTGCGATTCTGGGTTCTATAATTATATAATAGTACTAATTGTCTGTCTTGTATTAAATATACATCTATATCCCCCTAAATGAAACTTGCCTTAACTAACCTCCAGTACTTACCTCACAGAGTAGAAGTCCTGGAATGTCACACAGAGTAGAAGTCCTGGCATGCGTAATATGTGTGTATATGTGTGGTTTGGATGAAACCAAGGGTCGGTTGATCCAGTAGCCGCTCCCAGCACGCCATGAATAAAGGTGGATGTTCAACACCATTGTCTGCCCCGTGTCCACCTGCAGGGGGCGACAGCTGCTTCACGGTGGACAAGAAAACGGGGCAGGTGGCCACCACGGGGCTGTCGCTCCAGAAGGACCGGGAGTACCTGCTGAGCATTGTGGCCCTGGACCGCCTCGGCAGCCGCAGCATCCCCGCCATGCTTTCCGTGGTGGCCGGGGCCCGGGCGCCCCAGTTCACCAACAGCACCTATGCCATCTCCATACCGGAGAACACGCCCGAAGGACAGCCGTGAGTACTATGGACCGGTAATGTTCCGTGAGCTCTCCTGTATATATATATATATATATATATATATATATACAGATATATATAAATCTATTAATTTACTTTATTTTTAATTTACTTAACAATTTATGGCTCGACAGCAAACAACAAACAACAAAGGCTCTAGGTTACAGCATAATCCTATATATCAATAGGACTTACGCAGCATCATTTTCCAGCCACTGGCAATCCATACAGTTGATAATAAAGTATAGATACAGCAGAAAAACAATCCAAGTCCATACACACTTCATTCACAGTTAGGAGTCAAGATGCTGCTGTCGGCGCACTAGTAATAAACAACACAAACTTCACCGTGAGACAAAGCGTAGTCAGGTGCAGAGGTCTTCACGGGTCGACCCGAACCCGACCAGCTGAGGCCCGAACCAGGACCTGCCCACGGTTCGGGTCCATCTGTCATTATCACCTCAGACATCAGGTTGGTTCTGTAATATACAGAGAAAAATGGGTCCGGCATTCATTAATGGTTCATATTTATATATTAGAATATAATTTTGGGTGTCGTGAAGACCTCTAGTCTGGTGTCAGCGCATCAATAATAAACACAACAATGCAATATGTACTGTACTTCACCCACGGAAGCCAGTCTTTCTTGGTGAACCACTCACCTTGATAAAACTAGGATAAACGTTCTGCCCCTTCATTTGGTGAGGATTTAGAAGTCCTCAGGTGAGGATTTAGAAGTCCTGGTGTTCATCATTAAGAAGCTGTCGCTTCTCTTTAAATCAAGGGAGCACTCAAAGTTGACATCAAGTGACAGTGTGAAGGCGCTTGTGCAATCCACAAAGCACGTTTACGTAAGAAATGATATGTGCTCTCCAATCAAAATGAACACCTACGCAGAAAGGCAGTGTAGCCCCATGCCTTTCCACCTAGATGTTGAATGATAGGGGAATGGACTGCGCATGTGCCATCCTGCAGCACCTGCTGAACCTGCTTCTATGGAGGTGAAGGCAGAGAGACATGCTGCCCTGTGACGCCAGCTGCCAGTCTGTCTGACACCCTAAGCGTTCCATACAGTGCAGTGCACCGAGCTCCAGACTTGCTGTCTTTGCAACCTGGTGTATTTGAGTACATTACATTATTTCAAGCATCCAAAAAAAATTCTAAATGTTAACAAATATATATATATTTGCTTTGGTATTTTGAAATTGAAAAAAATTACAATAATTTTAGTATGCTGTCTAAATGGAATGTTGTTATTATTACAAGAGCGACACGTCCGTGCTATAGGCATGCAGAGGAAACAGGTACAATACAGATACACACAGATTTTTCAAATGCATGCACTCAGCCTCTACTCAAAGGCGTTATGTTCCCTCCCCTGGCGTACTTGATAATCATAGAAACGATGCTTTGTTTGAATGCCTATATTAGAGGACCGTATATGGAGCTTTAGTAGAAGTCATTGAAAATACAAATGCACATTGCATTTCCATACAAACATTCTTTGAAAAATACACTGAGGCTGCCTGAAGGCCAAAGAGTATAAGAGTAGCTGCAAATCAGTCTCCTCTTTCACCCTGCAGTTTCCTGGTCGTGCTGGCCATCTCCTTCCAGAAGCAGCCCATCGGCTACAGCCTGCTGATCAATCCTAGCAGCCTGTTCAGCATCAAGCAGGAGACCGGGGAGATCAGTCTCACCCGGACCCTGGACTATGAGAGCGACCAGCGACGCTACCTCCTCATGGTGCGCGCCAGCGAGGGGCCCGGCAGCCTCAGCAGTGCCATGGAGGTCAGTTTGATCAGGGAGCGACCGAGAGAGCAGGCCACGGGGTGTAGAGCGAGAGAGAGTGTGAATGAGTCACTCAAGAGCTTACTCACATATGTCAACTTAGGCAAAGTAAATAGAAGCCAGGTCCGTGCTGCTGCTGCATCGCATCAGTCACGCAAGAATGTACTCATTTTGATGAATCTGAAATGAAACCCATGCCTACACTTTGTGGCCCTGGCTTTTGCTGTGTGAGGTTTTTTTTACGCCAAAGGATGTTTAGCATGCAGGTCGGATTTCCTTGGAAAAAAGAGACAGACCCAGTGGCAACGGGAGCTGTGCATTGGGTGACCTACGTAGAGGGGCAGCAAAGTTTGTAACTGTCTGCAGGAATGGCCATGGTTGGCTGGTTTTGAAATGTTACCAAGTGAACCGTGCTTCTCAAATTATCTCCTATGTTTTCTTACAACCTCTCCCTCCATCGCTGTGTCTCCCTCTTAAGTGCCTCTCTTCACGTGGTGATCCGGAGCTGGAGTGTAACATAATATTGAAAGCACTAAGTTGCTTGGAATGGGAACTCATAATCATAAAACTTACATTCGCTAAGGGCTATTTCCAGTCAAACTCTTCACATATTCAGGATCTTGAATAATAAATTAAGAGATTTTGTTGCCCAATTAATGTGTCAGACGCTTATTTCACACTACTTACCAGGCAAGAAATCTCTTTCTGCTCAGCCCAATGTTGTGGACTATCTGATAGAGTATGGGTTGAGAGAAAACCTATCCCGGCTATTTCAGGACTATTACTCAGCTGTCACTTCACACTTTACACATAGTGATGACGGGGGGCTTGCAGGGTGGAGGGCGGCTAAAGGCCTTTGTTGGGAACACAGAGTGAGGCACACACATGCTTACATTTCTATTTTTGACTCAGGAAAGTCATGAAGTGGAAGATAAAGGCTCCGTCGAACTAGGATCTTGGAAACTCTAAAATGCAATTTAGTTTCGAGGTCAGCCTCCTGTGCGGGGAATTTCCTGTGGCTGTCTCCTGGATTTAAGAGTTGCTAAAGAGTTGGAGTTTTGTGTCCCAACACTCACTGATCCCGTGCTTTTTCTCATTCCCCTCCTAATCTCTGTCCTGCTTTCGTCATTTCCTCCCTCCGCCGGCGCTAATCAGGTTCAGGTGTTGATAACCGATGAGAACGATTGCGTCCCAGAATTCCTCCAGTCTATATACAGCGTGGATGGAGTCCCGGAGACGGTAACCACGGCAACCTCCCTACTCCAGGGTGAGACTTCCGACCTCGGTGTCGCACGTCCAACTGTTTCTTCTCTGTCCGAGCCGCTGTGTCGTGTGGAGACCTGTCGCTCTCTACCAGTTCGCCGGGAAGCCCAGAGCAAGCTGGCGCGATTCAAAGTTCAAATCTCATTAGCCCCACTGTGGATGGGCAACGTCGCCATGTCCATACTGAAGAGCTCCGATGTGGTCAGAATCCAAATGACAATATGACTCCTCCTATTAGTAGGCTTTGGAGCCTTTATTTTGATCTATCCGCCACATAAATAATTTAATTCCGACTAGTTCCCATTAGTCTGTGATGCTGCCTTATAATTATATCTTGTGATAATAATCCATTATCATGCCTTTCTGTTTGAGAGGCATACAATGCACGCCAGAATTATTCCAGTGCTTGGTAAACATGTGAGCAAGAGGCTCTAAACTGAGTTATGAGCAACTTATTACAAATATTCTCTGCTTGGTAATTGACATGCCGTTGATCAGCGGAAGAAGTGTAAAGATATTAAATGTGCCATAACCTTTCATGTTTTTGTGGCAATTATCACCTAAAAGTTTGCCGATGTGTGCTACTTCGAACGCCCCCCCCCCCCCTCCGGTAACTATGTATTTCATCATAACCACTTTGGCAAACATGATTTATCTGAGATTTATCTTTGAAAACTGCCCTTTAAACAGCCCGCGCAGGCATTGTTGGGATCTGAATTGCCTGAATGATTGGGATTTCTTTTTTCAAATTCCTCATTTTCTCCGCTGCCGTGGAGACTAGATGGTTGACAAATGTCAACATATGGCATCTCAAGGGAGTGAATCCCGACCAACCCTCTAACTCGGCATCAAGGAGCGAAAATAAATACATTACGAGGAATTCACTTAAAGAATCTATAATAAAGAATCTCTCGCTTTTTGTTTGAGATAGCCGGATTCTGGCAACTTGACCTGACATTTTTGTAAAAACTGAAATGTAGGTTAACGGAAGAGAATTGAAAGTGTTTACGTTTATAGACCACTCGAAAAGCTGAACGGGAAATATGCCAGCTAAAATAATTAATATGTTTCATCTGAGACGGCCCTTCAAAGAGGGGAGTGTAAGGGTTTTACCCAAAACTTATTTTACTTCGGAGCGTGCCAATTACTCTGTTGGCGTTTTATCAAAGAAATCTATTTACGACTGATTGAAGTCAAAAGCAGATGTACTTATGATGGTTAGAGTATCCCCCCCCATCTTTTTTCATATAATGGATATAATGGATTTATAATGGAATATAATGGATTTTTACCAGTTTTTTCTGTATTTTGCGAAGCGGTTTAGAAATCTGAATTTCAGGACGCTGCGGGCGCACTGGTAATCGCAGCTGCGTTTGCAAATGATCTATCACATGTAGAGAGGCTGCAGAGGGGTAATGATCATAACAGTCATTTAATCAATTGTTTGTTGCCACCTCCTAAGCTTGTTCAAATTCGTAAGTATAAACATATCCTTTGTCGGTGGTAATTAATTATACCTCCTTCCATCCTGCCAGTGTTGGCCACCGACTGCGACTCCGGGCTGAACGCCGAGCTCACCTACTACACCCTGAGCCCAGAGTTCAGCATCTCCCCCCACGGGACCATCTTCCCCGCAGGCCCGCTCGACTATGAGAGAGCCAACCACCTGTACGAGTTTGTGGTTATGGCAGTGGACAACGGCGAGGAGCCGCACTCGGGCACGGCCACGGTGCGCGTCCGGATGGCCAACATCAACGACGAGGCCCCGGAGTTCTCCCAGTCAGTGTGAGTAGATCGCCACCGGAGTCTCGGTTTCTGAGAGGTTCAAATTGGAACGTTGCATCGTATTGTGAAGCCATGACATTATATATAGATGCACGAACAACATAAAAATAGTCTATTTAGATCCACATTGATGCTTTCTTTTCGAGAAGTTGTTGCCACAGTGAACAAAACAACTTTTGTTTTCCATCTCATCTCAGAGATGTTTTGGCTCTTCAAGCAGACAAACCTTCCCATTGTGAAATCAGAGAGCTACTGGGAGTTGCATCTCACAGTACCTCCTTTCAGAGTATTTATCACCTATCATGCTGCCAACGCCATCCTGCTTAAATAATTTCTCCACCCGGTCTGTCTGCACTGGTGTGGTGTACCACTGCCATCTTCAAAAGGTCAACTCAATTTATGTGGATAGAGGTGTTAATCACAGCCATCTGGCCATCAATACAATCTGCTGCTCACTTCACATAAACACATTGTCATTCTTTTTTTCCTGTCCTATGGTAATCCTACTTTCACAGCCTCTCATCAAGATTAGCTGCAGCCGCCCAACGCTGTAGTAAAACCATGAATCCGAACAGCAAAGCGGTGATTTTCTGTTTTTTGTAGAGAGCATGCAGAAAGGGAACATACTGTAGCGAGGCAATCCAGTGTGTCTAAGAGTGTCTTTTGGCAAAGGCCAACGAGAGGGCGGCAGTGGCTGTCACACTGACTTGCTGCATTCATTCGCCTAAATGAGTCAGGCCCAGGTCCTGTCTGTCATGTCTGAGAGACTTTCACCAAAAACCTCAGCGGGGCTTTGTTTCTCCCCTTTGTTCAAATTCCAAGATGCCAGTCTCAGTGGAGGGGACATAGCGGATAGACAGGCAGGCAGCCATCGATAGAAGTGGGGAAACATGTAACCGAAGAGGGAAACAGACCAAAAAGTATGTGTGCGGTGCAGGTAAAAAGGGAAATATATACGGGAGAGAAAAATAAAACTTGCGTGACAAATAGACAGAAGAGAAGTGTAGAGATATGTAGATGAACAGGAGGAAGCTGTTGGAAGGGGCACAAATAATTTAGGCTGACTGATGGATGGATAGCGAGAGACGTAGGATTCCTGCCAGGTAGCGTTTGTTTGAGCTTGTCTTCACAACTCGCTGAGAAGCTTTAAGGGCAGAGAAGGACAAACTGCCCCCCCACTCACTGAGATACAAACAGACAGATCATCACTGCTCATATTTTTGCTGCACATCTTGGCTGGGTCGACACAAAACGATGAAAAATACATCGAAATGAGGCAAAAAATTTAAATTAACCAGCATGCATTGATATTTGGTCCAGAGATCTCAAGGTGTATACTGGCAAGCATGTTCTTTTTTGCATTCATCAGCCATTTTCACTCCAGTGATTTAAAGCAAAGGCCACAACATCATCTAAAAGTCACCTATGAATATTTGGCTCCAAAAAATGCATGACAACTTTAATAATTTAGCTATGTGCTAGCGGGGTCCCGTGTGGGAGAAGACGGAGAAGAAGATTACGTTTGCCATGTGGCTCATGAGAAGCGTCCCCGGGAGACGTCAAATTAGTTTATGCAAGCCGCCAGGTGATTATGTACCCGTCTGCGTGGAAGTGGCAAGGCTTTGGAACTCAGCTTTTGAAAGACCGGCCGGATTGACGCCAGGGCTTCGCACCTCCATTTTACTGACGCTTTGCAGTTCCACCTGCCACATGCCACCCAAATGGCTTTTTCAGGGCCCTCTGACACAGACACAGGCGATGGTGTTGAAGGCACACCATTTTATTGACAAGAGTGGCAAGATGTAACAATCCCGGAGCAGATGGAAGGTTGACATGACAAAGGCTACCCATTCATGCTTGTGTGGGGATCGGTGATTTAACCTGTGATCATCGATTGCTCTGATGAAAAACATGTGCACAGTCACCCCTGACCCTGAGCCCAAGACAGGTGTGGCTGCTTAAATCATACCCGGGCCCACATCACACGTCCATTGGCCCACATCCGGATTTTGATGGACCCCCTGATCCATCCATCATATAGCATCACCGCACTCTGATCCCTTCCCATTGTAATGCGTTTCTCAGTTTGCCGTTCATTTCTTTGGTGAATATATGTGCTCCACGTGCCGGTTATTTTTGCAAAGCACAGGAAATATGTAACCCCTTGCATTTATTCTTAAGGTTCAATCCTGTCTTTAGGATGTAGCAAGTAATTGGCATGAAAACCATCGACAGGTGAATGACATTGTTCATCTCATTCCAGTGGCACCTGTCAAGGGGTGGGATATTTCAGGCAGCAAGTGAACAGTCAGTTCTTGAAGTTGATGTGTTGGAAGAAGGAAAAATGGGCAAGCATAAGTAAGGATCTGAGCCACGTTGACAAGGGCCCAATTGGGATGGCTAGACGACTGGGTCCGAGCTGGCTATGATAGAAAGGTGTCAGAACACACAGTGCATCGCAGTTTGCTGTGTATGGGACTGTGTAGCCGCAGACTGTTCAGAGTGCCAATGCTGACCCCATCCACTGCCGAAAGCGCCTACAATGTGCATTTGAGCGTCAGAACTGGACCATGGAGCAATGGAAGAAGGTGGACTGGTCTGATGAATCCCGTTTTCTTTTACATCATGTAGATGGCTGGGTGCTTGTGAGTCATTTACCTGGGGAAGTGGTGGCACCAAGATGCACTGTTGCAAGAAGGCAGGCGGGTGGAGGCAGTGTGATGCTCTGGACAATGTTTTGCTGGGAAACCTTGGGTGCTGGCATTCATGTGGATGTTACTTTGAAACTACCACCTACCTAAATATTGTTACAGACCAAGTTCATCCCTTCACGGCAACAGTATTCCATGATGGCATTAGCCTCTTTCAGCTGGATAATGTGCCCTGCCACACTGCAAAAAATGTTCAAAAACGGTTTTAGGAACATGACAAAGAGTTGAAGGTGTTGACTTGGCCTCCAAATTCCCCAGATCTCAATCAGATGGCCTCACCTCACAACTTACAAGACTTAAAGGATCTGCTGCTAACGTATTGGTGCCAGGTACCATAGGACACCTTCAGAGGTCTTGTGGAGTCGCTGCCTCGATGGGTCAGAGCATTATCCCAATATTATTGTGATAATGCTCTGACCACCTGTCAATATTAGACTGGTGGTTTTAATGTTGTGGCTAATCAGTGTGTGTTTGTACACACACACACATATATATATATATATATATATATATATATATGTGCTTGTGGGGTTTAAGTTGCCTTTTTTCATTTTTTGTAAATTCCTCAATGTTGTTTAGCCTTTCTGATGGCCCTTTCTTGGTATTGGCCATGACTGAGAGCCTTTATCATCTGGGGTTTCTCCCACCGGTGCTACCAACTCTAATTGAGTCCGCACCGCTGATTTATGGTCTGTGGAATGTTCCGGGGACCACAGCAGGTATCGTTGAGCACGTGATGTCTTCCTTCTCTGCTCTCTGCACGGTGCTCGTGTCTTCACCGTGTTATTTTTCTGGGTCGAAGAATATTTACATTTCGGCAGGTTGCATGTTGCCTGTACTGTCAATAGAGTTTGGATGGGCGGTGAGTTCACCCCACCGTGTGTGTCCCTGACTTCATCTTCTCCAGAACATCATTCGCATTCCTCTGCAAGAAGGCCAGTCCTGATCAATGGGGATGGTGTTTTCTTAGGTGGAGGTCTTGATTGAAGCAATTAGGTCTAAATTAGCGATATACAGCAACTGACAGATGTCTAAACAGGGGTGAGGGGGCCCACTAGAGGAACTCACACTTCGAACCAGGTGCCACAGCCTTGTCACCGACAAGGCAAGTATCTAATCACCCAGTTTCACACAGACACTGTGACATCTCCTGGTGAAGGCTGTTGAACCACATGTCAAAGCTGCTCCTTCTCTACCGACATGCTCTTTTAAGCCTTTTTTATTTTTAATCAAACTAAAAATGACAATGAAGATATCATATACTGCACCCTGTCTTATTGTTGGCAGAGAGCTAGAGGCGCGCGAGCAGGGACGTGCAGGGAAACAGACATGTGGCCTGTTTGAGCACGCCTTCACAGTTCAGTGGGATGTGAGGAGACGCTTCAAGGGAGAGCTTCTCGGTGGGTGTGTGTGCCTGTCTCATCCCACAGACCAGCAAAGTGGTGGCCTCTGTGCCGGGTGACAGATTACAGGTCACTCATGTTGCCACGGAGACTGCCACGGCTGGTGGAGATGAATCACCCATCAGCGTTCTTTTGTAAACCATCAATCACCTCTGACTCTGCCACAGACACTGACACCTCTGCTGCAGATGTAGAGGCACACACACGCACGCACCAATGCACGCATCCACGCACGCACGCACGCACATACACACACAGAGAAACTCACACACATACAGACACACTCACAGGCAATAGCAGAATATGGCACCGGATCTTGCAGGGGGTGCGATCTGCTGACGAATCATCTCAAACTCCCTAACACCGCGACCTCTCCTCTTTCATCCTGCGTCTTTCTGTCTGTGCAGCCTTTGCTCTTTCATGCCTTTCCCTCTCTCCATCTCTCTCCATCTGACTCCCTCTCTCTCTCTCTCTCTCTCTCTCTGTCTCACACTCCCTTTCCCCCCAAATGTTACTGTCCCAGCTATTTCATTGTCTCCCCATCTCCTCTTGTCACATACTCCTCTTTCTATCACTCTATCTCTATCTATGTTCCCTCGCCCCTGTGTTTTCTTCTTGTTCTTCTTGTTCTTGTTCTTGTTCTCGTTGTTCTCCTTGTTGTTCTTCTTCTTCTTCTTCCTCTTCGTCTCCGTCTTATTTTTCTTCCATTTCTCTTCATCTCCCAGTCGTGGGAGTCGCAGAGTTCATCTCCACCCCCTTTGTAGCATGTACAAATGTGGAGGATCGGTCTCTGGCGTCTCGCTGAGTATCTCAGCGGCCGATACCAAATAGCAAGCAAATCACTGCTGACACTTTAAAAGGCACTGGATGAAATGGCCCATAGAGGGGCTGGATGTTTGGAGAGACCATTTGTTCAATGACTTCAACTTCCCAGTAGACATTATTGTTCGTCTGTGTCTTGGCCAGCTAAGGGGACAGGGTAAATAATTTTGACGGGGGGCACGGGGGGGACGGGGGGACGGGGGGAGGCTGCAGGTCTAATCAGCCCCGCTGATGCTTGGCACTGTTATTGATTCTGTGTTTTTCCATGCGAGTACGTCGATGTGACTGCGTGTGCTGATCTGTGTGTTCGCACGTGTGCGTGTCCTTGTGTGCTTGTGTGAGTGTCGTATTGACTGCGTGTTCATTACTCTTGTTGTTGTTGTTTTTTTAGATATCGTACATTTGTTTCGGAGGACGCGGGGCCTAATACCCTGGTTGCCACGGTTCTGGCCAAAGACCCCGATGGTGACGGAATTATCTACTCAATAACAGCGGGCAATGAAGAGGGCAACTTTGTCATCGACAGCCAGAAAGGTGATACTTCTTAATTTTCCAGTCAGGCTTTACGATCTCAGCAAAGCATACGTAAAATTTCCTCTAATATAATCTCGTCGTACAGTTTCGCGCAGTCAATGCCCTCCATGCGCAACGTCAATTCCGGGAGATTAATTTATAAAAATCGGACGCCGATATGATGAGCTGTAATATCCACCCGACTGTAGCCCCTTTCTATTATTGTAGGCCTCCAAATCAATCCAAACCAACTGGTGGTATTCAAGAATAACCGACCCTGGGGTTAATATTTTGGAAAAGTATATATTTTGGTATATTTCCAGTGCTCTTGCTGAGCTCTCCGAGGCCGAGGCTGCGGTTGCTGCACGGTTTATCTTTTTCTATTCACCCTTTGATCCGAAACCACTGGCTTATTTGTCAGGCACTGTGACATTTGTCAACCAAGCCATACAATTCAATTTCACAACAAGTGCTCTATCGTCGTTCATAATCTTCAGCCTGCCTCTGCCGGCTCCACTCGTGGGGTAGGGGAGGAGGGGTGACATCCCTACTCGCGCCGGGGCGACTCCACTATGGATTCCCACTTCACATTAAGAGCGCGGGGGGCCTCGTTGGATTCGCCATCATCACGTTTGTAAACAAAGCCGTCATTCAAGATGGGGTGATTACCAACGTGTATCCCGACGTGCCACCGACTTTATTATTACGGCGAACTGTCGTCACCACCATTGATAAACATGAGTCAAAAGACGACGGGAGAGTTGCGGAAGAGGCGGCACCCCCACGCGTTCACTTCAATGCGCTTCCCCACATCACAGGCACGCATCCCGGTCCAGCAACCTCTGATGTTTTTCTCGGTGCGTGCCTGTTGACAAGAAAGATGTTGACTCAGATGCTGTCTCCTTTTATCCTCGCCTTTTATCTCCGTCGTTACATAAAAAAACAGACAAAGGAATGAGGGAAGGGTGCGGCAGCAACTAATAGGTAGATCTTCACTCTGGTTAAGCACCAACCCGAATCACGGAGAGATTGTGTTTTGGCCTCAGAAGAACCTTGTTCGAATGTGCGTCTGCGGCGAAGAGGGGCGTGGTCATTAGATTAGAAATGTGACAAACCACTCAGGGAAGTCAGCACTGTGAAATTGGTTTTGTAGATTTATTCTGCATTTCAGATTTTCACTGTTTTTTTTAAGGACTTTCCATCATACGCTATCTCGGTCTCAACTGCAGGAATGTTTTAAAATATATAAAAAAAACAAACTCCCGGGTGTTGCTGTGTCACCTACTATGTCACCTCAAAGCACACTGTGGTTTGGCTGAATAGGCCCGTGTGGTCTTCGCAGGGTTGATACGTCTGCGCTCCACGCCGCTGCCCAAGCTCCAGGGTCTGGAGTACGTCCTGAACGTGACGTCCACCGATGACAACGCCTCCAAGGGGCCGCAGCCGCTTTCCTCCACCGCGCAAGTCATCGTGGGCGTCGACGACGTCAACAACAACAAACCCATATTTGAAAAGGTGAGGTGTTTAGCCAGTCTGCGGTTACAGCTTAATTATTGTGATACTTCTGTTAATGACATTTGAATCAAAGGCTCACTGTCATGTGAGGGATTATTAGATACAGATTAGTACAGCTTATTAGATATTAGATTCTTACCCCAGCAATTATCCCCCAATCCACAGTTGCATGTGCTTTCCACCTAACTGTTTTCTCTTCGGTGGTCCATCAGAGCTAACTGGCTAGCTAAGAACTAGCTAACTGTCTATCGCCCCCTGTAAAACTGGCTGTTGAAGAGCCTTCATCCAACATTAACGTTAACAAGTCCAACATGCTAACTACAGCAATGTCTCTGAACAGTTTTGTATGGTATTGTACCTCCTATACATGATAGGTTACTATATCATTCATGTTTCCCAGTTGATCCATGCTCAGTGACACAGTTTATCTTTTGTCTATTCTCGGCAACTGTAGATAGACAAAAAGGAAAATGTATATAGTAGTCCAATTATTTTGGGCAAACAGTTTAGTTCTTGCATTTAAGTAAAACATTTATTTTACATTTTTAAAAACAGAAAAAATATTTACAAGAGGTCACTTAGATGTATGGGAACAAGGATGCCATCAGAAATATACAGTAGTATGCAATTTTTGTTTACTGAGTAGACGTCAGACCTGACCTGAATTTTGTCGCAAACAAAAAGGACGTCAAAATAATGTCGTGGAAGAGAGAGCAAGGGAATGGCAGGCAAAATTATGGCAATTGTTTTTTTCTTTGAAATGATTTACCTCACTGTAGGCATGCTTAATGAACTAGAAATATTGGAGCGATGAGCTCCCATCCCCCCATTGGACAAGAGTAGAGCCCAACAGGTGGATACAGGGGAGGTGGAGGGAGCGCAGCACGCAGCAAACAAAGCAAGGAAGCAAAGTCTTTAGAGCAGGAGGGATGAGCTGCTGGCCCATATAAGGGCGTGGAAACGTGTGGCGCAGTCGAGTTGTCTAACAGAACTTGCTCGGGAAGCTGCGCCTCATATACACTTAATTTGCTATTGAATGTATGTTAGATTTAAATATCCTATACATACAATACATTGACCTCAATGGGCAACAATGACCTTCTTGTAGTTTCCCCCGTGTTGCTCTTTCGCTCCCACCGCCTATAGTAATATATATATATATATATATATATATATATATACATACACTACTGTATATACTTTTGGCTGTCCATCACTTCTTACTCAAACATTCTAGCTCTCCCCCGTCTGGCCTGATGGTTTCATTTCCCCAGTGCCCATCTCTCCTCCGCCCTTCCCATGAGTTCTGATTAGCCCGTGCAGCCTGCTCTATCTTTAGGCACTCCATAGGGATTTTGATTAACTTATGTAAAAAAATGATAAAATAAAGTGCAATATCATCACAATATAGCCTACTATATGTGTTTTAATTAACTTCCTCCTTAATTAGGGCCGACTTGAACTTTATCCAAAGCAAGGTTTCTTGGAGAACTATGTATATATAACTCCAGGATGCCTTGGCGGTGGGCTTGAAGGGCCGTTGGTTAACATAATATGAGCGTAAATATCAAGTTTCGCCTCAGAACCGTCTTTTGGGCCAGCGTGACCTTATGTTTTTGACGTTGGCCAACTTTATGAATAACTGCCGACGGGTCCCGTTGTCCCTGTTATCATGCTACCAAAACACCGACTTGCTTATTTTTCCGTTTATAAATAATGTCTTTCTCTTTATTCACCTCCTCTCTCTCTCTCGCTCTCTCTCTCTCTCTCACCTCTCTCTGTTTATACCTCCTCCCTCTTTTTGCGCTCCTCTCCTGTTGTTTTCCTCTCTCATGGTCATCCCGCTGCGAGACGGCTGAGCACGTATGTCTGATTACAAAGCAGCAGGACCCCTGGGGCGGGCTCTCATTTTCTGAGAAAGGGAGAGAGATCATGAGAGAGAGAGAGAGAGACGGGGGGGAGTTGATTGAATACCCGGCGGAGACTAAACTGGGCACCGCTAGAAAAAGAAGAAATCATTTTACGTGCTCTCCCTTCTATAGACGTGTACGACCAGCACATAGAAGCAGCCCCCCCTCCGCTTCTGCCCTTGTTTATCTTCTCCTTGCCCTCCTTGTGATCTCCGCGCTTTTCATTAATGAAACGCACTTTTGGGGCACCCTTGTTCGCTTGAAGTCATTCTATTTTCGTGTGTGGTCCACTCTCCCGCTCCATCTCTCCCTATTGGATATCTTCTCGTTGCTTTCTCTTTCTTTTCTTCTCGCTTTCATTTTTTCTATCGCCTACCTGATAACCCCCCTCACCACCCCGTCTCCACCTCCACTCATTTCTGGTTCTTCTCCCCCTCACCATCCACCCTCCCTCCCCACACAGTGTCAGCAGTACCGCGAGCGGGCCTCGGTGCTGGAGAACCAGCCCACGGGGACTTTTGTGCTGCAAGTTCACGCTACCGATGCAGATGAGGGGGCGAATGGAAAAGTCAAATATGGATTAATGCACAGAGACAGCGCCATGCCTGCATTCAGAGTCCACCCAGACACAGGTAGCACGACAGTCACGAGACGTCAGAAAAAAAAAAAGATTTTCATTTTTGGAAAAAGGTACCGCGGAGTTGTTGTTGACTGTATTGCAGCATAGAGGTAATTGGTCTCTACCTGACAGGGATAAATCTCAAGACCTGGGATACTGGCGGGAAGCAATATTTTGACTGAATTCAAGATTATCTTTTTCTTCAATAATATGAATCACTTCAGGGCACCGATTCAAAAGTACATTTTCTGTTCTTTTCCACTTTTAACCTTTATCTAAATTTTGGATGGTGGAAGTGGACGTGGATGGGTAGATTAATGGAAACATGGGTTAAAGGATGGATGGATGTATGGATGTATGGATGGATGGATGGAAGGGTGGCTAAATGGATGGATGGATTTGAGGATGAGAATGGATGGATGGATCAAAGGATTGATCGATGGATGATGGATGGGTTAATTGATGGATGGATGTATTTAAGGATGAATGGATGGATGAAAGGATGAAATGATAGATTCATGGGTGAAAGGAAGTATGGAAGGCTGTATGGATGGTAGGATGGATGGAACAAAGGACCGATAGAAGATACGAATAGATACAAATACAAGATAGATGATGGATGGGTTAAAGGATGGAGAGATGGATGGAGGCAGGGATAGTTTAAAAAGTGGATGATGGATGGATGGATAGATGGATAGAACGATTAAAGGATGGATAGAGGGATGAACCGAATGGTTAAAGGATGAAAGAATGGATGGATGGATTAAAGGATGGATGGATGGGGGGAATGTAGACCATGAATGTGATCACCATGCGTCCATACATGCAGGCGTGATCGTGACAGCGCGGCGCTTCGACAGGGAGCGTCAGAGGGAGTACTCCATCACAGTGACAGCCACCGACTGGGCTGAGGAGCCGCTGATCGGCATCTGCCAGCTCAACATCCAAATACTGGACCAGAACGACAACAGTCCCAAGTTTGAGAATCTGCGCTACGAGTGTGAGTATTGAATAGACACAGAGGCTACTAAAAATTCTCAGTGCTTTGACTTCCAAAGCGTTTTATTTTCCATGACCACATTTGATCTTTTTACAACACAAATCCAGATATAAAGGTTTCATACCGCTGTAGAATGAAAAAAGGTCGCTGCCAAACTTCTTTACATTTATTTTTTTAAATTTCTTTTAACAGAGACACCTTTGTTCTTCCCGAACAAATCTTGACTTTTTGGCCAAAGCAGAAGAGATAAAGTATTTAAATATTTATAAGCAGCGGAACCCAACTTGAAACTTGAAGTATAGTTATCGGACACTGAATTCTATAGATGCTATTTAGTTGACGCAATCAAATACAGCCCAAACCAAGAGCCAAGCTTATTATAAATAAAGGTAGATCCGGCCAGAAGTCAGTCATTCTCTATGGTGGTTAGCGATTCCAAGAGATGCAGCCATCAGCTACATCAAGCTGCAGCGTGAATGCAAGCGATGCGACAAAAATAGTTGAGCTGAAGTCAACGAGACATGAGGCACCAAGGTGACAACCCAAACCAACCAATCGCAGTCTGTCCTTCTGGCATGAACTTGAGAATAGCAATGGCAGATTGTTTGAATATATAATCTCCATTGGTCGTTCTGAGGACCGTTGGTGGTTGAAGGAGCTTTATCAGGGGCATGTGGGGAATAGATGAATTGTGTTATGGACTCTGGGGGGACCCAACACAGGACACGGAGAAGTGTGAGAAGGAAATATGGTTTATTTGCAGGTTTCTATCTAGTTTTTATGATTGAATGTAGGCCAAGTTCTTGTGGTCAGTCCACACTATGAACGGGAGTTCCGCCTGTTCAGGCCAGTGCCTCCATTCCTCCAAGGCGAGTTTGACTGCTACCAGCTTCCGATTTCTGATGTCATTAGGAAGAATAGGCGGAAGAATGAAGCTTCTGGTCCTTGGCGGAACGCTGGGAGAATACAGCCCCTTCCTCAGAGTTGGATGCACCGACCTCCATGACGAACTGTCTCGAGGGGTCAGGGTGGATGAGGACTGGTGCAGACATGAATCGTCTTTTGAGGTCTGAGAAGAAGAAGCCTGCTGTCCCCAAGAGAAAGGGACAGCAGGAGATGTGAGTCCGGTGAGGGGCACTGCCACGCGGCTGTAGTCCCTGATATACTGTCGGTAGAAGTTGGCAAAGCCGAGGAACTGCTGTAGTTGTTTCACGAACGGTTTCATGGGCTGATGCCCCTCTGCCACTGCCTGGATCTTTACGGGGTCCAGCCACATCTGCCCAATCTGGCAATGATGTATCCCAGAAAGGAGACTGAAGTGATGTGGAACTCCCACTTCTCCTCTGTGGCAGACTCGGGGGGCGTGTTCGAGCGGCTCCGGGAGGCGAGGGGAAGTCAGCGTGGTAGACTGATGCTCCCTGCCTCGGTGCGAGCTGTGGCCAATTGGAATAACTGGCCAATCACAGCAGCTGGGAAGGTTTCTTATATGTCTGTTTGTCTTGCAGTGAGGGGAGCGATGGCAGGGAGCGCTACGGAGAAACCCCAGTCAGAGCCGGTCCTTACATTTCTGTCCTTGATGAATGATCTGCACTTGTCTGTTTAGAACTGTGAGCAATAAAACCCACCATGCCAGAGAATCCCTGTACAGGTGCCACAGAAGCACCTGTGCAGGGACTCTCCCCCGGTCCTGACATTTTCGCTACATCTGCTCCTGGCTAATTCCACCTAGCCTCCTCTTTACAATAAACCGGTGTCTACATCCCATCGTCTTCTGGGTCTCTGTGCGGGAGGGCCCTGAACACGCCACTTGGGTGCCGTGCGGTATGCAAAACTGCCACATCCCCTTTAAAGAAGAGCTTGATCTCGATGAGCCTCCAAAGCACCTGTCTGACGTGCACAACGTGCTCCTCAGGTTGCGGGAGAAGATCAGGATGTCATTCAGGTAGAGGAAGACTGAGCGGTTGAGGAGGTTTTGAAGTACATCATTAGCCAGGGCCCAGAAGACAGCTGGGTGGTGGTTAGACCAAATGGCATGACCAGATATTCAAAGTGGTCGAGAAGCGTATTGAAGGCTGTCTTTCCCTCATCCCCTTCCCGGATTCGGACTAGATGATACAGTAAGTGTTCTTGAGATCCAGTTGGAGAAGTTGGTGGCTTCCTGGATGGGTTCAAATGCAGAATTGATAAAGGGCAAAGGATACTTATTCTTCACGGCAATGGCACTAATGGCATCGATGGTCAATACAAGGTTGGAGGGAAAGATCTTTCTTGACAACGAAGAACAAACCTGCACCTGACTGGGAATGAAAACCGACCGATTCCAGCGGCTAAGTAATAATAATAACAGGCACAGGTTAAACATTCAGCTGGATGGCATGGAGGCTCCAGGGAGGAGATTTATGGCTCAGTCATAGGGACGATGAGGAGGAAGAGAAAGAGCAGAGGCACCGTGGAGAGGGACGAGACATAGACAGAGGTGCCGATCAGCTAACCCTCTCCCTCTGCCGCTCACGGAGGCGGTTGTCTAGTTTGGTGGCCAGGGAAATTAACACATTGAGAATAGCGGACTCATCATGAGCAGATAATTCATCCTTGATTAGTTCGCTAAGCCCATTTAAAAACACCCCTTGAAGCACCTCATCCTTCCATCCCAAATTGGCACCCATAGTCCTGAATTGTACGGCGAATTTGACGACAATGTGGGCCCCCTCCACGGAGTGAGATAAGGCGTTTAAGGGTGTATTTTCCCTGGACAGGATGATTTCAAGATTCAATGGTTTATTCGTCACTTACATATACATACTCTCATAAATATACAGTAAGCAGTGAAATTTATGATCAAAAACCATTTGCACAAAATCATCATCAAAATAGATATGTTGTGTTAATATGGACCTATAATTCATATTTAAAGTTCAGTTCATGGGTGCCACCAAAGTTTTAATAAAACTTGGAAAATTAACTGGAGTTTATGGCCGCACTTGCGGCCACAAAGGTAGATAGCTCCCAGGGAAGCGAGTTCTTTTACATTCAGAAATTCTCACATGATATATCAGATAAATACTCTACTACTTCTTAATCAAACAATGAATATTTATTTATAATAACAGAGTTTATAATTTAGAATATAAGAAAAATGTTGAGGTAGAAAAATCAGTTAAAGTACATTAAAACAGAAACAGACACCTGGATTGACTGTAGGGGGGGGGGGTGTTGTGTTGAGGATGGTGCATCCAACTCTAAAATGAATAATAGAAGGAAAAGAATATCACCATGTCTATACCAACATAATTTCGCCGTGAGCTGTTCCGAGTTACGGGCTTACTGGGTTCGATGGGTCGTCTCGTCTTTGTTGCAAATCACCTTGGGTTTCCCAAGGGCTATCTGGCTGCGAGAAGGGTCACGGATCCTTCCGTATTGTCGGGTTCTGGAACAGCAAGATGCAGCGAACGAGTTCAGAAGGGGTTCTTCCGGACTCGACGTGTGGTGGCTTGTAAGCTGCTTCAGAGGATCTGGCGCGTTTGTGATGGCGCAGGTGATGTGGCTCACTCAAAAATAGTCCTGAGGGTCTCTGCAACTTGGCTGAGTGGCAGTGTGAAAACATTGCTTCAAAGGAACAAGGAAAAAGACAGGCCATGTGCCACCGTGCCAGCTAAAGTGAAAGAAAGGTCCCTTCAGATGAAAGTTATGGTCGCAAGAGAGCGTGAACACAGCTCTGCGTGTTTATTACTTCTGGAGAATAAATCTTTTAACTCCACGGAAGTCGCACACAGAATGAATCTCTGAAAGGCAGAGGATGAATGACTTGTATATGGTCGACAGCTGGGCTTCAGGTAACACCAACGGTTGCTGCTTGGGGGCGTCCAAGCTCAGCAAATAGAAGGAGAGTTTAAACACATATTATCATAACTTCGGTATTATACATCTCCCAAAGTCGGTAGTTGTATCATTCGTTGCACAAATCACCGAAGGAAAAATGTTCCAGTGATTTCACATTGATATAGATTCATTTTCAGTCCGAGTTAACTTTAAGGTGTGGCACCCCTTTGCTGTCTGGGCAATTAATAGGGGTAACTAACCTGAGCTCTTTAAATAAAGTCATTCCTATAGCTGGCAGCTAACTGAATTTATACTATGGGTACCCAATGAGTTACCGAGTCACACAGTGCAGCCCTGAAACGAAGCTCGGGATCGTAGAAGCCACAAACACAAAGGCTGCTTCGCGCCAATGCGTTGAGAACAAAATAAATACTTGCTCGCAATAGTGGCCGCCGCCTCTGCTGCGAGCGTGCCGGGTTGGTAGAAAGGAGAGACGTCTTCAAAACAGCTCCCACGAGATGTCTGGTGATCGGAGTTGTCCGCTGTCCACTGGATTCCTCTGTCCCTTGTTCTCCGTGTGTTTGACTTGGGAGTCCGGACGATGGGTCTCGAAGGCTTCCGAGCACGATACACTTAGCAAAGTCCACGACTAATAAGCTATCTCTAGCCGAGTTAGCTTCCAAATGCAATTCGGTGTCTCAGTCCGAGTTCTCCGACATAACTTCACATAACACTACTACAGGACTGTACAATATTTTTGTAAGAGTCACGAGTCGTTCGTCTATAAACATTTACAGATGTAATGCTTCACTGAGTGTTTTACCCACATAAACTATAGCTGTGCCATGGAGCTCATCTCAACATGTCTTCTCTCTTTTGTTGGATATTCATTCTCCTGTCTCTCACGTCTCGTCTATGTTACCGATCACTTCCTGCTGACACCTGACCTTCAACTCTGATCTCATTGGCTTAGAAAATAAACAAAATGCAAAACTTAACATTTGAATCTTTTCTCACGGTATTCAAAATATAACATCTTTAAAACATTTCCAGCATAATGAACATAGTATTTTGGAAAACAAAATACATTTAACATCATGTAAATATTTCAACACATGAACTTAATAATGAAGTCCAATGGCTATTGCACAATATGCAATATCAATCCTCTGCATAGTTTTTGACCTTTTAAATCCTATTTATGAACGTATTCTATTTCTACTATTTATTAATTCCTATTTATGAAACAATAAACTTTTAGATTCTAGGCCTAATTTTCCATAGGGCTACATAGGGAAACAGGGTTCAGGTCGCGTAAACCTCCTGTTCACTGACTAGGCATCTTGTGCTGGGGTTCCTCTGCTGTTCACAGCAGGGGAAGGTTTAAACAGACAAAGGACCAGAGATACTGTAACTGTGTCTGCTCTTTGAGTCAGCTCCAACTGTTAATTGGCTTGATCTGCCAAGATCATTGTCTTACTGTGGGGGTCAGAGGGAGTGGAGAAAATTCTCTCCCAAAGTCCAGGGTGGCCTCCCGCTACAGGAATTGAAGTTGGGCTGGCTCCTCCTTACTGTAGACTCCCATTATAGAGCTCACCCTGTAAGTAACCCTATAGTGTAAACAATCTGTAGGCGATTTCGCACCGAACAGTTCTGCCTGAGGGGAACTAGGAAGGTCCCCAGAGAACTAGATACCGGCAAGGGCTTTTTCACTGGTTGTATTTGCACCGCACTAGAACTCTGAATTGACTTAACCAAACGAGGTTCCAGTTTGAGTTCCGTGTTGTATTTACTACCTAACTTTTGCTGATTTTACCTCATCAGTCCACTAAAATCTGTGTCTGAACAAAATCGAGACGAGAGCTGGATCTTCACTCATATTACTACAAGACATAATTAAAACATTTCAATTAAAACATTTGTTCCGACTTCCATAAGGCAAGGGCTCGCATCGGGACAGCTCACTGGGATTACGGGGCGCACGTTAATTCATTCAAATACTATTTTTATTGTTTTTTACTTTTATTGTTAATTACCACTAAGTGTAGGTGGGCTGGTCTGCACACAGAGCGATGCAACTCAACCAGGCGGACTCAGTCTGAGTGAGGGACCGGTGAGGGACTTATGTCTGGAGCAAGCACCTTGCACTTATGTCACTAATGGTTCCTCTTGTGCCGGTTAGTCCCTGCCCTGAAGTGAGAGCTAAAAAAGTTCCTCAAAACGGAGTCCTAAGAACTACAACTGTTCCTAGTTCCTGCAGTGCGGACACAAAAAAGATTCCTCCAAAAAGTTCTTAGAACTATGAAAAGTTTCCCGCAGTGCGAAAACACCTTTTGACTTTGATCCGTAAGGTAGGTGAGGGACTGTTGTTCAAAAACCAGGGCGCACTGCATAAGGAAAACCCTGCATGCCCCTAAATCCCCAACGTACCGCTCCGGTGAGGGAATGTGGGGCTCGTGGAACCGGGAAGCGGGTGGAGCTGGAGGGGGCACATGAGCGGTTTTAGTTCTGGCAGGGGAGTGAAGAAGGGGGATCCGGTGGCAGCAGACGGGAAGACGGGGAATGGAGAGGCGTAGCTGGCGGGTAGCATGGAAGCGATGCGGCGGCAGGCAGACAGGCAGGATGGCAGGCAGGGACAAGGTGATCCTGGGACACAGAGAGACAGGTTAGCATTAGCTGAAGGACAGGACACAAGGATTTTGCAGGTTGGCGTGGAACATGTTCTACCACTGAGGTTAGGCAACAATCGATCTGCGATAAGTAGGTGAGAAGCCTGGGTCGGATTGCCTGCAGGTGCGGTAGCCGGGAGCCGTGAGAGTGGAGACGGGAGCCACGCCCCCACCAACACACATGCACATACAGAGACAAGACATGGGGAGACAGGAGACGCAAGGGAAGAGAAACAGCACAGAGACACGAGGAAAACTGATAACCGGGGGCACGGCCGGGGGCTCTGACAAGCAAAACCATTAAGGATTGTGTCTTCCTCCCAGAGAAACAGGGGAATATCCGACACTGTGTATTCAAAGTGATGTATAGATGTAAAATTAAAACATTAAACGTTGAGCATGCTTATAAATGCCACTAAGACGCTCTGTCGCTTGTGTGCGTGAGATTCCTGACAAGTCCAACGAGGATAAGATGTAAAGGTTTCGATGTGTGTTTGCCCTAAATTGGTGGACCCTTTTTTGGTTGTGAATATGAGAAACTCTCTTCATTGAAGCGCCTTCACTGGTGCTGCTTCTTTTTGCCCTTAGAACCACCTCAGGCCGTTTTAAAATGTCAATGTCACATGTGAACATGTATCTGAGTTATTGTTAAATTTGTTATTTTCTTTGTTAAAGAACCATACAGCCACCAAATAGAGTCTCTCAATTTGCACACTAATTTTACATTACCCCTGACCATTTTCCTGACGATAGCTCACATTTTTTTAATATTAATATAGTATAGATGTTTAACGTCTATTTTATTTCAACTCTATTTTACCTTTCTTTTTCAAATTTGAATGATATTGTGAGAAACCTGCCGAAGTTTAATCTTCTGGTAACACATTATCACATTGTCAATGTCTTTTGTATTTGCCAATTCCATTTGGAAAGTTGCAAGCGCTATTGCTTTAACATGGAATTAACTAATACAAAATATAGCAAAATTAAGGATAAGTAAGTAACACTGTACAAACTGTGAAAACAAACCTACATAAAATACATAAAATAATTTTTCATAATTTATACCCTATATACCCATATCATAACCTGTCCTGTGTATAGAATCACATTTGTATATTCTCTATATTTATATATACAGTATGTGATACATTTTTTTTCTGGTTTTTTTTTAGGCTATGTGTGTAAGTTTGACAATTTTTATTTTATTTTATTTTTGCCTTTCTTTTTACTCTATTTTATTTTATTAATATTTTATTATTAATCAAAAAAAATAAAATCCAAGAATCGTCTGTAGACAGGTACCTAGCAATTATCACCATGACAAATTCCTCGTACATGAAAATGCACCCGGCAAAATAAATGTATTCTGACTGATTCTGATTCAGATTTTAAGGTATAGGTTGATCCTCATATTGCATCATTTACTGATTAGTAAATACTCTAAAACATCAATTTGACAGCAGTATTGTCCTCTTGAACCTCCCTTTTACGGCCCTCTGCTGCAGATTTTCTGAGAGAGGACACCATGATCAGCACCAGCTTCCTGCGCGTGGCGGCGCACGACGACGACACCGGCACCAACGCCGCCGTCAGCTACTCCATGTCTCTGGAAGAGCCCGAGTACCTGCGGGTCAACCCCGTCACCGGCTGGGTCTACGTCAACCAACCCATATCGCAGGTCAGACGCCGGTCAACGGCAATCGACCCAGGGAAACAGCGGCTCTTTCAAAGGCCGCAACCTATAATCAGTGGTGTCAATAGGGATGTGTGGACCGCACCGGGTGTCACCATCAGAAGGGGTGACACCACGGCCACGTGCGTCCTGCCAATCCAATCAATCACTCTGCTGCACGGGGAGACTCTTGGAAGAGCCTCTCTTACACCCTGCTTCTTTAGCTTTCAACTTTCACTTTCAACATTAGTTGCCACCGTATCGGCGTCAGTGTTATTTTGAGGCGCCTGAACCGGTATCATTTGGATTTTTCTCATCTTGGAGAGATCGGTTCTCTGGTTCAACTTAAGTCTCTTCAAGTATTGATTGTTCTTTTTATTGGAGCATTGTCAATGGGAATAGAATTTTGGTTAAATTGTACTGCAGAGCTCGAGCGTTCTTCCACAAAGGGCCGGTGCGCCACAATAATAGAGTTGCTGAGCAAGGATATTTTCAGAAGAATAGAGGGAGAAATTAACAATTAAATGCTGATTCTTGTTATTATATTAACACTGTCGTATAGTTTTGAGTTGCGAGTGAATAAACGGTGTTAATGCAAAGAAAGCTTTTCATTCAGTTGGATCACAAGGACAGGCAAGAAAGAAAAACTTACAAGGAAACTAATAACAGAACACAGAAAATCATCTTTTTCCTTTTCTTGTTTTTGCTGTTCGGCACTTCGATCAATTTTACCGCCTCACCGTCCAGGCGCTTCAATTGCGGCACAAAGGCGAACACCACGGCACATCAGCCCCCGAAATGAAGCACGGCTTAATAAACTTGTTTGGGCTTGTACCGGCTTTTTCTAAATTGTTGCGTTATCGAAATATGCTCCCAAACTCTTATTGTTCGCTACAGAGGACCTACATCACCAGAGACGTGATAGCCACGGACGGCGGGAACCGAAGCACCTCGGTGGAGCTTGCCGTCACCATCACCAACGTGAAGAACCAGCCCCCGCAGTGGGAGAGGGACAGCTACAGTGTAGTCGTCCCCGAAAACACCGCCAGGGACACCGCCATAGTGGTAAGGGCTCCTTGTGTGTGTGTGTGTGTGTGTGTGTGTGTGTGTGTGTGTGTGTGTGTGTGTGTGTGTGTGTGTGTGTGTGTGTGTGTGTGTGTGTGTGTGTGTGTTTGTGTCTGTACGCATACAATATTCTTTCACACACTTCTATTTCATATTTGATTTGGTGGTAATAACATCGTGCTGATAACATACAGCAGTCTGTAGGTTCTGTAAAAAGTATAAAAAAATGTTGAAATAAATCCAGTGTTAAATTCAGTTTTACAAATATTAGGCCTTAAAGGTCATTATATGAGGTGCAGCTTGCAGAGCTAGTTCTGTCAGACAACTTGACAGCACCACATACTTCCACGCCCTCATGGTCTTGCCTATTTTAGCAGCCAAATCCTTTCTGCACCACCTGCTTTGCTTCCTAGACACCAACCTCAGACAATTATAAATAAATAAAGATCAGTTTAAAGTAAATCTAAGAGTCTGTCTGTCAGAAATAGTCTTAAATGAGGTTTTATAAGGTCTTCATTTCAATGCTGAGGACATAATTACTGAGCTTGCTATCTGAAGGAAACTCTTTTGATAACAGTTTGTAAAATCATCAGTTCATAATCTTTATATTTCTACCTTTCTTACCTCTGCCCTGTAATTATATGTATCCCACTTACCTTAAAACTTGCGTACCATAGCTGAGAGAACATTTTGTCCAAAAGTCTGTCTTCAGGCAGTTTCATTCGAAATGCTCTTGAAAGGTTCTTGAAAAGATATAAAATGAAGCTCTCTGATATCAGACACCCTGATAAATTGTTTTGCCATTTTGGTTTCACTGATTCAATCAGTTTACATTTTATTTGCATAATGAGAATATAATCTCAACACTTTGTGCTCAGAACTATTCCTTTGAAAAGTTGAGGTGCACTCAGAGCCGTAAGAGCCTTTTGAGGCTTGTTGCTCTAAGTGAAAGCTGACATTGTATTGCATGTGGTTAGCAGGTTTCCTGACCCCGGGCTAATTAAATTCATTCAAAATGTCTCCTTTGATGTGAAAAATACTGTATATGGTTGTCAATCTGAGAGGCGAGAGAAATCATTTTCTCCCGGGTCTTCAAAGAAGCCTCTTTTTAGATATCGCAGGTTTCTCCGGGACTCATTCTCCTATTACCTCCCTTTCACATGATCAATCACCAAAGCACATTCACTCAAAGTCTTATTTTGCACGCACACCTCTCAGTCTGACGAATGATCCAATCAATCTGACGCGTTTCCCAATCTTTGTTTGGAATTTGAAAAAAAAAAAAAAAAAGTCTCGCCTGAAAAGTGAGATGGAGCTATACACAAAAGAGCACCTGTGGCTGTACGGGGATATCTGTGCGTGGATTTCGGTAAACGGTGAGGCGAAATGAGAACGTTAACAAAAGCAAACCAGGTGTTTGACCGGGGGGGGGGACAGGAATCTCTCCGGCTCTCGCCGCCGGACACTTCTCGTATGCTGCTAATGCCGAGTTCAGACCACTTGATCCTGGTCTGATTTCCCGCTCGCCGGGTTTTTCGGAGATCGCCGAGCCAAGCCCCGGATCGGAGGCAAATCATGGCACGCTCCCGTGAGGGACGAGCGTGCGGTGAAAACTGCCCTCAAGCCGAGCACTCGCCTACGCCGGTTTAAAATCTGGTCGTGGCGGGCCAGCTTCGGAGAGATGCACTGAGCTACAGCCATTGAGAGCAGACACGGGGCGGGAGCGGGTCGAGAAGGAGAGACGGGAGTACACGAAGCAGCAGCCAGAAACATACGACACACCTATTAAAATTTTCTTCTCTAGGTTTTTAATATATTTCTTATTAAAATTTTGCTTTCATTTGGGATTTTTTTTTTCCACTGATCAAGAATCTAATAAAAAAATACATAATCCTGTCCCGCTCATGGTTTTCGCGTAATTTCCAGTGTCTCTTCTCGCGTGTGTTTTCGAGTCTTGTCCTCGGGGATTCCTCCTGCCGAAAGATCTTGTTATGTGAAATCAATCCCCTGTCGCCGATCAGTCATGTAATCTGCAAACCACAACGCTGCAAGACTCCCATTCACAAGGCCGAAAAAGGGGGTAGTGTGAACAGCACAGCGGTCTGACGACTTTGAAAGTGGTGGAGTGGGTCCATGGCATAACTAATCCTGACTCCGGTAGGGATTATTTTTCTCCACTGTGCACCCGTCAGCACCGAGCACGCTAGCATTTGATTCACATGTGAATGATATGCAATTTCTTCCAAAAACACTTCTTTGTAAGGGTTCCCCATAGCGCTCAATTTCCTGATCGGCCAGCCAAGACAGACAGACAGCCAAACAAGCTTCAAGCGGTGAAACCGTAAGTCTCAAGTCTTGAATCGTGGATGTTTAGGTTTGAAAGAGGGTGCTGTCTCTTCGTTAACAGTCACATAATACAAAGTTGAATTAAAAGTGCTGCCAGGACAGGAAGAGTTGACGGGGACATGGATTTCCTTCATGTAAAGCTGTAGACTGTCCAGTACGTACACTCAATCTCCAACATTTGCCCACGAAAGTTACATGAAAGCAGCCGATTGGACATGAACTCCGATGTTGAGATCCTCTCCGCTCTTCCGTCAAGACCATCAAGGCCACCTCTCAGCTGGGCGACCCGAGGGTGACCTACAACCTGGAGGACGGGATGGTGCCGGAGACCAACATGCCGGTGCGCTTCTACCTCTCCCCCAACCGGGAGGACGGCTCCGCCTCCATCCTGGTGTCGGAGCCGCTAGACTACGAGACCACGCCCCTTTTCTCCCTCCGGGTCCGGGCCCAGAATGTGGCGGCCGTGCCTCTGGCAGCGTTCACAACTGTTTACGTCAATGTCACAGGTATTATGGGATCTGATACTAGCGAAGTACTTTGTCCTTTGATTTGATTCGAAAAAATACCGCCATACATCACTTTATGATGCTTTTGGTACTGCACTGGATGATATATGATATATTATCTGATATATTTATATCTTCTATTTTGATGTAGTTTGATATGTTTTATTTATTTATGTAGGGTTATTTCTCATGTTGTGGGGGATACACCAATCCCTCCATGAAGTATTGGTTTTACGTATTGCAATAATTAATGCAAATTCTTTTGCTATCTATCCCCCATAATTTGTAAGAGCTCACAATTTGGCATAATGGCAGCAACCGCCTTGTTGGCCAAATCGTCAGACCATGGTTCTTTATGTGAATATAATTATGAGAATAAAATAATACGTGAACTAAAATATTTTCAGGTGTGTCTGTGATATACAGTTTTCCTGCAAAATCCCTGCAAAACAAAAGCTTATTATACTTTACAAATTCAAAGTTCTCAAAGTTTTAAGAAAAATTATGAAAACCCACAGGGGCTGATATGCATTTTCCCCCACCTTCTGATAATTCTCTCCGTCTTTCATCTCCGCCCACCTTCAGATGTGAACGACAACGTGCCATTCTTCACCTCCTCCATCTACGAGGCCTCGGTGACAGAAGGGGCCCAGAAGGGGACCTCGCTCCTTCAGGTGTCCGCCCACGACAAAGACCTGGGTCTGAACGGAGAGGTAGGTGGCCACCTTTGTCTGGCGCTCACTTTTTAATGCTTTCTGAGCAGGTTCGTGTAGAGTTAAGCACTTGGGATGATGGGGCCCAAAGTTTTGGACTTTGTCCCTAGTGACACATCAGAAGGGGGAAGCTCAGTGAACCGCTGCCGTTTTCTGGTGCTTTTCCTCTGTGCCTATATTAACAGGCCTGTGTTGAGAACACTGGCAGCGCCGCAAAATGACTTGTTCTACAGTATATCCCCATATGCACCTGGGTGCCAGAGGTTTATGCACCAGTTACAATAAAAAATTGGAAATGTAATGTATTGATTGAATGTTTATGGTACTGCCAGTACCAGGGGAGAAGACGACAGCCTTCACGAGGCCTCTCCTGTGAGTAGTGAGAAATGGTGCAAGACCAACTCACGAAACTAATGTCGCCAAAGAATCATCGAGCTGGCAGACCAAGGTACAAGCCAATGCCAAAACCAAGGCAGAGAACATCCTCTTTAGGACGGGCGGACACCCCCACCGTCGAAAACCAAGGTCTGCCGGTGCTCCAACTCAATGTCGAGGGCCTTACCATCGCAAAACTCGAAGTCATCAGGCATCTCGCCGATTCCAACAAAGTGGCAGCGGTCCTCCTGCAAGAGACACACTGGGTGTCAGATGAAAACCTCAAGCTTCCTGGGTTCTCCCTCGCTGGATCCATCCACAGCAAGAAGCATGGAATGGCAACCTTCGTCCGAGATGGTTTGAGCTGGGCAGCCACCAGCCAATCTCCACCTGGCTGCAACATCGAGTGGCTGGCCACTAAAATCCAAGAAACATCTGTCGTGAACGTATATAAGCCCCCACCAACAGCGCTGACTGCATCATCACTTCCATCCGTGACTGCTCCTGCCATCTATGCAGGTGACTTCAACTGCCAACATACGGATTGGGGTTACCAACACACATCACAGGATGGAGAAGCACTGAGTGAGTGGGCCTCTAACATTGAGGCACTACTGCTGTACGACCCAAAGGAGCCCCCAAGCTTCTGCTCTGCACGTTGGAACTCTTATACCAACCCAGATCTGGCCTTCGTCATATGCCGCAGTAACGACCTGAAACCGGAGAGACGTGTCTTGGACAGGTTCCCTCGCTCACACCACCGGCCATCCATCATCAAAGTACCATCCCTAGTACAGCCGGTAGCTGGCAAACCGGTCAGGAGATGGAACTTCAGGAAGGCGAACTGGCAGTCGTTTACGGTGGAAACAGAAAGAAGAACTGCTGGTCTCATGGACCCAGAAGCAGAAGACGTGGATGCTGCATACATTGCCTACTGTGAAGTCCTCCTAAGGGCAGCAAAGCACAACATCCCACGTGGCTACAATAAAAACTATATCCCGGGCTGGGATGAGGAGTGCAGCTGCCTGTTGCGCCAACACCAGCAGGCGATCACCAGGTAAGAAATGGACGCAACAGCAACAACCCTACTGCAGAAGCTGGATGACACCCGAAGGGCTAGGTGGACGGAAGTAGCGGAATCCATCGACTTCACCCACTCCAGCCGGAAGGCGTGGCAGACCATCAACTTGCTCTCAGGGAGAAAAACAACACCTCGTAGGTGTCCAGTGACTGCAGATGCTATTGCTTCCCAGCTCCTGAAAAATGGTCGCTTCCCTGATGCGGACAAAAACTTCGCACGACTGACATCGTGTGAGGTATCATCCCTCTCCAGAGCAGCCAGCGCTGATGCTAATCTCTCAGGAGACTTCACAGCAGCCGAGCTAAAGGCAGCAATTAAAAAACTGAAGCTGGGCAAATCACCAGGTCGAGACAATATCCACCCAGAGTTTGTCATGCACCAAAGTGAAAGAACATCTCAATGGCTACGCACATTCTTCTCATCATGCTTCCGGAGGTCCAAGCTCCCGAAGACCTGGCGCCGTGCTTCCATCATAGCCTTGCCAAAGCCGAACAAACCCGCCGAAGACCCGAAGTCCTACAGGCCCATATCCCTGCTCTGTGTCCCGTACAAGATTCTGGAGAGGCTGATCCACAGCCGCATTGAGCCAGTGGTGGACCCTCAACTCCCACCGGAACAAGCCGGCTTCCGCAGAGGCAGGTCAACGGTGGACCAGGTAACGCTACTCACCCAGGACATCGAGGACAGCTTCCAAGATAATGAGAAAGCTGGAGTAGTATTCCTGGACCTGACAGCCGCTTATGACACCGTGTGGCACCGTGGACTACACCTGAAACTGTTGAGAACAATCCCGGACCGGCACATGGTGAGATTTATTATGGAGATGCTATCTAACCATAGCTTCATCCTACAAACCAGCGATGGCCAGACCAGCAGGCTCAGAAGGCTGAAGAACGGTGTCCCGCAAGGCTCTGTCCTCTCACCAATGTTATTTAACATCTATATTCACGACCTGCCAGACACAACATCCAAGAAGTACGGCTATGCGGACGACCTGGCCATCATGCTTCGATGCCCAACATGGAACACTATGGAAGAAGGCCTCAACCGAGACATGGGCATCCTGGCAGACTACCTCCAGAAGTGGCACCTTCAGCTCAGCATGGGCAAAACAGTGTCTGCAGCTTACCACCTCTACAACCGGGAGGCAAGAAGGGAACTGGACGTGCATGTTGGCAACATCCGCCTGGAGTTCCAGCAAGCCCCCAAGTACCTCGGCGTATGCTTGGACCGGACGCTGTCCTACAAGCAGCACCTGGATGAAGTGAAGGCCAAGACAACCGCAAGGGTCTCGCTCATCCGCCGCCTTGCAGGCTCGACTTGGGGAGCTTCCCCCCAGACCCTACGCATATCCACGCAAGCCCTGGTCCTACCCGTAGCGGAATACTGTGCCCCTGCCTGGAGCAGAAGTCCACATGCGAACAAGGTGGATACTGTCATCAACAGCGCCCTCCGGATAGTAACTGGTTGTCTGAAACCCACCCCTGTGTCCTACCTGCCAGTCCTAGCTGGTATCGCCCCACCCAGTCTCCGACGGGAAGCAGCTACCCTCGCCCTGGCAAGGAAAGCCCAGAAGAACGACTGGCACATCCTACACAAAGCCACAACAACACCGGCACCACCATGCAGGCTCAAGTCTCGCCATCCCTACAACAAGGCAGCACAAGAGATGCTACAGTCGATCCCTGACGACTTGTCCAAGGACGCCTGGCTGGCAGCATCCTGGAGGCAATCGTGGGAGTCAGCTGCGCCCTCCCGCATCCAACGATACATCCGGGACCCAGGAGGAGGTGTAAAAGGAGAAGACATGCCACGCCACCTATGGACCTCGCTGAACCGCCTGCGTACTGGCGTCGGGCGCTTCAAGTCCTCTCTAAAGAAGTGGGGCCTATCCGACAGTGCGTCATGCGAGTGTGGCGAACCTGAACAGACTGCCGAGCACATAATCACCAGCTGCCCCCTATACAGCCCACCCTCAGAAGCTGGCCTTTTTGACCTAGGACTGGAGACGAGGGCGTGGCTATATGACACTGAGTTGGCCATCTGATGATATACGAAAGAAGAAGAAGAAGTACTGCCAGTAGCCTTAATCTCATAGAATATTATTTCTGGCAGATTCAAAATCAATTTGGATTGATTTAGAAAATGGTTTTATGTATATTCATTCATGTTTCAATCAGATGAAATATTTGAATAGTTCCCCTAAATAACGACAAGTAAAATGATAAGCGTGGAAAATCTGTTGCCACAGCCATTGGGTCAAATATATTCATAATTGTTTATAATTATCTTCCATCTCTGTGTATAATCACAGTTGTGTTGGACTTTTGCATAAACAGCTTTGCCCTTTGAAATTTGATGTTGGTGTATCAGCCCTGTTTTTTTTTTCCTTACAAGATTACCAGCAAAATAACAAATGTGAAATTTATAGTCATTGCAGATTGGTAAATGATATGAAATGATAGGGTTGTTTGTTATCGACCCCCTCCCTTCCCGGCTCACAGTTCGAGACTATGAATACCTGTGGACATTTTCCGCAGCACAGCGTTAGTGGAAACTGTTGAAAATGAGATTTTAATTTTCAAAATGAGCTTTCCTGCCTTATACCTTCTGCAGATCACTTACTCTCTCCTGAGCGATAGCAGTGGGGATCACAATCTTTTCCGCATCGACCCGAAGCTGGGAGCCATCTACACCGAAGCCGTGTTTGATCGTGAGGCCCGCAGCTCCTACTTACTGGAGGTTCAGTCAGAGGACGGCCAGGAATCAGCCAGACCCGGAAAGAACCGGCAGCCTAATTCAGGTTACAAACACTGTTGACTATCACAACCATGTAGTCAGATTGCAGAACGGATGGGTTATTTTTGCAGTTCCGATACTGTTCCTATACTGATTAACCTTCAATACCAGTCCCTAAGCTGTACTTTTTTCAATGCTATTTTTGAGCCAACAAAAGAAAATTATAGTAATGGTCGCAATTTGCTTTAAACATAAAAGAAAAAAAAATAACATCTTCCTTGCTTTAATTTAATTCCTTTGAAATGATGGTCCTTGATGTGCTTGAAGTGCTTGAATTTTGTCCTCAGAAATTAAACAACTGAAAAATAGCCCCTTTTGTACTCAAGTGCTTGAAATGTACTCGGGGAAAAAAAAACACGATCATTGAAAACCTTTGATATTCCCCCTGGTTTTGTTCTTCAAATCGTAACGTAATTTAAAAACAAACATTCAAGAAAGGCCTTTATGACAGATTATGCCAGGGAAATAGACACATCTAATTGTAGTAGATATCATAATATCATAGAGATACTCATATAAATAATAGACAATGAGATCAAAATTATATAATATTTTAATTAATAAATGATCACATTAAAAACTGATTGCATTATTTTTGCATGAGGTCCTTGATAATGAACAAATGGTGCTTCAAAAAGTACTTGAAAAATTTCAACTTGTAACGGCAGCGTGAGCCCTGTTTGAAATACATGACTCCTTTGCTCTTCCTACAAACCTTTGGGTCTATTTTCGACTCGCAGATGCCGGAGAGGCAGAATGTGGATGCCAGTTCAAAGATTGCGGCTTGGGCGCCTATTCCGTAACTCTTTTCCAGATGTACCGTACTGTACATTTCGGGTTCTTTTTTTGTTTCGATTTTGATTCAACAAGGAAAGTTGTTGCCATGGGAGACATACTGCGGGGGCCGGCCCCCGAGGCTAGAGCTTACTCAGTTGTAGGGTTTATCTTGTCCATTCGGTACCCAGCATTTTTTTTGGCTATCTAAGATGTCCGATTTCTCTTCTCCCCCTGTAGTATGGACACGTTCCCCCCTGGTTGAATATTCCTTTGCTTTTGTCTTTGAAGTGACCCCCACTCTGGTTTCGGTGTCTCGTTCATTTGGAGCCACTTTTTCTACTTACCTCAGGCCCACGGGGCAGGACCGAGACCCGGGCTACTTTGGCTTCTTCTGTTTCCTGTTGTTCGATATCGAACCGGCAGTCCTAATACCCTGCGCTTTGCATTCGCGAGTGACGTAATGCCATGTCTGCGTTGGTATTAGTTGATGTTTGGCGGCGTAGGAGGTACAGTATTAGGGGTAAGGGGTGATGTTTTGGTGTAGCGGCAAAGCCTCCTCTCCCAGAGGGGATACCGGGGCTGCTTAGCATTTGCAATGAGCCTTGGCTGCGTCTGTTTTTTTTTTTTCTTCTTCTTCTCGCCCTCACCACCTATCTCCCACATGCAGAAGGGCTCATTTTCTCTGCAAACATTACCTGTCTCCCCTGCTTTACCCCTGAGACGCGCGTGCCCATGAGCGCGGGCGAGGGAAGGAGAGAGAGAGAGAAAGAGAGAGAGAGAGAGAGAGAGAGACGGAGAGAGAGAGAGAGAAAGGCAGGGAAAATGAAGCCACATTTCCCCATCATTAGACCGTCTCCAATAAATGAACATGCCACCTATGCGTTTGTCAGGCAGATAATTTACTTTTTCCAACGGAAGAAATAAACAACATAATGAGGAGGGCACCGATAAGACATAAACACTTGTCAGCGTAGAAATATTTTACCCTCCCTGTGGAGGGTTTCTTTATCAACTCTGCGAGAGAGCAGCTTCTCGAGGAGCGGGAGCCACATTACCCCTGTTCTTTGCAGCAATAGGAGTGCAATGGTAACTGCTAAAATAATAAACTCTTTGCCAAAATGAATAATTTATGTAATTTACAGCACATCTTTGTGAATATTGTCATGTCTGATTTCCATGTTAATGAGTCACATTACGTCTGGTTATGTGCCTCTTTCCACTAAACAGTGAGACAATGAGAGGAGGAACTGATAAACAGATGGAAAGAGTGTGTGTGTGTGTGTGGGGGGGGGTCGGGGGTTGGGGCAGATCTGGCAGGAGATCGAGTGCCCGCATGTGTAGGTGTTTTCTGTCGCCGCGCCACGCTGTTTAATCCCCCGCTCATTGCTGTTGATTTAACAGACACCGCTTATGTGCGGGTTTTCATCAGCGACGTCAACGACAACAAGCCGCAGTTCACCCAGCGGCTCTACGAGGTCGCCGTCGACGAGAACGCAGATGTCGGGCTGGCCGTCGTCACCGTCAGCGCCGATGACGAGGACGAAGGTAAGTCGCTGGAAGAAACACTGAGGAAGGAAGGAAGGAAAATGTTGAAATTCAAACACGGATTCCTGCAAGCAAAGGCGACCGGAAACGGCCTTAAGTTTTGATACTTTTAAAGTGGACTTTTTATTAAAAAAAAAAATATTTTATATATATATATATATATATATAAATTTAAAAAAAAATGTAATAAAGTGGACCTTTTTTGCTCCTTTTAACACAAGTTAATACATGTCTCTGATGGCCCCAAAACATATTTTTAAATTTGTTTGCTGAAAATACGACTCAGATTATGCGTTCGAGCCATTCTAACATGCGTCAGATCCACTCTGACCTGGAAACGAGCTGTGTCAGTGGGAGGAGCCACCTCCCGAGGCCCCTAGTTCTGTGAGCCAATGGCGTTTGAGCATGGCTTCCGGGTTTTCCGTTGTATTTACTCTGTAACTTTCACTCGTTTCATCTCAGCAGCCCACCAAAATCTGTTTCTGAACAAATTCGAGGCGACAAATAATAATTGTATTATATCTACAAGGCCTCATTTAAAAGTTTGCTCTGATTTTCATAGCGGTGTCCGGAGCAGCGTGGAGCTTGGAGCACCACGGGAAAAGTCGGAGCTCGGGGCTTTTTTGGTTCATTCAGTTACGGAAACGTCAGACAATTAAACAAAATAAAAGCATCTCCTGTTTTGTTTGGAGAAAGGCGGAGCAGTGACCTAACGTGGACACACACACACACACGCACACACACACACACACACACACACACACATAGCAGAATTATTTATTTATGTACTGACACTTTCATCGTCTGCAGTTTGGACACAGTATTTGTATTGATAGGTGGTATTTTCCTCTTTTAAATTATTTGTGCTGGTCCCTGCAGCCAACAGAGCACTTCCCATGATTAGCTCTTAGCTTCTTTGCTTGCGGTTCCGGGGGCGCTTCAGGCGTGGGTGGAGTTACTGCGATGGAGGGTGGTTCTATTTAGAATAATACCCCAGGTGACGTGTGACAGGGCAGCAAAGCTGAACGGCTCGCTTTAGGACATGTTTTCTGAAAGAGACAGCTCACAAAAAAACTGACTGAGTCATTTTGTTTCGTCATGTGTGTGTTAGTAGGCCCATCAGAGACCAAAATACATGTGCACATGTATGAACATTTCATAATAAGTCCCCTTTAAAACTGGAGCAAATATTCTGATTTCACTTTCCATATCCCGGAAACAGCACGAGAAAGGAAATCTGCTAGTCAGTCATTTCAATTTCCCAGCGCCAGCCGTGCGGTGTGTCAGGCTGAAACCTTTGGAGAGGATTCCATGCAATATTTATGGTATGAAAAAAAAAAACTACGAACTGACACCATGAGGCGCCTTGCTCAATCTGGCCTGAGCTGTGTTCAGATCACGCTGAACCGAGCACATAGGGCGCTCGGTTTGGCGCTTATCGTTCAATTGCCTGTAAATACTCACAGCACATATGTTCCGAAAATAAGCGACATGCTCCCACACAGTAGGTGGGAGGGATTTGAGTCATAAAAGCAGTTTCTCATCCTAAAATCTCTTTATCAGACATGTTTGGGTTTGTTAATCAAGTATTTATGGTGAGTGGGGGAGTGGCGGAGGCCAGGCGGCACTGCTAATGATGAATGACTGTGGCGCAACACAACCCCCCGAACATTAAAGTTACAATACTGTAGGGGTTTAGCTGGAGAGGCTAAGCCCAATCCATCTTGTTTAAAACCTGAATCCCGGTCATTGGCTGCTCTAAACCCACCGGATCCCTTAGAGAGGCAGGGAGCACTTTGTCTGCCAGAGCTGTGTTAAAAGTACAGATTAATGCATTTACATGGGATTGTGGTACTTTAACCCAACATGATGATTGGGAGAGTGTACATTCCGAGAGATTATCTTATCCGTCCCATTTTTAACCCGCTGGATTGTCTCCGTGGACACACAGCAGATCAGTTCTGATATTGACTTCTTCTCGGCTAGGCTACATCCCCAACACCCACTCTTGGGCATTTAAAAAAAAACACATTCCCCAGAGGGCACTATCAGAGTACATTATTCTGGTTTTTACGCCTTCACTTGCCTTCTCACTCTCTCTCTTTCTTTTTTTTAACCTTTTCTTTAATTAGGGTCTGATTAAGGCTGAGGAGATAAGGTACAAACTTACCATTTAATTAAGTAATCAAAACGAGTGAGGGAAATGGAAAATCCCCCAGTGCTGAGGTCCTTGAAGAAGTGAGGTTTAATACCCTTGTGGTAGCACATCGTGGCAGGTTTAATCTGAGGAGACCGCACCAGCACTAATATGGATTCTACTTAAAGACCCAGAAAGGTCAATAGCCCAAAAGGCTCTCGCTGAAAGTTCCAAGCATTTCAGGCTTGCTATTGTCACTTGCCATCGTATAAAATTCAACTACCCTCACCAAAATGTCAGTCCGTTTAAGTTTCTCTTTGCATCTCAGTGGCTTTATTACTCCTGAATGGGATATTAGATGGTAGAATTAAAAAAGCAGAACCTGACTTTGGCGATCATCCATATCTTCATTGTTCCAGGGGCAAATGCCAAATTGCGCTATCAGATCACATCTGGCAACACGGGCGGCGTTTTTGATATGGAGCCAGAGGTGGGCACCATCTTCATTGCTCAGCCTCTGGATTACGAGCGACAGAAAAGATACAAGCTTCTGGTCCTGGCCTCGGATGGTCGGTGGGAAGACTACGTCGCGGTGGTGGTCAACGTGGTCAATAAGAACGACGAGGCTCCGGTGTTCTCCATGAATGAGTACTATGGTTCGGTGACAGAGGAGCTGGACGGTTCACCTGTGTTTGTGCTGCAGGTCAGTGGCTGAGATAATTGCAGCTTGAAGCGTTTGAAACTGATAGTTTTCAGTAATTGCCATTATACACTATTCTTCACGGCTGTCATTATGTTAAGCGGGTTGGATATTCACGTTTAGTCATTTATAGCTAAGCTAGTTCAAATATTATGAGTAAAACTATAATTGCTGATTATACCCTTGCTTATTTGGCATATTGGAAGGTATTTTGTATTTCTATAGAATAGAAAAGTAGAACATAGAAATGGAAAAAAACTTAAGATGAGAATCTCATCCAGTTTAAATCAATAGTCCTCGTCACTGCAATAGAGTGTAACTCCATCAGAAACTATAAGTGGGTGGATAAATAACAAAGAATAAATTGTGCTTTTCTGTATAGGTGACGGCCACCGACCCAGACAAAGATGCAGACCAGGGGGCTATTCGCTACTCCATCCATGGCCAGGGGGCAGAGTCCCACTTTATGATCAACGACATCACAGGGGAGATGTATGCCCAGCGGACAATGGACCGCGAGGAACGCGCAGTCTGGCGTTTTGTTGTCATGGCAACAGATGAGGAAGGAGAGGGACTCACTGGCTTTACCGATGTCATCATCAATGTTTGGGACATCAACGACAACTCGCCCGCCTTTGCCTGTGCACCCGACAACTGCCTCAGCAGCGTGGCAGAAAACTCGCCTCCTGGAACTTTCGTGATGGAGATGACGGCGGTAGACCTTGACGACGCTGCGGTGGGCCAGAACGCCATCCTCACCTATCGGATCACAGAGAATTCCCGCGACACCAACGGCGTTGACATTTTCACCATTGATTCCAGCACCGGCACTGTATCAGTGGCAGTGGAGGACCTGGACCGGGAGGCAGCTGAGAGCCACCGGCTGGTAGTGGAGTCCCATGATGGTGGGGGTATGACAGGCACCGCCACCGCCACCATTATGGTTACAGACCTGAACGATCACGTGCCCAGATTCACAGACAACTGGTGCGGGGCCCGAGTGTCTGAGAACAGTGATATGGACACAGCTGTCCTGGAGCTGTCCGCCGTGGACCCTGATGCTGGCGCTTACGGCCAGCTGGCTTTCACTGTTGTGGCAGGGGACCCAGAGCAGAGGTTCTACATGGTCAGCCAGAGGACCGAGCAGACAGGTACCCTGAGACTGAAGAAGAGGCTGGACTACGAGAAGCCGGGGGAGCAGCGATTCAACCTCACCGTCAGGGTGGAGGACTCGGACTTCTCCAGCCTCATTCATTGTCTGGTCCTGGTAGAGGACGAAAACGATAACACCCCCGCATTCGACCCTCAGCGCCACCTGCTCTCTGCTCTGGCCGAGGATGCTTCCGTGGGAACAAGCATCATCCAGGTGATCGCCAGCGACTCTGATTCTGGGCTGAATGGCCACGTTTCTTACAGCATCTCACCTGAAACTGACCCTTACGGACATTTCACAGTCAGCCCGGTCGGTGTGGTCACCATAGCAAAGCCGCTGGACCGGGAGACACTGTCAGGTTATGAGCTAGTAGTCATGGCAACTGACCAGGGCAGCCCCGTGCTGACCGGCAGTGTCACAGTTCAGCTGCCTCTGCTTGACGTGAATGACAACGGGCCGGAGCTGGAGGCAGCCTATGCTCCTGTTCTTTGGGAAAACAGCCCTGTGCCTCAGGTGGTCTGGCTCAACTACACCTCCACTCTTCTGCGAGTGGTGGACAGAGACTCCCCAGAGCACGGCCCTCCCTTCTCCCTCTCCCTCTCCCCACCTTACTCCCATGACTTCCACCTGCAAGACCACGGGAATGGCTCTGCCACACTCACAGCCCTGCGGAGGTTTGACAGGGAGAGGCAAAGGACGTTTCACCTGCCGGTGATTATGACTGACAGTGGCCATCCACCAATGACAGTCACAAACACTCTCACCATCACCATCGGTGACCAGAATGATAATGCGCACCAGGCAGGGGAGAAGGATGTGTATGTGCATAGCCGCAAGGGTAGGTTTCCCTATTTCCAGACATTTCAGTTGCCCTTGCCATTTATTTTTCACTGCAGGATTTTATTTTGCGGGAAGAGCTTTAGGGAAGAGTGGAAATTGCGGCACGTGCTGCAGGGAGAAGTTTTCACTCTCATACCTGTGCAGTGTAGTGTGGAATCCTTAATTGTGCCCTTCCAGCACCATTGTATCAGAAATCTGTTAAGATGATGTCAGATTCTCACTCGGCAGTCCAGACTTCCAGCGAACCCTGTCCACACCTTTAGCCTGAGATGAACACCACATTAAGACTTGAATGTAATTTCTTCTTCTGGCACCTTCGGGGTTACTGTCTGGCCTTGTTAGTGTTTTGACCACGCTCTCAGCTCAACAGCATTTTGGCAATTGTGAAATACAAGGCTCGTGACTCATCGCGGCTGCCATTGTTTACCCAGCTGCAGTGCTCTGGCACCGCAGGTCGATAATAACATAATCCATACAGAGATAGCCCCACTTCCTTAAGCTCCATGCTCTCTGAAGTGGATCGCGGGGAGCCTATTCATTCCAGTAGCAGGGCTCCACAGTTATGAGTGTAATAAGTAAAAGAAAAATAATACAGGAATTCAAGATAAGGGGGAGACAGGGACTCAAAGATAAGTGTCTCCATCAGCAGATTCAGTGCAGACGGAATCAATGATTTTGTGTGTGTGTGTGTGTGTGTGTGTGTGTGTGTGTGTGTGTGTGTGTGTGTGTGTGTGTGTGTGTGTGTGTGTGTGTGTGTGTGTGTGTGTGTGTGTGTGTGTGTGTGTGTGTGTGGGGTATGGGTGTGCCCGCATGTTCAGGGAGGACGGTCAATGCGGCATTGGGCAAAGTCTACGCCCCGGACCCTGATGACTGGGACAACAAGACCTACACATTGGATTCAAGTGCAGCCAAGTACGAGCCCTTACTTAGCGGCTAATAACTAGCTACACAGCTGCAGTACACGTGAACCCAACAACCCAGAGAGACGTGTACTACATACAACATACGACAGAATACCACTGGCAGCAATCTACAGGTTTCTAAATCCAATAGATGGATAGGAATGTAGCAAACATCCTTGTCTCATTTCCAAATAAGAACCAGCTCTGATGTGATGGCATTCCATTCAGTTACGCAGCCGACGGTGATTCACTGATCCGAGGATTGGAATGGAATTTTTTTTTTTTTTAAACCTCTTCAATCTTTCCATACCTATATGGAGTTCTTAGATCGAAACAGATGTAGCAGCACAGCTTGGCTCTGTCAGGGACCTTGTATGGCTGTTCAGTATTCACACGCCGAAGATCAGATTAGAAATACCAATTGCATATTTGTTTTATTCATATAACAAATTCTGACAGTTACTATGACAACTATCTAGCTCTTTTGTAGGAGCTTCAAACTCTGCCTTTTTTCTTTTTCTTTTCTTTTTTTTCACCCATATGATAAAAAATTAATTCTCATCCCATTTCATGTCAGGCTCAAATCAGGACATTTCCCTTTAGAACAAGGGCTCAGGAACAAAACATACATTTATCTTTTCATATTCTTTCATTCACCCACCTTTTTCATTGCATTGACGCAGTCATTTGCTACTCACGCATTCTCTCTCACTCTCTCCAGGTACTTCAGCCTGAACCAGAGTTCAGGGGCTCTGGCCATTCGACAAAACAGCCCGCCGGGCAGCTACTGGCTGAGGGTGGGCGTGTCGGATGGAGTGTGGCCAGACGTGATGTCAGGGGTCAGAGTTCACGTCAGAGAGCTGGAGGAAAAGAGCATCCTCTCCTCTGCCTCTTTACGACTGACTGGTGCGTAAGCAAAGCACCACACAAGATGGGGCAAATGTTTTGGCGGAATTTGTGGCATTTGTTCAATCCTGATCCCCTTTGTTGGCATGCTGTTTTGATGCTTGAAGATGAGGCCGTATCTAGGGGTTAAAATGGGATTGGGGAGGTGGGTAGACCCTGATTAAAATTGTTGTCAAACATCCGGCAAATCTCTTAAGTAATATAGACAGTACCGCAATTGCACTGATAGTCACGCAACAAAAAATAATTGCTGGCTTTGATTCCTTCAGCAAGGCTCATATAGAACAATAAGGCCAAGTCGACAAGGGAACCTCTTCATTACCTTTTTTGTGTATTCATTTATTGAATTCATCATCTATCAAAGGATGGGTGGGCATCCACCCATGTCCACCCTCAATTTATCTCCTGGCTGTGTCCGCTAGATTCTGCTTAAGGAAGACATTTTGAATATGATGGAAATTTCGATTTGATTTACTGCAACAAGCTTGTCTGCTCCTGGCTGCATCTGTTATTGTCGAATCAAATTGTCGTCTTGTTGCTTGATATGAAAGAGACAGTATTTGTCAAATTTTCGAAATAAATCAATACGTTTCATTGGATGATATTAGGTTGTCAAGCCTGCTGATGCTGAAATGATAGCCTGTCATGGGAGGCTTTTATATTGACTCTACATTACTTAACAGATGCAGGCATTGCCGTTCATACGGCATGGCAACAATGGGTTCCATGTTCTGCATGGACCTCTAAACTTCAGGCCGGTGTCCTCGTATTTTATATCAATCCCTCAGAGCAGATCTGAGACGTAAAGGTCAATTCAGAAGTGTCAGTGTCAGATATAGTACAGTGACATTTAAAATGCCATTCCGCAACAAAAAAAAAAAAAGACTTGAAAGCCATTATCGATGCCTCCGTCATATCATTGTTGGCAATTGAAGATGATGTCCTCCATCTTATTGTGGTGTGATCGGAAGGTGGCACTTCAAAATCTAATTTATCGAGAGGCCATTAAAGGCCATCGTTCACAGAAACAAGAAATGCGTCGGAGAAAGATAGATTTTGTTTGAGCGCATAACGGCCCATTCTCCGTATTGACTAGCCAGTGGAGCTTAGTAAGGAAATGGATCAATGACGGCAGATGTTTCGCTGCTCGGTTTGCTAATGGACTGAGAACTGTCGAGACTTTGATATACCCTTTAGCTGCCATTGACGGCCTCGTCGTCCTCCTGCCTCTCCCTCCAACCCTGTCTCGCTTTGTCCCGTGAAGGCGTCACGGCGAGGGAGTTTATCGACTCCGACGTCGCGTGGAAGAGTCGGCTGGAGACGTTCTGGGACTTCCTGGCCGTGTCCCTGTCCGTCAGAACCGGGAGCATCAACGTTTTCAGCATCGCGGACAGAGGCGAGAAGACGGTGGACATCCACTTCTCCGTGCTCACGGACGGCGGCTACATGCCCCCGGAGAAAGTACACGCCGTCCTCGCCGCGCACAGGAAGAAGGTGAGCGTGCGGCACCTTGCCTCCCAGATATAAATCAGTGCTTGTATATCAAGCGATACAGTGGGCGGCTTGGAGCGATAAGTGAGCTTTTATCTGGCTGTCACCACCTGGTTTCTGTCTGTTTAATGCCTGGACTCGCCAGGTTTTTCTTTGGAGTTGGGCTCCATCTATTGTTATTTCCAAGTTGTTATTATTCTCAGTCACGCCAAATGTTCATGTGGGCACACTTTATTTGGATAGTCCAATGTTTGTACCCAACTCAGTATAATGGACTTTAAGTTGACGAACATCAGAGTCACTGTTGATACTGAACTGTACCAGCCAGGAGTAGATGGAGTTTAAAAATGGAAAAGTCACTCAGACTCTCTGAATCCAAGGCATTCTGCCCAGAGTTTAAGGACCTAAAGATCAAATATAAGACTCAACCGATGGGCAGTTGATGCTGAGTTGAGTATGGATTTTGGAGAGTCTAAATAAAGTGTTACTAATTCGGGAATTTGAATTGCCTTCCCAATAAACAAATTGAATCTCTGTCTTAACCACAAAGCAAAAAAATAAATAAAAAAAAAGCAATGTGCTGTACTCATTATTTCCTCTCTAACTCTCTGCAAATATACACTTGTGGAATGCAGCTGTTTGTTAACTTTTAATAACAAGGGGAAAAAGATCTATTTAGCGGCAATTTCCTATATAGTCCATGGTGAGTGTTGGGAGAGAAAGTCTATGATGATGCACGGTGCTGTTTTAGCTATTTTGCCCTGGCGACTTTCTGTCTCCTTCCACAAATGCCGACTTCCATTTCTGTATGCAGAGCGGATCGGAAGCACATCGCATTTGCACTTCATCACAAATGTGTACATTGCGTCTCTAACGACCTTTGGTGGGCTTTTCTCTTCTTTTTTTTTTTGTGATTGGATCTCCTCTACATCTTGGTCCGCCATTAAATCAGACTTTCATGCGTTTCTAGATCTGATTACAATCCAATCCTCTTTAATGCTCTGTATGTTAATGCCACGGGTAAATGTGCCCCGTGCTGCTTCAAACGATGTGAGTGTGTGGTTTAGTGTGTACACTTGAAACCACCCAGTGTGTCCTGGGCAACCTTTAAAATTGTCATTAAGACACTCCCGACAGTGTCTCTACGGGCAAATCCCACCGCCTTGTAATTTAAATGCTATTTTCCTCCACACCCACCCCAATCACCCCACTCCCCCACCCTCAGCTGCAGTCAATGCTGCACGTGAACCTGAGCCAGGTGGAGGTGGACGAGTGCGCGCAGGCCGACTGCCGGGCCGCTGCCGGGTGCTCCACGCGCACGGCCGTCAGCGACGTCCCCACCCTTTTGGACTCGGGGAGCATCTCCCTGGCGTCGGTGACCGTGGCGTCCTCGGCGGTGTGCAGCTGCGCTGCCAGGGAGCTGGTCCGCCACTCCTGCTCCTCCTACCCCAGGAACCCTTGCCTGCACGGGGGGACCTGCATCGACACACAGAGCGGCTACAGGTAACCCTGCGTTTTGTTCAATGTGTGGCTTGCAGGGCAAACCGCGAAAAGTGTAGACATTAACTGGCCTTCCCCGAACTGCTGTGGGCTAGTATCAGGAACAGAATCAGAATCGGAATCTTTTTATTTGGCCATGTACATTTTCATGTACAAGGGATTTGTCACGGTAAAAGTTGGGGCATATCCGTGTCCCAAATAAGAATAAATGATAATAGATAGTTATGAGAGGGGCCAAGCGGCACAAACTATAATTATGACCATAGTGGATATTTGTAGTGGGTGTATATTTCTGTAATATGTATTCAACATAATTGACCCGGTTAATACTGGATGGGTTGGTCTAGTGGGTTAGTACAGTGTTATTACAGAATATTGCACAGTTTATTTTACAGTTTGTAATGCGTCTGTGTGTGTATGTGTGTGTGTGTGTGTGTGTGTGAGTGTGTGCGTGTGTGTGTGTCGGTGCGTGTGTGCATATGAGTGGGTGTGTGTGTGTGTCTTTCTGTAACATAGGATAGTGTGTGGTGTGTATATGTGTATGTGTGATAGTGATTCCTGTTTTTTAAGTGGGCTCATAAAACAATGATTAAATTTACATTAAAACGGGACTTTATTCTATGATATCGACTAATTGCATTAATTATGTTTTTATATCTGTTATATTTGGCACAAAATCAAGGAAGCGCTTCCACTGAGCATACTGTAGCCGGAACCTTGAGCACTGAGCTTCATTCTTGACTCGGCGCACGCAATCGATACAAAGGCCTTGGCCGAGGGTGTGGAAATCCCTCCTGTGGGAGATGATCACTGAAGGATCTTGCACCCAGCTAATTTTATCGCACACGCTTTAACGCCCAGATTATATAAATGTAGGCCATCAGAATTAGTACAACCACTGCTCTGCTAACAACTCCTTAAAATCTCACTTAATTCCACTTACATGAGTATCGAACGGCGCGCTGAGAGAGAGCGGTGAACTATACGGCATTCTGCTTTTTGAAATTAAGTATACGAATTCATCCCCTCAATCATCCATTCACTTATAGCTTCTATATTTTATTCATGCCTCCCACATCTTCCCTGTTGAAGCTGTTCTTGAAGCTGCTAAATGAAGCCCTGACGGGGTGGACCGTAACGGCGTACTTATACTTAAATCCCTGTATTTAGATTTGAGTAACTACATTTTCCATTTTACAGGATTTTTGCTTCATTTCATAGCAAAATGTTTTGCCATTTTGGTTATTTTTGGTTAACAGTTAACAATAAGAGGAAACCGGCAACACTTTACCAAAAGAGATTTGCGCAGTTAAAGTGTGACGCAGCACCAGTTCAGAGTATTCGGCCTTCTTGGGGTCTCTGGGTGGCGTGATGGAAGGGGCTCTGTGTAGGGACTCTATAGTTCTACTGGGAGACTTCAACGCTCACGTGGGCAACGACGGAGAAACCTGGAAGGGGGTGATTGAGAGGAACAGCCTGCCTGATCTGAAACCGGTGCTTTGTTATTGGACTTCTGTGCTCGTCATGGACTGGCCATAACGAACACCATGTTCGAGCATAGGGTGGCTTACAAGTGTACGTGGTACCAGACCACCTTAGGTCAAAGATCGATGATTGACTTTGTGGTTGTGTCATCAGATCTCCGGCTGTATGTCTTGACACTCGGGTGAAGAGAGGAGCAGAGCTATCAACTGATCACCACCTGGTGGTGAGTTGGATCAGATGGTGGGGGAGGCTGCAGGACAGACCTGGTAAACCCAAACGTGTAGTGAGGGTGAACTGGGAACACCTGGTGGATGCTCCTGTCCGCAGGGTCTTCAACTCCCACCTCCGGAAGAATTTTTTGCGCATCCCGGGGGAGGTTGGGGAGATGGAATCCGAATGTGTCATGTTCAAAACCTCCATTGCATAGGCGGCTGCTAGGAGCTGTGGTTGGAAGGTAGTCGGTGCCTGTTGTGGCGGTAACCCAAGAACCCGTTGGTGGCCTCGTGTGCTCCAATTATTTATCACACTGCTCAGCCTCCCCGGGAAAGTTTACTCCAGGGTGCTGGAAAGGAGGCTCCGGTCGTTTGTCGAACCTCAGATTCAGGAGGAGCAATGCGGATTCCATCCTGGACGTGGAAGAGTGGACCAGCTCTTTACCCTTGCAGGGTTCCTGGGGGGGGTCGTGGGAGTTTGCCCATCGAGTCTACATGTGTTTTGTGGACCTGGAGAAGGCTTTCGACCGTGTCCCTCGGGGGATCCTGTGGGGGGTACTGAGGGAGTATGGGGTACCAGGGCCGTTGGTGCGAGCCATCCGGGCCTTGTACAACCAAAGTGTTGTGTTTGCATTCTCGGCACAAAGTCAAAGACGTTCTCAGCGGGTGTTGGACTCCGCCAAGATTGCCCCTTGTCCCCGATTCTGTTTGTGATATTCATGGACAGGATCTCGAGGCGCAGCCAAGGTGAGGAGAGTGTCTGGTTTGGGAACCTCAGAATTGCATCGTGAGATGGACAGGCGGATAGGTGCGACGTCAGCAGTGATGCGAGGGTTGTACCGGACCGTTAAGGTGAAGAGGGAACTTTGCTGTGAGTCAAATCTCTCCATTTACCAGTCCATCTACGTCCCAACACACCAGAATATAAACAGTTTTTTCGGGTAATTATTATTTTTTGATACCTAATAAAAACTATTATTATTCTTATTAATAATAATAATAATAATAATAATAATAATAATAATTTATCAAAATTAATAAATAAAATGAACCGCGACATGAAGTTGACGGGGTCATTCTACTTCTACGTCAGCATTGGACAGGAGTGTGAGCTCTTCCCCCTGCTGGCTTGGCCACTTTACGTGCCAGACCCTCCCGTGGATACAGTGCGAATCCATGTGAGTCCATGAAGAATCCAATTTTTGATCCAATCCTCCGTAGACAAAAAAAAAAACCTTAACAGGCTGTCTCAGACGATGCCCTCTCAGAAAATAATAAGAATTGTCTGTCAGAAGTGAAGATAAACATTCCCCTGTTGCCCCCTTGGTTTGGCATGGCTCTGATGAGCGGCATGAAAGTGCAGAGAAAGGTGCACATGTCGATGCTAGAGAGGGAGGTGGGAGGTGTGGACGAGGCGTGGGGGTGGGGGTGGGGGGTCCTTTCCTTCCTTACTTCTTTCCTTCCACGCGTCCTATAAGCCATCCCTCCGCCGCACGCGTTGGGGGGATCAGCATTCTTGACATGTTGTTGCGGCCTCTCTGCAGAATAAACAGCGTTGGGGGAGAAGCGGCCCCCTAACAGCTTCAGTACACAGAGCGTTCCTCAGACACCGCATGAAAATAGATGGCTTTGACATTATCAGCAAAGCCAGCTCGTCTCACACGCCTCATCCGAGCAGAGGGGCTGGGATGGGATCAGCAGTTCCTTTTCCAACCCCTCCAGTGATTGAAAGCACTGTTTTTCATCACTGCATGCATCTCCCTCTCTTTGATATAGTGCTTTTTCCTCAACTGTTAATATTCACTACTTGCTATAATACATACAAATATGCACAGCGAACGCGTGGCGCTGCTCATTTATATTGCAGTTAATCCGTCGGTTGACGGCTGCGATCCTTAACGCTCGGTCTCTAATCAAAGGAGATAAGTAAAAGAAGGAGCGATTGTGCTGGGATCAACCACGGCATAATACCTCCAGGAGAGACCGAGAGGGAGAGAGAGAGAGAGAGAGAGAGAGAGAGAGAGAGAGAGAGAGAGAGAGAGAGAGAGAGAAGGAGAGCAAAGTGAGTCAGAGCAGAAAATCAGCGCTGGTGTGGTGAGCGTAGAGAAAGTAAGAGAAATGGAATTAATTAAGTCTTAACAAAAGAGATGAGATGTGCCGAGCAGGAGCGCTCTCCAGAGGGCCGGGCTCAGGCGGCGGCCATAGATAAAGTATGGAGCCGGGACGATGTGGCGTTCATAGTTAATTGATTTAATGTAGAATTAACATTCAGGGCTTTGTGGCTAATTCAGCAGATAAGGATGGTGATAAACGCTCGGCGAGAAACCTTGTTTTGCCGACCCGGTCAAATTTGGGCCTCACTTTGGTTTTCCCGCTGCCTGTTTACAGCCGCCGCGTTCAGGTTTTGGGTGGATGACAAACCGCAGCCTGCGCGTATCCATAGGGCAGTTGTAGGCACCCGGCACCGTGCGGATGAACAGAAAATATCAAAATATGAACAGAAATACCTTTTTTAAAACGTATTTATGTCCCCACTGTTTGTCTATTGATTTCATCATATCTGTTCATTTTATTTTCTCTTATTTCTCTGCGTTCTACAGGTGCCGCTGCCCCCCGCAATTTGAAGGGCCGGACTGCCAGCAGATCGGAATTAGTTTCCTTGGCAACGGCTATGCCTGGCTTCCTCCCATAAGGCCGTGCTTTGATAGCCATCTCTCGGTGGAGTTTCTGACAGAGCAGGATGGCGGGCTTCTCCTCTATGCCGGCCCGCTGGCCACGCTGCTGCCCGGGGACCCCGAGGACTACATGGCCATAGGTACGCCCAGATAATTGGCCCGGGGCTCCAACTGTGGAGCTTCACTTTATGTTCTCAATTAGTGGATTCTCGCTCAGAGATGTACAGGTACAGGAAAAGTTAGCTCAGTCAGTAAAACGGTGCTTTGGGGATCCAGGCAGAGAAGGGGGTGGAGGCGAAAGAATGCAACGCACTGATGATACCGAAACAGGGTGGTCCAGGAAGTGGCCGCCGTCCAACTGGTCCTCCAGCTCCGCCTTAATGCAGTGGTCTTCAACCGCTAGGGAGTATGGGAGAAATTTACTAGTACATTTAAAAGAAATATGTTCATTATATTCTACCATTAAATAAGAAAGAACATTCGTTATCTTGCCCATATGCTATATGAATGAAGTAAGTGTGTGTGAGACAGGGGTCAGCAAAGACATGAATAAGTGCTTTGTTGACCGTGGGCCATATGACATGGGAAGGTGTGTGAATGCAACCATCCCCTCATAAAATGTGGCCTGGACTAGTGTCGGGAGGTTTGTTGTTGTAACTGATGTCAAAGAATGCAGACAAATGGCTTCTTTGCACTATTGACCGTATAGGAGGAAGGAAGGGATCCTAATTGAGTAAACAGATGTACTTTCTTGACCAACAGAAAGAGGTTAAAAGGAGGAGTCCATGAGGGGCTCAGGAGTTCTTTGCCAAACCAACTCAGATTCTGTTGTCACTTCTTGCAAGTGATAATAAAGTCTTATATCTTCAGACCTCGACTCTCTCGAACTTCTCTTCTTCAGTTTAATTGTTAGATGCAGTTTTTTCCACTACAGGAGTCGGTCGAGGTACTCCAGTGGGTCCGGCAAAACATATTTTATGTCAGAATTATTTTTGTGAAATGTTTAAAAATGGATTTAAGACCAAAAAATAAAATACTAAGGAAACTCCAATCATTAACACGAGAACAGCATCATTTTTAAAATTCCTGTATTATCAGCTGAAAGCAAAGCACTTCGCAGCTTGTGACGCAATGGTGCGTTCAAAAACCTCCAAATTTTTCAGTATCGTACTGTGTTTGACAGACATAACCAGCTGGACTTCAACAAAAACACTTGGTAAATATTAAACAACATTTACAACCCTATTTAGGATATGTGAACATTTCGTTTTATTTGTGAAAACAGAGAAAAAGTGGATTTCACTGTTTTTTTTACACAAAGGTCTTTTTAAAAAAGATGGAAAAAGTTATACCAGTCACACTCCGTGACTGGTCTACTAATGGAACTAAACTATCAGAAATAAATCAAATTCTAAAATAAAAACACACAGGAAGCGTAAGCATCATATATGAGTACAATAAGGCTTTATAAATAGGTTTTTAGTCCATTTTAGAATGCAACAAAAAATAGTATTAAAAAAAGGTTGAAGACACCTCTTTTAATGTCATGCTCAGCTAACAACTCCTTAAAATCTTCTCACTTAATCCCATTTACATGAGAGCGTTGTGGTGGACTATACGGCATTCTGCTTTTTGAAACGTTGTATTACGCGTTCATCGACTCAATCATCCATTCAGTTATAGCTTCTATATTTTATTCATGCCTCCCACATCTTCCCTGTCGAAGCTGTTGTGGAAGCCGTTACAGTTAGTGAAGCCCCCGTGTGATGGGGTGGAAAGTAACCGAGTACTTTTTGGACTGAAAAAGGCTGAAGACCCCTGTTTTAATGTGATACGTTATCGATCACCGGAGGGGGAATTCCCCCGGCCGGCGTCGGTGGGAGGGTCGGGGGGGGCGTCAGCGCTCAGGCGAACTTCCACAGTGAGGCAGGCTCCTGCGGGTGAAAAATCAGCTTCCCTCCCCTAATAATTACACTGCCCTGCTGCAAAAGGCTGGCAGCCAACCTGCCGGTCATTTGCATTTCTGTGCGTTTTTTAAGGAATTCAGCTCTCATTGGAGAGCCACGCAGGGACTTCAACGCCTAAATCACTGACGTTTCAAACGTTTCAGACGTTCACACACAACCTCCCCCCCCCCCCCAGGTTGTGCAGGTTAGGTTGGGGCCCTGGTGCAGTCTAATGGCTATGCCACAACCATGGCACCTATAGGATTCGGTTTGATGAGCTTAGTTTTTTAGGAAGGTTGGTTTTATGTTGAAATCGAAAATACAACCGTTAAGATCTTCTGGACTGTGGATTTAGAGCTGTTACTTTCGATTACTTATGATGATAAATAAAACTGGGAATGGAACTTGGGGAATAAAATATATATACATATAAATAGAGATCCAAGTATTTAATGGCTGCCCTGAGTTTCACTGAGATCAAAAACAAACTGTAAAGGAGCCTTAGTGTGTTGAAATAATTGATGTCGCTTGTCGATAAGCGAAGGCGCGGCTATCTCCTCATATAGACATATCATATAGACATACTGTATCGTATAGACATCATGAAGAATCGAAATGATCACTTTATCGCCCCATTACAAATTCAGAGTGATGAAATACTAGTAAAGAAATATTTTAAAGCCTTTTTCTGCTTACGGTCCACATTTACACACACACACACACACACACACACACACTGTACAGCTTTATATTTCAAAGTACATCATTGTGAGTGCTTTGTTGTTTTTCAACTTTGTCGAGAAACGTTTGGGTTTGTGGTTTATCTTGTCATGATGTCGTTGCTGCTTTGATTTGCTTTATTCCCTTAACTTATAAGGTAAGATGTTTACTGTAAGAGCCCTCTTTCTTTTGGTTATTAATCTTACCCGTACATTGCACTGAATTCGGGTGACTTTTTTTAGTTTTTCTCTGATCGCCGATCATTGATCAATAAATAACCAGACATTGCCGACAGAGGTCACCAGTGGGGAGCTCTGTGAAAGGAGGGACGTCCTCTCAGTCAAGAAGGAACATGTATCAGTCAATACAATCCCTGAAGGAGGATTATTGAAACCCTTACCCCTACATTGTACTGAATATATTGTAATATTGTACATTTCTTAATCACTCTGTCTGTGTTTTATCTCTGGGGTGAATGAAACCTAAAACACATTTTTGGTACATTTTCACACATTTCAAACTATTCGAAATACCGTCGCTCCCGGGGTCCAAACGTGTCTGTGGTTAGTGTTAACGTCAACAATTATTTCTCTGTTCCTTCAGAGCTCATTGGCGGAATACCCAGTCTGAAAATTAACCACGGTTCAGGGACCCTGGTGCTCCAGTTGCCGAGCAATGTGGGCGTCGCTGATGGACGCTGGCACCGCCTGGACGTGCGGAGCAATAGTAAAGTAAGAGGGCGGCGACGCCATCCACCAAAAAACACGCCATTAAATTGTCTCGCAAAACCCGCCGGATGAAATTGGTTTGGGTTTTTTTTGACGCGGCCCGCTCTGACCCAAAAGCTGAAAGGCTGACCAAATTCTCCCCAATTTAAAGGAAGTCCGGTTCACTCTGGATCGATGTTCCAGCGCCATCGTCATGGAGACGGAGGGTGTAGACTCGTGGGCCATGACGGAGGACCGCTCGTCCTGCGAGATAAGAGGCATCACCCCCAACCGTGACAGGTACGATGCACACATCCGCTCGGCGGCAGTTAGAAGAGCTTCCATTCATTGTTGCGAGAAGCCCCCCAAAAGGTAGATAACGGGTCTAAGGCTCAGGGTTCCTGGAGAGTTGCTGGAAGACACTCGCTAGCTCACTAAGTTCAAAGAAAACTGAGGCGGAGCTTGTGGAGCCAGCCCTCCCAGACAACTCAACCACGTCAAACACTTCCACGCCCTTATTTTGCCGGCCTATTTAAGCTCATCACTCCTATATTTCCAGCTCACTAAGTTTGCCTATGTTTGCCATACACCTCGGTGGAGGTGATGAGCAGCAGAGCTCCGGATGCCAAACTAATTTTGAAGTGAATGTGAAGGTGTCCGCCGGAACCTTATTTTTAGCCAAAGAGTAAACATTTCTGACTGGCATCAGAACATTCTCCGCCGATGCACTTTCAAGGATGATTGAAAAATGCGCCTTAGGTTTATAAAAAAAAATACCTTTATCATTTCATTATAATGTTTCCAAGTCATTTTTTCAAATAAGACCTTGATTAAGAGCAAGACGGTGTTGATCAAAAACTCAAATACGTTTTACTTGTGAACTCGTTTCAAGTTCAGAGCTCAAGGAGGTGCCTCTATTGAGCGTGTTTTCAATTAAAAGGCAGAAATGTGACCAACGGCTAGACAAAGGTTCTATTAGTCTTGGTCAAAGTTCTGTTGGTGGGTGGAGATGTGACCAAACTTAATGAATTTTTTAAATTCATTTATTTGTTTTCCAAAGGAAGAAGATGCAAAATGTCTATGTACATACTCCAGTAAAAATACCTTCTCTCACAATATCTTTTCTAAAGAATGTTCCACTCAAAGAAGTGCGATTTCTTCAAATTATTCCCTCAATGAAGTCAGTGTATACAGCCAGATCGCGAGATTGACTATTTATGAGCCATTAATGGTGGACAGGAAGCAGAGTGCCTTGCAGGTGTCACCTGGTGCGATCCCCCCTCAGGTTCATGAACGGGAGCCACGTGCTGCAGCTGGGAGGAGTCAACGACAACGTGACGGCCTACGAGTACCCACAGCTCCAGCACAAGCGTTTCACTGGGTGTGTGAGGAACCTGGTGGTGGACAGCAGGGTACGTGCATCGGGAGGTCCGGCAAATCATCCGAAATCAATCCGAAATCATGAATAAATCGCAATAAACCCTCCCTCCTTTAGCGCCACTCGGCTCTTGATCTGTTTGGATAACTGGCAGCGGGGCCGCTGAAGGACTTTAATTCACTAGGAATGCAAATGTGTGCTCAAGGCTACACTGGAAGATTTAGCACATGCTGATGTCTCACTCATCACTTTGTCTCCTGTTTGAGTCTTGCCTCTCTCTCTCTCTCTCTCTCTCTCTCTCTCTCTCTCTCTCTCTCGCTCATCACTCTCCATTTTCTCCCTCTTTGTGAGCCAGGAGCTACGGGAGATGCTAGAGGGATTCAATGGATTTAGCCTCATATATACGGTATATATCAGGGGTGGCGGAACAAGGGGGTACAGTGGGATTTTTTTTGTCACGCTGCTGTCACATTATGAAAAATGTTTTTTGCCGAGAACTTCTGCGTGCGGTATTTCGGTAACTGAACGTTGCCGATAAGGTCGAAAGCCTATCGCTATTGCTTTGCGGCCATGCGATGTGTGTGTGTTGCTCGCTCATCTCCGCCCTTCGCCTGCCGATTTGCGCCCGCGCCCCGTGTTCTCAGCGTCCTCGTGCCTCGTTCCTAACCAGGGTGGCCATTTCCTTAACACCAAAAATTACACTTTGAGGGGATGGGAGTGGGTGGGGGGTAAAGAGACGGACGTGATAGCTCCGTCTCCATGTCTCCATTACGCATCATGAAGAGGGGAAACAGGCGCCATTGCGCCCCAATCGCTCCCTCAGAGGACACATACACTGTTTTATATCCGGTGCAATTCATAAAACATTCGGGCTGCCCACCCCCGACAACACCACTGCCTACCGCTGCAGGGGGATTGAGTTGGTGCCTGCCGTGACCTCACGTCCATAAGCCACTTGGCTAATTTTGTTATGTTTATTTAACCAATGATTTGCCAATAATTTATAAGACCACAAGTCTTAAGGGACTGTATATGAATACATAGCCTATTTTTTGTATTACTTATTTTTGTTTTTATTTATTATATACCATTAGATAAAGTATAAAATAGGGGTGATTCAAAAAGGAGGACAAATGAGCGTGCTGCGGCGGTAGACGGACACAGTATTTCAAAACTGGACTGTCCTCCGACTTGTGTTCCGTTTCCTTATTAAAGGTGTCCTTGAATAAATAAAGCACCTGTCTAACGGGAATACTTCCTCAGTCACTCTCTTACCGCCACCACACCCCACCCCCCCACCACTCCCATGTCCCCCCACTCCATGGTACAGTATATATGCCTATGGTATACAGTATATTCTTTAATATTTACCTTTTTCATAACCTCTTTCTTCTCCTGCGATGCATATTCAAGACCTGTTAAAGGCCATTTGTTATTTATTTAATGAAGCCATTTAAATGTTTTTTGGTTGTAAAATAACATTGAAAAGCCTAACGAGAAGAATTTGTTTTGCATGTCACCTTTTAATAAAGCATTTAATGTATGAATAAGCAGACATTAGAAGCAACCCTCTCCCAAATGAGAGGAGACATCTTGCAGTATGTCTCATATTAACTGTGAGTTATGCTGATGGTAAAATAAGAATGGAGGAGGTTTCTCTTACTCTGTACCAAAGGTGGTATGTGTGTATTTTTCGAGAGGTTGATGCTGTGGAAGCCTTGGACTCTCATCGACTCTTCTCGCCCCTAACCTTGTTGTTCTTTGTGTGTTTTGTTATGGTCAAATATTTCCCCTCTCTCAGCTGTACGACCTTGGCTCTCCAGCTGAGTCCATCAGCAGCCTCCCAGGATGTACCCTGACTGATGACCAGTGCACCGGCAGGGAGCAACGACCCTCCTGTGGCAGTGAGGACCGCTGTCACAGGGAGAGGGGCTCCGACAGCTGTCGGTGTCGGCCCGGATACACGGGGCCACAGTGTGCCCAAGGTGGGCTTCGAAAATTCTGCTGACGTATTTATTTATTTATCTACAGGCATACTGTGTAGGTTTTCCGCTATAGCTGGCTCCGTGTTTCTTTCACAAATTTCTTAAAGAAATAAAAGCGGCTGTTCGTATTCTCTGAGCCGGTGCCAGTGGGGTAAAAACCCAAGCTCAGGTTCGCTGTTGTTTAGAAGGAGCATTTTTGGCTTCGCCATACTCACATTTCCTTATCTATAGCCTCCATTGCTAATGCAGCTTGGCACAAACCCTCACAGTGGTTTCTTTTAATGAATGCACAAATATCACACCCTACTTCAGATTCCTCTCCAACTCGATAATAACAGAACCAGAACAGCCTGAAAAAAAAAAACACTTTGGCCACGGTGGCAGTGGTGGCGGCTAAGAAGCAGGTAGTGGGAAGTTTCATGTTACCTACTGAGGCTGCAGTATGAAGAAGATGGAAAATGTTATGTTAGATACAGTAATGTGTTATTATTTCATGTTATGTGTATTTCATGTCATTATTATATTATAATTATTATCATTTTGAATGTCATAATTCGTAAAAAACATTGGTGAAAACTCCACCTCCAGCACCGCCTTTGAGATTTCTTTTTTACCATCGATTTTGAACCTGACAACCGATACCATGCATGAGAGATTCAGACCTTTTGTCATTCTGGAGCGCAGCACGCCTACCCCGCCACGTCTTCCTCGTAAAGGAAATCTTTGCCTTGCTCGCACAAATAGCCTTTGCCAAGCAGCGAGCACGGCCTGTCACCTCACATCACATTTCCCGCCATGACGGAAATACTAATTACACACGCTCCGTTCTCTACCAGCGGCTCCGGAGTTTTCCTTCGACGGGCGCAGCCACGTTCAGCTGCAGCTCCTGGGGTCCCTGCCAGCCCGCCAGACCCGCATCCAGGTCGGAGTTCGGACACGCTCTGCCAGCGGGGTTATCCTTAGCCTGCTCTCCCCGGAACAGAATGAATACCTGCGTCTAGAGGTTGGTCACGACCCACCACTCATCACCCCCCGCCCCCCTCCACCCAGCGATCTGCCTGTTATTTTCACGCCTGATCATCGGGATTAAGTCCCGGCTTAATGGAAGCTGCTCAGGGCTAATATCAGGTTTTGAATACGTAGGGATTGATATTGTCGTGTCTTCGCGTCTTTCAGCGCGTTCAGCTCTTTGCGTTCATCGCAACGTAAGGAGACTCTTCGGTAAGAGCCGCGGTGCGCACCGTCTCCAAACCTCCCCTTTGTTTCGAGGGCAGGACGCACTTAAGTGAAGCTCAAATCCCTGGCTCTCCACCTCAGACTTTTCAGACGGCTCACTTTAAGTGGGAAGCTCGAAGTCGTCAGTGGGTGTTATTTGAATCGACGAAGCTTTTTCTCTTGTACGGAACACAATAGAACGTTACTCCAGAAGACAGGTGGGCTCGCCCTTTGCCAAAACTCGACAGCAGTTATCCTTGCCATACTTACCATCCTTCTTGAGAGGAATATGATGCGGCCGTCTCTTGTCTTTGACTTTTCTCTCCGTAAACTGGCAGGCAAAGTGTCAGCAGCAGCGCTCTTGTCTAAACGGCCGCGCGAGCAACTGTCACTCCTGCCGCGCTCATGTGTCGTCTACCGGAGGTGATCCTGTCTCCTCCCTCTTCCCCCCCTGATGGCCTGCTCTTTGGAGCATTGGCCATGAGCGTGTACGCGTTGGGGAGCGCTGGTTTGAGTATCGAGTCTTGGCACTTGTTCTACTTGGGGTTTTGAGACACAGAAAATAATCAGTGGCGTCGTCCCCCTCAAAGCCATTGCTCGGTGACGGGGGGAGAGGGAGAAGCCCCTGCTGTAGTCTTTTACCGAACGGGGGCTGCGAAGCATCTCCATCAAAGCCTCTCCAGAGCTGAATTGGCGAGTTGTATAAAACATCTGATGTCTGTCTGCGGCGGCGGTGCAGGGTTTTCAGCCTTGTTGTCTCAAACCTCTTAGAAACACTCGAGCGCTAGCCTGGTGTGTCTGCCGGCAACAAGCCCTAATTTAAGGCTCCAGACCCTTTCTTCTCTCAAGGGCGGGAACGGAGGAGAGTGCACGCTGAATAAATAACCAGACATTTCCTACAGAGGTTACCAGTGGGGAGCTCTGTGAAAGACACGTCGGCCTCAAAGTGGGACACCCTCTCAGTCAAGAAGGAACATGCATCAGTTAATGCAATCGCTGAAGGAGGATTATTGAAACTGTTGTGTTCTATCCATTATTCTGCCAAGCTCCAGTGAATCACAACTGTGACCATTTATCTCTGAAGCATATATTTTTACTTATTTATTTATTTATTTATTTATTTATTTATTTATTTATTTATTTATTTATTTTGGGGGGGGACTGCAATATCTGTTGGTGAGGTTTGGGAATAGTGTGGAGGACATCTGCATTCAAGAGGCTGATGCTGAAAGAGCAATAGTTAATCTGGACCGGGCTGGATGCATGACACAAGGTATTGAATTATCTCTCCCCACCGTTTCCAATTAAGGCGCGGGCATGTACAAGCTGCAGTTACGGGCGCCCCTCCCAGTCCCTGTCCATTGTGTGCGCTCATGCTTAACCGCTGGAGATAATTGTTGTTTCGTGTGTACCCTCCCATCTGAATTACTCCCGCTACCGCCATGTAGCACTGTTTACAGCGGCTTTTTGCTCAGCACTCTGTTTGCCAAGTTGCTGAATTAATTCACGTTTTTATTGTGTTTTCCTTTTTTATGGGCGCCATGTGTTTATGTAGAATCAACACAGGTAGAATATGGCTGTCATTTCGAAATAACCATTTATTTTCTTATTATCTATTATCATTATTATTAGTAGTAGTAGTATTAGTAGTAGTGGTAGTAATAGTAGTAGTAGTAGTAGTAGTATTATGTTGTGTTATTATTATTATTATTACTATTATTATTATTATTATTATTATTATGTTGTGTTATTATTATTAGTGGTAGTATTATTATTAGTAGTAGTAGTATTAATAATAATAATAATAATAACAAGAAGAAGAAGAAGAAGAAGAAGAAGAAGAAGAAGAAGAAGAAGAAGAATTATAATGATAATGATAATGATAATAATAAACAACGGTGCCGATGCAAAACCATGCTGGCTCAGGGAATGATACTTACCGCTGATGATCTTCAGCAAGTTTTCATTCAAAACCTCAAAAGAAGACAGTAAATATGGAGGATATGGGGAGTTTTTCCAAAAGATTGAAAACACTCATTTGACATGTCGATGTATTGCCAAGTCTGGATGTCGAATATAGAGGTGAAGCAGGTTCCGCCATCCCCTCGTCAGGTGTCCCAGGGCCTCCTGGCCGTCTTCTACAACCTCGGAGATGGAGACTGCAACCTGACGCTGCCCCACCAGCGCCTGGACGACGGGGACTGGCACCAGGTGGAGCTGGACCGCTACGGCCGTGAGTTCTCCCTCCGGCTGGACGGCGGCGGCGGCCAGCGGGAGGTGACGGCATCTCCCGGGCGGAGCCAGGAGATCATCGTGGACCAGACGGTGGTGATGCTGGGGAACTCCTTCCCCTCGGGACACAACCGCAGCTTCCTCGGTACGTAGGCCGACGTGGAATAGATAAAAAATGGAGAGAACCAAGGGTAGGAATAAGTACAGCATCTCTTTTTTTTTTTTTTTTAATGATGAATTTTTGATGAATGGGTAGGTAAATCAGGGTTCTTGCCAGGCCCTTGAGGGATATAAATAAAAGGTGACAATGAGATTAAGACAACATTATATCAATTATACTGATCAATTAATAAAAAATAATTAGTAAGGATCCCACGGAAGATAAATTGATTATATTTGTTTTGAGTTTTGAGTCCTTGAAAATGCAAAAAAAAAAAAAAGGTGCTTTAAAAGGTGGCAAGTCCTTGAGTTTAATTTTGTAATGCCAGAATGAACCCTGTCTTATACCTGAGAACTTCAGTGATTGTGGTGTTGGATATCAGACATCAGGGTTCTTACCAGGTCACTTAATGTGCTTAAAGTGCTTGAATTTCATCCTCAGAAATTTCAGTACTGGAATACCTTCAAAATAGCCATTTTTGTGTTGAAGTGCTTGAAATGTCCTTGAAAAATACTGTCACTTAGTAAATTACATATATATATATATATATATATATATATATATATATATATATATATATATATATATAAGGAGACTGGACAAAGATATCGGCAACCGGCAAGGCCATCAACGTTTTTTTTTTTTGGAACAGAAGAAATAAATCACTGTGAAACCCGTTTCCAGGTTATTCTGGAACGGGCTTGCTCTCTTTCTTTCTTCCTTTGATACGGTTCAGTTCGGTTCAGATATTGGAGGAATAAAGCGGCGTTGCAGAGAAAACTCAGACACACGTGTTACCGGGGGATGGGGGGGGGGGCAGTGCCGATGGAGCCGCAGGTGCCGCCTCCTCCTCCGGGGAGCAGAGACCTAGAATAGGAAGGGCTTTCCCTGGGATAATTACACGATTTGATCCTTTTATTTTGCTCCTCCGCTCTTTACCCTTTCCTGTGAGATTTCAGAAAGGGCTCCAAAAATGGAATAGACAAAAAACACCTAATTAAGCAAATTGTTTTAACCTAGCCTCCGCTCTGCGGCCGGTGAGACCCGGTGCTCCGTCCTTACTTAATTTATGTATTTCAACTTGCCGGTTGCTTCCGATTGAAACCAAAAAAATCCCATATAGGGGATTTTGTACCATTTTTCGCAAAAAGCTCTTCCATGATTGCATTCGCTGAAAATCCTTGTTCCATCCGAGCAGCCCCGTGCGCACTGCACAGGGCTCGAGCACTCAAAAAAAGCAGAGGTAGAGGGAGACAGGGGCACATGGAGTGGCGTCCATGACCTCCCCCCCTTATTATATATATATGTATATACGTACTTGAAGGTCCTTGAATATCATTTTGTAATGCCAGAAGGAATGGCGTTACGGTTTTGCCGGTGGTTTTCCTTCATGCATTTGGATTGAAAAGAAACAAGAGTCATCGGTGAAACTTTCAGTGTGTACCTGCGGCCTATATATTCCAGCGTTTCAGCCGCTGGTCCGGACGTGTTTCGCAGAGCTTTGGTCTGAAGCTGTGTGGAGCAGCGGAGGCAGGGGCAGTGATCCCTGTGTAAATAATGCGTTGCACCCCGTCCTCCCTGCCGAGTGAGCAAGCTCACCGAGAGAGTAAATATCCTGAAAAACACAAGTCTGTGCTGACGGCTTGGCCTGGGGCTGCGCGTGCGTGCGTGCGTGCGTGCGTGCGTGCGTGCGTGCGTGCGTGCGTGCGTGCGTGTGTGTGTGTGTGTGTGTGTGTGTGTGTGTGTGTGTGTGCGTGTGCGTGTGCGTGCGTGTGTGTGTGTGTGTGTGTACACCTCTCGGTTTTAAATCTATCTGTCTATCTTACCTGCCTTTCCCCCCTTGCACCCGCTGCTGATGCAACTCCAGACATCAAGCACTCCATGTCCCGTTTTCCTAAATAATTAATATTACATGAACTGGATCATGTCAATTATTTGTTACGTAAACCTGGCTTTAAAAATAAATGTTCTACACTAGACTCTTTTTCAAGTGCTGCGACGGTTTTAGTGTGAGAGGCTACACATTATTGGGACACACCTTAATGTGCGCGTCTCCATTGTATAAAAGATCTAGAACAATGTCAAGACCATCTCTCTCTCTCTCTCTTCCTCTCTCTCTCTCTCTCTCTCTCTCTCTGTCTTTCAATTTCTCTATTTCTCGTCACTCCATCTCTCTTATCTCTGCGGTTTGTGGTTCCCTCCTCCTCCTCCTCCTCCTCCTCCTCCCCTCTTTTTTGGTGCAGGCTGTTTGCGGGATCTGAGGCTGAACGGCCGCCCCGTACTCCTGTACGCACAGGCACCCTCGGAGGACTTCCAGGTGGTCAGCTCCCAGGGTGTCACCCAGGGCTGCCCCTCTGATGCCTGTCGAAAACACCACTGCTCCCCCCCATTTATCTGCGTGGACCTCTGGAGGCACAGCGAGTGCAGGTACCGCGGGGAGTAGGGAACAGGGAAAACATTCCTCAAAGGCTGTGCACTAATAAACTAATAAAGGCTCACACAGGAAGTACACGGCAAACACTTCCAGGCGAAAAGCACACGCAAAATTCCGGATCCTGCTGAGTCGACCCTCGCGGTCGCACTAATTTCTCGCCAGCAGAAATGAAAATGTAAACATTGATCTTGAAATTAGGTGTTTGCATCGAGATTTACAGCATTTTCGGTGACTCTCAACCTTTTGGAAATCTAGGAGCCTCTGTTGGATACACACGAGAACCCGTTTGAAGATTTTTTATTGTTGGATATGATTTTGTCCGAACGTCCACACTTGTCTGTATTATAGTTAGGGAGACAATCGTAAAACTAGGACCAAAACAGTCATTCAATGTACATTCTCTAATGATCATTTTGCTGGGGGGGGTCTGGAACTTCTTGAATGACCCCCTCGTGGTCCACAGACCCTGCGTTGCGAACCACTGCTGCAGATGATAGACTGATAGATAGACAGACAGACAGACAGACAGACAGATAGATAGATAGATAGATAGATAGATAGATAGATGATAAGATGAACATAAAATAGATGATCAAGACATTTCACTGCATATATGTATGAAAGTATGTATATGTATGTGAAAAATAAACCTCTTGAATCTTGATAGATTGACAGACAGATAGACAGACAGACAGACAGATAGATAGATAGACGGATAGATGGATAGATGATAGATGATAGAGAGATAGATAGATGGATAGCTAGTTAGATAGATAGATAGATAGATAAACAAGAAAATGTTCACCGAATAAACAGTAAACCTAAAACTGCTTTAAAATGAATTAACTAAATTAATTTTAGGTTAATTTGTTTTTGTTTATTTCATAAACAATACAAATAAACCTAAAAGTTAATTTACAAAAAAGGCAATAATGCAGTTCACAAAAAAAATTACTTAACATGGAAAAGGCTTTGCAAGATAAAATAAAACCAAAAAAGAAAATGGAATAAAATGCAGCCTAAGGAATACATTTTTTTAATAAATAAAAAAAACAAGAAAAATGCCTTTCCATGCATGGGAACGTGCTTGTGAAGCACAACATCTTGAGGTGACTCGGGGCCAGGTGTACTTTTTGGCGTAACCCTTTGCAGGAGCGTCCAGAAGGCGTCTGTTCCGTGACGGGCGACCGGCGCCACGCCTCAGCCCCAAGTACAACATGTAGAGCTGATGTCTGGCCCCGGCTCCTTTGAACTCCGCAGAATCACTTTGTCTCCCCGGCTGCGATCTGAGCCTCGGAAACGGGGGGGGGGGGGGAGGGAAGGGGCGGGGTGTGATACTCTGGGGCTCCTCTGCACACTGGTTAGTACAAAGCAGCGGAAAAGAGCGCTAAATATTTCACATCAGCACGAGTCACCGAAATCCGCGCGGCGCCAATGGCACTTTAGTTTCTCCGTTTCCTCTTTTTCCTGTTTTTTCCGTAAAAAAAAAAAATTGCAATAAGCGCTCTTCAGACGCCTTCTTTACCTTTTTTTTTTTCCTTTCCCTTCTTTTCTTCTTAATATTTGATAGAAGCGGCGGAACACCCAGGGGGATTTGTTCTCGTGGCGTCAGCTTAGCCCTCGGGGGATTTTCGGCTTCCTCTTTTATCTGACAGGGTTGCTCAGGTGTGCCGCAGCCCTCCGACCGCTCTTTCTCTCCCTCTTTCCCTCCACCCAGGTGCCCCGTGGGTCACATGACCAGAGACGGCTCCTCGGGCGCAGTGTGCGTGTACACGCTGTGCGCCAGCCGGCCGTGCCGCCACGGCACGTGCGTGGCACACTCGCCGTCGCGCTACTCGTGCCGCTGCAGCGAGGGCTACCGCGGCCGGCACTGCGAGGTGACGCTGGCCATGTTCCACAACTGGGACGGCGGCAGCCTCAGCGTCAGCTCCATGTTCGCCATCAGCATCTGCGTCATGGCCTTCCTAGGTAGCTACGTCGACTACGTCCTCTTCTACCTGTGGTGACGGCGCCCGACGCTCCACCCACCGTACACCCCCCCCCCCCCCCCCTCCAACCCATTTCAAGCCTTTTCCTTTCATCTCACGGCACCGTCTGTACGTTTGTTTTTGCAGCTCCACAATGTGTGTGTGTGTGTGTGTGTGTGTGTGTGGGGGGGGGGGGGGTGTGGGGGTGTGTGTGTCGTGGCATTCCGCTGCGTTTGTCTCCAATAAATCTAACGTTTCATTTGAGTTTCCGGCCTTGTTTTTTCGGCAACTGTGAAATCCATTGATGCCGTTGCGTTTGGGCTGCATTGATCTCTTTGAGGTGTGTCAGGATTAGTGTTTGGGTGTTTTTATCCTCCCCGCAAGGGGCGCTGGGGGAGTCGCAAGACAAGAAGCACACACTTGCGGAAAAAGGGCCGCGCCTTTTTGTTAATTTGTGATTCAAAGGAAATCTGTTAACGCCTGGAGGGCCTTTTTGGGGGTGGGGGGTGGGGGAGTTACTATTTTTGTTTTGACTGTTTTTCACACTTCTCCGACATGTCTGCACACTTTTACCAACCCCTGTCTCTTCTAATGTTCCCCTGTGACATGTGTGTGCGTATGTGTGTGTGTGTGCGCGTGTGCGTGCGTGTGTGTGTGCGTGTGTGTGTGTGCGTGTGTGTGTGTGTGTGTGCGCGCGCGTGTGTGTGTGGGTGTGTTTGTTGTACTCTCGCTGAAATTGACAATTTCTTTGGTTTGCAAGGGCAAGAGAAACATGGGTCCTCACATACCACCTTTATTTACTGGGACCTTTGATACCAGCACAAGAATGTGTGTGTGTGTGTGTGTGTGTGTGTGTGTATGTGTGTGTGTGTGTGTGTGTGTGCGTGTACGTCCGTGTGCGTGTGCGCGTGCGTGTTGGTTTTACAACACTTGTGAGGCCCTGTCTCTGAAATTGACTATTTCGTTGGTTTAGCAATGCACCAGAAACGCGGTTCCTCGGTGCCACGCGCTGCATCTCCCATCCCTCCTCTTTATGAGTCTTCTCTGTCGCAGGCGGGCTTATAAAACGCCGAGCCAAACCAATACACCGTCCCTGCCTCCATAACTGACTCCACATTCCCCCGGGGGGCGGGGTGTGCGCCTAGTATTTGAACATCAGTTATTCTGACATTTCGGAGTGAAACTTATAAAGCGGTCTTCAATATTTGATAATGAATTCAACGACCATAAAGCCCGGCCTTGGCATCATTCATGAAAATTCATGTGTTGCATGCTAAATAGTAAGGTGGGTACATTTACCGGAGTCGCTGATGAAGCGTTTATATTCAAGGCTCCAACTTTTCACCTCCAGAAGATTCACTGGCTAATCCATAATGTAATTCCGATTGTAAATAGGGGGAGCTTTGGCTTTGGTGACTGTCCTTGCATTTTCACAGCTCATAAAAAATGTTCTATCAGACTTCTATCGAAAAAGACAGAGAGACTTCACGCAGGGAGATTTATAATTTGGTGCGTGGTTCTGAGGGGCTGGCGGTTGATCCGGGAACATTGCGCAGCGCTGTTTTAGGATGACCCGCCGACGCCACCGCGGTTTGAACCATTAGTGGGCACACACACACACACACACACACACACACACACACACACACACACACATAATTAGTTGTGAGAGGGGGGCCGGCGGTCGGTTTTCTAAATTAAAGTGGGACTTCTGGACTGCCGCAACCTGCATTAATAGTTAAAACTATCGTCCATTCCAGATTCAAGATTGAAGATTAACTTTTATTGTCCCACAAAGTGGAACATTGGGCTTGGTTTTCACCCACGCTGCGGCCCTAAAAAGGCCGACATGCCACATACAAAAAAAGCTACGAAGATGTTAGTAAATAAAAAAAACACCCAGCCATGTTCGTAAATGCACCTTGAGACAGACAGAAAAAAACAAACACATCAATAAAAGCAAAATCCCTCCATAAAAACCAAGATCCTCCGGCGTCCATCGCGGCCTCATCTTTTTCTTATCTGCGGCTATTTCGAAGTTTCATTGAAACTGGGATAAATCTGTTTTTAAATGTATTTAGTCAGTAGTTGATACTCAGTGTAGAACGTGGGATGGGTCAGTAACCGTCCTGTTGCCTTAGAGCAGCTTGTGCATAAGCAGACGCCGGGGATGGATTGTGTCTTAACCCTGTAATCTTCCATGCAGTCTGCATCCATCGGTCCAGTTTGGACATCAGTTGCACAGAGAGATAACCAAACCAAGCTGTGATGCCGAATCTGATGAGGCTGCCCGATAAAAGACGAACGCAAATTTTTGATCATCACCATGAACTCTGAGGGGCGAATTCAAGAAATGGATTGCGGCCGCTGATAGCACCTTGAGTTGCGCATCAATTGTTCCCGCTATCTGTGACGCCTCAGCGTCCGCCTCGCAAAAGATAGTGCGCTAATGATATGCTAACGGTATGCTAATGACATGCGCCAACGCAGCCATAAAGTTCTGCTGCTGAGTGCAATTTGCGCTTGTTTTGCGTCTGATCGCAGTGATCCATGTGGGAAAGTAAATAATCCATATTTACAGATCCACCGGAAAGTCTAGGCCTGAGAGCCCTTATAAATTCGGTTGCACAAGCTCTCTGACAACGATCGTGCAGCGGAGCCTTTTTTGCCTTTTT
>NC_137201.1:7928086-7930586 GCF_960531495.2 Zeus faber
GGATGTAGGGATGTAGGGATGCAGGGATACAGGGATGATGGGATGAAGGGATACAGGGATGTAGAGATGAAGGGATGCAGGGATGTAGGGTTGCAGGCTTCTTTGACAGAAGGCCGCGCTGATGCCTGCGCAGCTCGGAAGGACTGAGGAGGAGGAGGAGAAACAGGTAAGAAGGTGGAGGTGGAGTTTTTCAAGGGGAGTCTACTACTACAGTGCGTGTTTGGAAGGAGTGCTCAGTCTCATTCAGTAAAAGTTCTTATACCCTGATGCAAGAGTACTCTAGTGAAAGGGGAAGTACCACAATGAGATTTCTGCTTCTTTCTTAAAATATATTTAAAAAAAAATAAAAAAATGTATATATATATATATAATTGTTTTAATTTTAGTTATTATAAATCTATAGTCTATCTATAATCACACACACACACATATGATACATTTTTACAATTATAATAACTATAATAAATAAATTATACTAAATAACATACAAATTGACATATGAATCATGATTAACAAAAATAATAAAATAAATAAAATTGAAAATAAAATTGAACAATTTGACAAAACAGTAATAAAGTAACGTGACTGTCAGAAATGTAGTACCGATATTTGCATTGAAATGTGGCGGGAAAGTTGAAACATCTGAAACTCAATTCTACTTTTACTCAGCGCAGAACAGAACACTGAAAAATGGACCGGGATGCCGGGTAGCGAGGCGTTTTACTGATTCACTGCTGGGTCGGGCAGGATGAGAAAAGATCCTCGCTCTGTCCACAGGGGGCTCCCTTCGCCGCCCACCAGCCGCCGCCTGACACGCTCCGGTGATCTGTGTTCACACATCCACTTCCTCCTCCTCAAGTTTCTTCTCTGGACTCCTTTCTCTCCCACTGTGCTCCAGTGCCCTCCCAGCCTCTCTCTCTCTCTCGCTCTCTCTCTCTCTCTCTCCCCCTCTGATTTGCAGTGATGCAATGCGCTAGCCGCAGTTTATCATTGACCGAATTGGGAGCATTTAGTGGCACAAACGTGATGGATTCCGCGAGCGGTTGATTTATTGATCACTGTCCTTGGCCGTGAGCTGTGAATACCGAAATAAAGTAGCGCTCACATCTGGAAAGCAGCTTTTAACACCGACGACCCCCACCCTCCCCATTTTTCGTTTTTTCTTCTTTTTTTTTTCTCGCAGCGTGAAGTTATAGTTGCTCTGTAGGTGCCGTGAAATGGAAAACGCAATAACTAACCGTGTGTGTGTGTGTGTGTGTGTGTGTGTGCAAGAGACAGACGGACAGAGAGAGAGAGAAAGTGAGTGTGTGCTCAGTTGTGTCTATGGGCGAGTTTGTCCATCTATCATTGAGGAAGAGGATGGTGGGGATGAAGAGGGGCGAGGCAGAGGGCGCCTGACAGATGGGCTCCGTGAGTGAATCATTGACAGGGGCCCGCTTCATCAATAGCTCAAAGCCCGAGTGATGAATTACTGCAGACAAACAATGCTGCGTGAGCAAATGTCTTTTTAACAAAGTCACGCAGAAAAAAATACCAAAAAGACAACGGCCGACAATATTATTCACATGTTTGATTTTATTTTATTTTTTTTATTTTTTGACAAAGAAATTAGGTGTAGGCACCCAGCTCGCCGCAGAGCTTCCCCTGGAGAGTGGCCGTAAATTCCCTGCTGAGAAAGAAACTTGAACCGGATAGAAATGATATGACCATGTATTTGAGAGGAGGCAGAGAGGAAACAGTCGCGGACAGAGGGATGAACATTCAGGAACGTAATCGGAATCAGAATCCCTGCCAGGGAGGTTGACATATACAAGGGATTTGTTCCGGTAAGGTTTAAAAAGTCAAAAATAAAATAAAGATTGTCAAATATATACAAATACCTCCAAAAAAAATAAAATCCCAAACAGAAAAACAGTCATATATATAAATATATATACTGTATATAAGACAACACTTGGTTATTATTTTGGTGAAAATGTATTAATAAAATAATTTATATTTACCTGTTTATAAACAGAATTTAACAGGGAGAAACATAATGCAAACTAGTTAGTCCAATACGGCTAGCTGGTGTTACGCTAAAGTTAGTAGTAATAGTAATGATGTGTACCAATAATATGAATGGTAGTACTGGTAAATATACTGCCATAGTACATACAGTACATATGTGTATAGTCGTATTGTATAGATATAAATAAAAGACAGTCAAAACATAACACTAAGTTATTTTTAGGTGTTTCTTTCCCATTCTTGAGAGCAGTGTTTCTCAAATAGAGTACTCATATCCCTAGGGGTACTTTTGGGTACTGCACGGTGTAAACCAAAATTTAAAAATAAAAAGGTGCAAAAAAATATTGGTTACATATAATGTTTAAAAAAAAACCCACATAGGACACACATAATAATAGCATTTATGTAAAGGTTTTTTGTTCTCACAATGCCAGTGAAGGGGGTCGTGAGCTGGAAAAAGATCTTGGAGGGGGAACACCACTAAACAAAA
>NC_137201.1:7935586-7963086 GCF_960531495.2 Zeus faber
TAATGCCAGATTCAGGCAGTCGTTGCACACCACCATTTTGCGCATGCGCAAAGTGATAACACGTGAGCTGTGACGCAATGACACACTTGTCTGTGACCAATCAGAAGTCTGCAGTGCTATCGCGCGACTGTTGCGGAGATGAGAAACGCAGCGTTTTTTTTGGCTAACCTCTCTTACAAAAATGGACCCGATTTGGATCAAAGTCGGATGATGGCTTGTCGGGACTGCCCCGATTCCAAATTATATTCATCACGTCCGTGGATACGTCGGTTCCATGACATCCATACACCACTGACGTAAATTTTTCATGAACAAAAAAATTAAAAAATAATTATAATAATATTGAAATAATAATAATTAAATAATAATAATTTAAATATTAAATTTATGAGCCAGCCAACCCAAGGACATTGTACACAAAAAATAAGGTTGCAAAAAAGTTAAAGAAAAATAATACCCACTTTCAGTTAAAAACAAGGGCCAGCATTTAATATATTAAGTATATATTAGTAAGTCTAAAGGCCTGACTTTGTGAAGAATTATGCATCAATGCTTATTATGCTTATAACATACCCGCCATTTCAACACCGTTGAATATGATTTATTCAAATGAGAGGAACTAATTTGTCATTTCACGCAGTAATTACAACAAAGGGTTCTCTGACTTTACAAGCATGGCAGCTTGCTGTTTTTGTTGTTAAGGTGTATTAAATGAGCACAGGGAGGAATAATACCAACTTCTTATGCTCTTATGGATAAATATTGCTTCACGTAAATGTGGTTATTTCCAGAAGCATTTCTGTGACAAGAGTGATGGAACATCCGTTGATTTCGAGCCTCGAGCATTGTGACACTGTGTTAACAGGGGTGTAGCGTGTAATTGTGAGAGGACAGCGGAGGCACACACAGACACAAACATATGCACGCACGCGCCCACACGCGCCCACACACACACACACACACACACACACACACACACACACACACACACACACACACACACACACACACACACACACACAAATCCTTCTACTGCTGTCAAAGTGAGGTCCAAGTAAATACGCCTGGTAAGTGAGGACGCATGTTTCTGGTGCACTTCTAAAGCAAAATATAGTCGATTCGGAGCCCAGTATTGGTGGTAAAACAAACACCTACACCCGCACACATGCACACACTCAGTCTCATGCATTGGCCACACAAAGAAAAATGCAGATGGCCACACACAGGGACGTACACAAACAGATGCACTCCCTCATACACACACACCAGCATGCACACTGTCTCACACACAAACGCACACACACACATGTACACACATACCAACACACACACACACACACACGACACATACACACAAACACTCACACACACACACACACACACACACAAACAAGTACCCTTGTTGTTGCACAAACAAATGCACACATGTTCAAACCGCTTTGCCACCCCCAACACCTCACATACACTTACACACACACACACTTACAACCACGCACAAACGTCCACACCCTTACACACACCAGAGGCAGAGACTGGAAATGTATGTGATGCTCAGAGAGGAGGAGGTGACATCAGAATATGCAAAAAAGACTTTGCCGCGGGCCAGAGATTGTTAATGATGAATCCATTCATTATGGAATAAGGTCATTATGCTTTTGTTGTCAGGAAACGTACACATTCATCACGGCTCCACTCAGGACCCGCTTCATTGTCCTGCCCGCACAGACGACCTTGGACAAAGTATTTATAAAGCAACAAAGAGGAAAAAAATATGTAAAATAAATCACACACGTGCAAACATGCTCAAGAGCAAACACACCGTCAAACACTGCAAGTCAAGCGCACACACACACACACACACACACACACATACACACAGAGGCCACAAGTTCCTGTGCTGGAGCATCGCAATGCACACACACACACACACACACACACACACACACACACACACACACTCCTCTTCTGTGTCTGTGTGGCTATGTTTGACTTATTAAACATTATATTTTTATAATGTGGCCAATGATCGGATTCCAGTGTGAACTGGTCACGGTCCTGAACTCACCCCCATGCGCTTGAAGAACCATAACAAAGACTTTCCCCGTTCGGCCATTTGTTTTCAAACCCAGACCGGTTACAATACAACCCCTCGAGCTTTGCTTGGACAGAAGTGTCAGTTCCAAATACTAATGAGGTCTAACACCTCACTGTCCCTCCACCGACGACCTGCATCGCAGTTGTCTTCCATGTTTGTTCTCATTGAGGTGACTCACACCGCCGCAGAATCGTGACCAATGTCGCTCGAGAGTGATGTAAATGTCACATGAATTCTGATATGAAAAATCAAACCTGCATCTGATTTAGGACCACATATGACAGTGGTCCAAATCAGAATTGAAAAGATCAGAGTCCATGTAGTTTGTGCTGTTCACACTGTTATGAAGAAAAAAATTGATCTGAGTCACATATGAGCAAAATAAATCAGATTTGGGCCATTTTTGCCTGCAATGTGAACAAAGCCGGATATGAGGCTGTAATGAAACATTGTATGCTAATTGTATTTGTTTATGAGCAAATTAATGGCAGCCGTGCAAAACGGATGATGATGCGAACGAGGGCGCTCACACACACACACACACACACACACACACACACACACACACACACACACACACATGCACCCAAACAGCATGATAGGATTCCTGAGGAATTCATTAGCTGTTTGCAGGTAATTAGAGGAAATAATTAAGGTGATTAGTGCAAGTTGCACACAAAAAAAACCACGCAAAACCAGACAAACACACGCTCGTACGCACGTACAGACGTACACAAAAGACACACTTCAAAAAAGACCCCCCCCCCCCCCCCCACCACTCCCTTTCCTTCCTGGCTTTCTGCAACTCTGCTTGGAAAGTGCTGACAGTGCCGTCTGGAATAACCCAATCACTGGGATACAGAGAGAGTTTGATGCCCCCCCCCCTTTCTTATTTCTCTCTCTCTCTCTCCTCTGCTCATCTTCGTTTTCCTCACCGGCTCTCAGGTTTCCAGAGGTCCCCCCACCCCTCCAGCCCCTCACTTCCAGATCTCTGACAACATTAAAAAAAGCATATCCATGTCTATGAACCAAAAAAAGACACAATCGAGTGTGTGTTTGTGTGTGTGTGTGTGTGTGTGTGTGTGTGTGTGTGTGTGTGTGTGTGTGTGTGTGTCCGGCAACAATCCACAATGCAGGAGCGATAAATCAACAAGCTGAACCCCCTCTCACACACACACACACACACACACACACACACACACACACACACACACACGATACGGACAGACATGATACTGACAGTGGTGTATCACAGACAATAGCCAACTGTCTATCTCTAAAACACCATACAGTATGACACCATATATAATACACACACACACATGCACACACACGCACACACACATTATACAGACAGACATGATACTGACAGTGTGGTATCACATACAATAACCTTCTGTCTATCTCTGAAACACAATATAACACCATATACAGTAATACACACACACACACACACGCGGATACATAAACCCCGTCCTCCGATGTGTGTGTGTGTGTGTGTGTGTGCGTAAAACCCGCTGATCATCTGCGCGCAAAGAGCGAGCGGCTCCTCCTGCTTTAGTATAATTGGTCTGCAGGCTGCAGTGGATCTGCAGCCCGAGCTCGTTAGTGTCACGGCAGAAATAATCACGTAGTAAAAACCCCTCCTGTGACTGATCACCGTATATCATACACGCGCACACACACGAACACACACACACACACACACACACACACACACACACACTCATACTGTAGCTGATGATGTACATTTCGGGGGGGCGTGGTTGATCTGTAGGTTGGGATGTGAACTGGCGATGTGATATTATTATTATTATTATTATTATTATTATTATCATTATTATTATTATTATTATTATTAGTGGTATTATTATTAGTCTTATTATTGATTTGTCATCATCAAACTGTGGGTCAAATGAAAGAATTGATCCTACCCTATCAGAGCTCCTCTAACGTCAAAATTAAAGATGGCCAAGATAAAAACATTATATTTAATTTGATACGCCGATATTTTTCTTCCTCTAATATTTATCTACACCGCTCCTTCCCCCAGAACACCAGCTCAGTTATCGCCGCTACAAAGTGACAGATGGTACTTAAATTTGACACAGCAGAATGTCTTAATATCCTAAACCAAAACAAAAAAAACAAAACGCTGTACATAAATAAAGCAATTAGCTTAAACACGATGACACCATGTCGCCATCACCATTTTTCGCCATCACACATGACCTATTACCCCCCTGAAATTGGTTGAAATTCCTCTTTTTGTTTGTCACTTTCAATTGCTGTTTCCTCATTATTTAATATATTTCCAAAGGCACAAATGTTCTGTCTATGCAAATCTTTGGATGAGGTCGGTAAAACTGATAGAATATGTTCCGGTTTTGGGAAAAAAAAAAAAAAAAAAAACAGACCAATACAATACAAACAAATATGATGGAAAAATGACACGACAGAGATCGTTTTTGACGCGTTGAACGATCTTTTCAAAACAGCGAATATTTTTTCACACTTGATGTACAACACGCTTTCTTTTCCAAGGAGAAACATTTAAAAAATTTTTACACTCTTTATATTTATACTTTATAAATCTTTGCCGATGGTTCTACAAATACAGAATTTTGCCCGATACTGATCAGAAATCAATCGGGGGGCCTTTTGAAATATTTATTAGAAAGATTTTAACACAAAATAAAAGCCTGTTTCTTTTAAAATCAAGATTACAATCATAAACTAAGTGTACAGTATGTCGACACAGCTGTGTACTCTTAGGTGCGTGCGTGCGTGCGTGCGTGCGTTGGTTAGCACCGTTGCCTCACAGTAAATCAGGTCCTGGGTTTGAGCCCGGGCCGTCCCAGGTCTTTTCCGTGCAGAGTTTGCGTGTTCTCCCTGTGGTTTGTGTGGGTTTCCTCCGGGTGCTCCGGTTTCCTCCCACCACCAAAGGTTAATACTCTTGTCGGTGTCCCTGACCGAGGTACTGGCAGAAGAGCCGGAGTTGGTTCCCTGGCGCTGTGCTGCGGCTGCCCACTGCTCCTAGGCACAGGATGGCTCAAACGCAGAGGATAGCTCATTTTCCCCAGAGGGATTAATAAAGTATAAAAAAATAATAATAAAACCAGGGGGACTTGCATGCTGCCGGTCCGAAACAAAATCAGAAGTCCGACATTACGAGTACGCCCCAGCTGCTTCAGAAGTCATTTAAATGTCCTCCCCGGGCCACTGTAGCGGCCAGGAAAACTCAATCACCCCTCCTGTCTGCCACCACGGGGGAAGGGAAGGGCAACTACGCAAACGAGATTACCCGCAAACGAAACTTAATAGCTAAGAGCATTAAAAGCCGGTTGTTGCTCGCTCGGCTGCCAACGGCGAATAAATGATTTTGGCAGCGTCTCCGGACAGGGAAATCGATACCAGAGGGGTTTTCTCAGTGGCGTCAGGCTTCTGTACGCATGTTAACATGGGAAGTGTTTTCCCTCACACTTCTGGGCACAATTACCACTCGCCGCCAGGGCGCCCTAACCCCCCCCCTCCCCATCCCCCAAACCCCATCCCAGTCCAAAGCCTTTCCCTCTCAATCCGGACAGCAAGGCTTTTATTTTGATAGGTCAGAGATGGGATTGGGATTCAGCCGAAGCGAAGCCCGACCCTGTGTGTTCTTTTTGGGGTGGGGGACGCCCGCTAATCTTTGATGCTCATGAAGCGGCAGTTTTAAAATTAATTTTTATTTTTCAACAGTCCGCCCCTGGCTTCCGCGACTGCCCTTATCAAGGGTTCTTCTCAAAGGGAGGAGGAGGTGGAGGGACGGGGGGGAGTGGAGGTGGAATTGAGGGGTTAGTCCTCAGCCATAGTAACCCGGTGAAAAGGCAGCGCAGATGTAATTTGTCCTCAATGGCTGTTTGGGAAGAGTAATTGTGGTGACATTGGCGGGTCGATAGTATGGATTTTTTGTTTGGAGTGCCCTGTGTGTGTGGTGCTAAGGGGAGGCCAGGAAATATAACACCGCTGCTCAAATACAATAAAAATGGATCGAGGGCGTGGCGGATGTTTGCAGAGCTGGTAGCCGTCGCTTGGCCGTGGATGTCATACTGTAGGTGCCGTGGTTATCAAGCACGACCCTGTCGCCCGCCGCTATTAACGCCAGGATCTGTGAGCTTCCAGGTCTCTAAGTAGCTTTAACGTCTGGAACGAACAAGCAGTGTAGACAGGCGTCAATGCGTTTATACAGATACATTCAATGTCAGAATTGGCATCAGAAGCTAATGCCCTCACCCAAAACCCCGCGTACAAAACAATGACGGATTTGAGATCTTGTCATCTCCGGCAGACTCGGGCTTGTTTTCCCATTTTGGTTGGACATTGTGAATCCACTTTTGTTCTGTTTACTTGTCTCACTTTTCCTCATTCGTGAGCAGTTACAATTTGCTTGATCGCCCCGAAATGGCCAATGTTTCCTCCCATCTCAAATATAAAAATGCGAGAAAGAAATTTCCTTTTTTCCCCTAACTGGTGATCCGACTTGGGGAAGCAAGTTGAAATAATCATGACGGCGTGTTGACTAAGATTGCCGTCAAAGTATTGTGAGAGAAAAATGCTTACGATCGTTTATTTTGAATGAGGACAAAGGCCTCTACCTCCAGAGGGGGAGTTTTTTAAAACATTGTCTCTGTTTTCCCAGGGACCCCCCAACTTTATGTAAAGAGAAATGTTCTCTCTCTCTACAATGTCAATTCTAACATGGACGAACCAGATCACATTTGGCCCTGTTTCCCTTGTATGGAGATGAAGAATAACCCCAGGGGAGCCTGGCGGTGCATTGTAAGGGTTTGGTTTCCGCGTCTGCCAGGTCATTTACAAGTTCCTGTGAATTGACTGTTTGAGGTTGGTTGGAGACAGTTGAGGGACACAGACTTCTGACCCAAGGCACACCCTCTGTTGTTGTATAGAGCCCTCTTGATCAGAAATAAGATTGGAGTGATCAGAAAACTGCTTTGGAGCAGTACTGAATCTCTCTCTTTATTCTGCGGAATAAATCATCTTGAATGTTCTCAGTTTTTGTTTTCTTGTAGCGGGCAGATTAACCGCACCGATCATTGCAGAAGAATTTCTTCCACAGTATCTACTTGGAAATTGTATGACAATACATAATGTTTTAATGCCTAAAGCTGAACCTTGGATTCAAGAAAAAACTCAAAAAAGCTCAAAAATGAAGTTTGAAATACACAATACGTTTGTATTGATAAGTAGGATTATTCATTAGTTTACCAAAATAGAATTGGCTTATCAATTCATTGTGTTTGTCAATTATTCACAAATAGCTTTTAACTGATTTCCGCTCAAAGGGATGACTCCCCGTTTGATAAAATATCATCTGTATTTCAGAGCTTTACTATTCTCTCATCAGCTTTTTATTGAAAATGATTTTCGTTTTGTGTTCTCGACAGTTAGTTACCGCACAAGACCTTTCGCGACGAAAACATTTGAACGGTTTAAATCTTTAAACTACCTTTTCCGACGTGACTTGACGACTAGGGACAAAGTTGGATCCCGAGGCTATGGACCAGTTGAGAACCGTTGGTTTTCGACTGGATCTGCTGTATATGGTTGGCCGGACTGACCCCTATCTCCTTTAATCCTCCAGCAGCAGCAGCGGGGGGCCAACAGCCCTGGGGGGGCGGGGGGGGGGGGGTCTGGATGGCGTGGACGTCCCAGTTCCAGTCAACTCTAACTGGATCAGGCAATGGTGTGTGAGCACGACGTGCTTTGTCCACCCTGAGAAACGTAATGAGGGAGAAGGAAAAGGGTTATGACACACTGGAGGGACATGCCGTGTCCGCCTGACATTAGATTTAGCCACATGCGTCTGGGAGCTGGTCATACGTGTACGCCCAGACAGACACCGTCTCTCTCGTGGACACACACACACACACACACTCACACACACACACACACACACACACTCACACATACAGTCAAACAGGCAGTTTGTATAGACACGGTGGTTATGGTATGGTTTTCTTGAGCTATGGCTGTTTTCACAGTGTGAAACAGAGGTTACCCTGGGCAGTGCCCTTCCTGTTTCACTCGGTTGATGTCCACCTCGGATGACTGGCAGTACTACCTTTCCGTCTCCGTGGCGTCTGTACTGTGGGGGGCGGTGTCAAACACACATGCTACACATACACACACACACACACACACACACACACCCACCCACATTAGCCTCCTGTTCCAGGCATCTGCTCGCCACTACAGCGACGACAAACAAACAGGGCCGAACACGACTTAATGGAATGCCACCTCGCCAACCGCGGCCAGGGCCGGTCCCGTCATTGTCACCCCATGTCTCAGATCCCATCAGCTCCGGTTTCCCTCCAAAGTGCTGCTCTTTGGTTTAGAACCATTAACGGAGTCAACGGACCACGTTCTGACACCCGGCCGCGGCCCTGACGTAAGCCAGCGCGACACCTGACGTGGGGAAAAGGTCACGCGGCTCGTCAGGGAGACAGGGGTGCCTCGGACGGGGGATCGCGAGGACTCAAAATGGATGCCTCCCGACGGCGATGATGGGCACATGGCTGGAGCATGGCCTTCTGGGAGCGGTGGGAGGGGTGGGCGTCGTGCAGGGAACTGTCCCTTCCGGTTCCTCCGGCCCCGTGACGAGCGGTGTCCTCGCTGATTTCGGACGACGAGGCTCACGCTAAGTAGGCAAATCAGACACAGTTATGTCCCAACGGTTTATGCCGTGTATGCATCCAAGTTCCTTAAATTATCATAAAAGAAGACCCCAACGAGATGAATCTTCACCCAAACCACCAATGGCGGACAATTCCAGGTTAAAAAAGTAAAAGTCCTTCCATGTGTCCGCTCCGACCACAATCCGATCCGGCTGGTTTTTGCACCTTGCACTCCTGCTAGTTAACCAAAAAAAGATGGCTGACTACAAGAAAAAACACTGGGGGGAAGAACCTCTGGATGCTGAACCTGGATCGTCCACCACAGCAACCGATGAGGAAATCTTGAGCCAGAGTGAATCCTCCTGAATGTAACTGCTTTTAGGCTTACTGAATGTCCGTAATGCAAGCAGCGAGGCGGGGTCGGCAAAACAACAGCAAAAGGCCGGCCAGGCGGCGATGGAGCTCGAGAGCGAAAGAGCGAGAGGGAGGTGGAGAAACAGGGCGAAGGTGGCGAGAGAAAGAGGAGAGATAGAAAGAGAGTCCCGCGGGCCCCATTAGCGGCAGTTGTGAGGGCCCTGTGACATCTGACTGGATCAGTGTTCTTCACACAGAGGCTCTCCTCTCATCCACTCTTCCGGCGGGAGTCAATAACCACATCACCCACACACAAACACATGCACGGGCCTCCGGAGTACCCGCCAGATTAGTCCATTTAGAGTGGGTTTGATCCCTCGATGACCAGGCTTTACAAAAGGAGATTTCCTTTCAAAGAAGGGAACAAATGGCTTTTCGGAGGTACATCACTTGAGGACCGGAGATTTCTGGTTCCGGTTCACGAATGCCTCAATATTTTCGGGGGCGGCGGAGGGGCAAGACGACGCTCCCCCCCCGACGGCTTCGCCGCTGTCGATGTCTCAGGGTGGCACCGGCCGGGGCGAAACTTTGAAAGTCAAGCGGTCTTTTATCCCTCGCCGCTCTGACCTTTCTGCTAGGCTGCCCTGTATTCACTGGCTGTCAGTGTGAGTTTGTCAGGAGCCATCCGTCTCTGTCCACCTCCGCCCCCCTCCCCCAAATCCCTGACGACCCATTAGCCGACAGGATCCGGGGATCGTGGCGAGGCAGAGCCCTGTGGGGGCCTCTCCAAACCCCCCCCCCCCACCTCCATGCGTCTACCCCTATCTCTCCCCGCCCACCCCCGCAACTCATCCAGGTAACCCCCCTGGAGAAGAACAACAGAGCTAGTTGATATATATATATATATATATATATATATATATATATATATATATCATAGCAAAAAGCATCAACACAGCACTCCTGGCTGACTAGGGGCCCAGGGGAGAGTCAGAGAGGCTTGATAGCTGCTGGGAGACAGAGGGAGAGCTGGTGGCGTTGCTTCGGGGAGGAAAGCGCTGCTGTTACCCGCCTGCTCCGCTCTGCGCTTCCACCGACCTAGGGGGCAGTAAAAAAAATAAAAGGGGGGGGGGGGGGGTTGGTTAAAAAAAGACGATTCACGCTGTTTTGCCAGTACGTTCCGTAGAGTAACGTGACGCCTTCTGCTGTTCATTTTTCTCATTTAATGTCACGGGATGATGTAAAAGGTCGTTGCGCCTCACTTCGGCGAAGATTATGAGCGGAGGGGACGGCTCGAGGAGGGACGCGATTACTGGATACGATAAGGAGAGGGGCGTCGGCGAGCGAGCGAGCGAGGGAGGGAGGGAGGAGGAAAAAGGGATGTTTTTGGAGGAGGAAGGGAAGGAGGAGGAGAAATAGACAAAGGAAAAAGGAGAAGAAGGGAGGAGGGAGGAACATGTGATTAATGGATGGACGGCGGAGGGGAGGTTGAGGCAGACCGGGGGAGAGCGGAGTGACAGTAATAAAGTGAACCTGACTCCCATTCATCTCCCTCAGCCCGTCTCTGCTCTGACTGCTGGGGTTGTACACACACACTAATGCCACACTCGGCATGCGGGCCGGGGAGGGGGAGGGAGGGGGCCACACACCGCTTTCGGCTGTTACGCCAACGGCCAACACCGGCCACCGACGAAACAAACAAGCACCTTCGCTCAGACCCCGCCGCCGCCGTCGGCCGGGCCGCGGCCGGCTCCATCAGTCATCGGCCGCGACGGCTGTCTGAAAGATCAACACCACCTCATCGCTTTTCATTTCCTCTCGCGCGGGGAGGAGCGGTGTTGTCGTGAGAACGGGTCGACGCGTGGCCAACTCTGGTCGTCCTCCCTGGGAAGTCACAGAAAGCTGATTGTGGGAGCGTCCCACCCCCTTATCCTAAGGATGAAAACCAGAAGAATGGAGCCCTGAGACGTGAGGTGGAGCACAGGTCTAAAAATAAAAACCCAGAAATCTCGGACCCTTTCTCACTTCATGGGACTCCAGAGTTTTGAATCGTTATATTCGTTGTGTTTTCCAGCCCCAATCGCACAACGTTTCCCCTGCTTTGGGAGCGTTTTTCCCCCTGACTAAATCTTTCAGCAGCAGTATTAAACTGACTACGCCGTCCCAAACGTGGCCTCATGAACCTGTCCCGGGCTGTTTGGGGTCAATGTTTTTTTACACCGATTCCACACCAGGGGGGGAAACCTCACCTTCTGCTAATAATAGGTTTATGTCAGGGCTGTTACCTCTGGTTGTAACACTTTACCTTCCTGCTGTAATTATAGAGGAAAGACGCGTCTTCGTTTCCACCGCTGGACGGTTGTGCGTTGCGTTGCCTCTACGACCTCCCAGGTCCAGTCCGGAGCCCTCCCCACTGACCTCTCCCACATCAACCTCCAAACCGACCAAGCTGTGTGGCCTTGAGTTGCCCAGGTGCAGGTAACAAATAACAACAATAAGCTCAACCCTCAAATATCTTCCATCCACGGCATTTCAACACCAAAACAAAATAAAAACGTGCGGCCAAATTGCCTTAAATCACTTTGGCAGTGACTTGATGAAGGACCCTCTCCGTGTTATTCCAATCATTAGCCGTTTTAATTGCTCCCGGGTATAATGAACACATTACTAATTGATAAGGAGACCGGTGAACACCGTTAGCCCACCCCCCAGCCCCACCTGCACGGGGTAAATCTGTCTTCATATCGCCCGCACAACTTTTGCCCGCTGCAGACAATAGATTAAACAATGAATGAATGATTTATTAGCCATCGTTGTCATGCTATTTAGATGGATGGGTGTACACGCGGCGTGACCTCACTTCCTTGTTCTTTGCCTTGTATTCGGGGGGGAGGGGAGGGCGGGGGGCGGGGGCGGGCGGTAGCGAGGGGGGTTGGCGGGCGGACCCGGGGAGAGCGCTGACGGGGCGGGGCGGGGCGGGTCAGGCACTCGGGCCGGCCACTGACAGGACCCCGCCACTTGATCAATGATCCCTGGGTTTCGATATTGTGCTCGGCCTGCCGGGCAGCTGCATCTGCACCTCAAATAGATACGGGAGAGGAAGGGGGCGGTGAAGGAAGGAAAGCGCGCGTGTGTGTGTGTGTGTGTGTGTGCGTGTGTGTGTGTGTGTGTGTGTGTGTGTGTGTGTGCGCGTGTGTGTGTGTGTATGTGTGTTTGTGTGTGTGTGTGTGTGTGTGGGGGGGGGGGGTGTAAGGGGAGAAGAAAAAAAACAACACAAAGTAACTACCTTTACTCTCTTCAACCTCACCTTCCCCCCCCCCTCTCCCTCTCTCTCTCTCTCTCTTTCCCTCCCTGTTCTTCTCTTCCTCGCTCACCCCGCTCTCAAATGGGTTATTCCGGCGATGGCCCTGACAGGCCATGGTTTGGATTTTGATTTATGTTCCTGTGAAGCTCAAATCAAAGATTCCATCTACTGCTGCTTTATGGCAGGTGGGATGATGAATGGCGCAGTCTCTCGGTCAAACCAAGCTGCTGTGTCTTTGCCCCACATTTTAATTGCTAAAGTAGCCAGTCATCGCTCAGCCCTCCTATCCTCTCTCTCTCTCTCTCTCTCTCTCTCTCCCCTCGCCTCCCAGCCTCATCCTCCGCTCCCTTCCTGCAACCCATTGTCTCTCACCCTCGTTCGTCCACTCAACTTGGAGAACACACTGCTATCTGACACGCTCTCTCTCTCTCTCTCTCTCTCTCTCTCTCTCTCTCTCTCTCGCTCTCTGGATCTCCACTTGCGTGATTTTGAACAGTGAACAGCGGTGCGACAAGGAGGTAATCCACTCAGTTTGTAGATGGGAAAGTCCGGGTTGCTTGATTCTTTGGGTGTTTTTTTCTCATGTTTATTTTATTAAACTCATTTAATCTCTCTCTCTCTCCATCCCTCCCCCCCCCCCGTGCATATAATAGCCATGACTCAAAGTGATTTCCCATGATAAAACTTCAACTCCAGCATGCTAATGCTCGGATGTCAAAAAAATAATAATAATAACACTCCAACCTTGGTTTTGGTAAACTATCTGGATATCGAAGCTGCACATTCTAACATCCGCCCCTTTGTATTTGGAGAGGGGTCTGTCTTTTCTTCTTTCCTTTCACCCAGCCTACATTATTTCACACCACCGGCGTGTATGATATACAGCGAACAGCTCTGATGAGGGGGAAAATTCATTCCCGCATCAACATAAAAAGCCACTTTATTTAGAGGAGGAATGTGTAGATGTCAGGCTCTGATAGAGTTTATGTTTTCCCGCTATTTTTCAAAAGTAAACACATTCCGCGGTACATGACATTACTAAGTAGGTTAAGTATGGCCGCGGGCCGCCATCCATCAGCGCAGAATGAAGCGAACATATTCCGCTTGATGAGAGGTGAAAGTTTTCCACTGTGCCACAATGACATTTAATTTTTCACGTCTCCGGCGCGTTCCTGGGATGAATTTTGGCAGACCTGGTGCAATTTAGCTGCTTGGCAGTTTGAAATTGGGCGATGAATCACAACACGGATTCAATGGGAGCCAGTCAGTGTATAATATTTTCTCTGTGTCAGAATGGGGCGAGCGGGAGAAAGGGAGAGGGAGAGAGAGGGAGAGAGAGAGAGGAGAGAAAGAGAGAGAGGGAGAGAGAGAGGGAGGGAGAGAGAGAGGGGGAAAGAGTGAGCTTTCTCCAATCATCTAGCCCACTATCCCCCCCCCCCCCCTCCGCTCTGTGTGTGGTGGTGAGTGTCTGGCGGTCTTTAAGGTCCGCGGTTGGATATTTTGACAAAGAGCGCTGGAGAAAGAAATCAATAAAGTCAGGACTTTGCCAGTCGCCGAGCGGCGCAGAGAATGCAAAGCTCCTCGGGAACCTCTCGACACACTCAAAACGAACAACCAATAGACTGACACCGGCTCTGACACAAGCCATTTATTAGCCTGGCAGCGGAATATGGTGGATTGCACAACTGATGGTGTGTGTCTGGGAGGACTGCGCACCTGAGGAGGATGCGTGACAGGCCGGGCTCTGGAAAACGCACAGGACGCGCTAAGTGTGTGCCATCAGAGTTTTCAGGCCCACACCGTTCTCGAGCCGTTTAGTGAATAATAGGTTCAAACAAGTTGCTATTTTAGATATAGATATACAGTATATAGACATACATAACCTGCTTTATAATGCTGCGGATAACCCAGTATTAGGAGAACTGTCCTAACATGCTAACTGAAGGCTGAGACATAACAATTTAATATAATGTAATATAATATTATATTATATAATATTATATTATATTATATTATATTATGTAATATTATATAATATTATAGTTAACTGATGATGAACTATAATTCTCTAAAAATCTACATCAACATTATCTAAACATCACTACCAGGTATTTAATGAACAATTCAGCAATCATAAGCAAATTGATTTTGCACTTTTATCGTAAACTGTGGTACTTACTCTTACATTTTAGTTTTCTGTTCATCTGTTTAATTGTACATTGTGAGTACATCTATGTATGTATGTCACCAGGTCACCCTTGCAAAAGAGATGGGAATTTATCTGTATACATAATGGAAGGAATATAATAATAAAATAATAATTTTAATGTATGTATGTATAATATATATTATTATTGTTGTAATGTTGTAATTTGATATATAATCCATCTATCTATCTATCCATGTATCCATGTATCCATCTATCCATTCACCTGTCTGTCTGTCTGTCTGTCTGTCTGTCTGTCTGTCTGTCTGTCTGAAATGAATGAACATAAAAATATAATAATAATAAAATGCAAACAGATAAATGACAATGCATGACCTTAATTGGAATAAACAAGTCTTGTGTCACCTTTGCAGCTCTCTTCTGCTTCACCCTGGGCTTCACAATGACAAGTCCCCCCACGGCCCCACCCCGCTGAAGGATCTCAGAGAGTGAGCCCAGAGGTAGTGCTGAACAACTGTGCAGTATTGTGTTATTATCTCTACAGGTGCGCTTCACACGGGGCCTCCGATCGCCCCAACTCCACTGAACTGCCAGCCCTATCGCAGGCAGCTGGCGACCCATCACTTAGGGATGCTGGCCTGTGTGCCAAGTGCACTGATGCCCCCCGCAACCCCAATTCCAACCCCATCTTAGGTGTGAGGGCCTCCACTTGGACCGTATGAAATCACATTAGCCTAAAAGGAAGGCAAATGAAAGGACAGTGCCGTGGAATGGCCATAGACCACTGACAAAGCCATTTGGGTTTGGTCGGAACGACTGGAAAGGGGAGCGGGGAGGAAGAGGGAGGAAGAGGGGAAAGTTCCCCTCTTGACAATGTGGACCGCTTCTTTGTTGGGGACAGGGTCCTCTTTAAATGTCAACGGGAACGATCAAGCCCCCGCCACCACACACTCACACACTCATACTCCCCGCCAGCACTAATCTCTCTCCTTTCACCCTCACCGTGATGTTGCCTCTCACCTAAATTAGCCATGAATGTGAATATCCACACCTCAGAACGCGCCATTCTGTAAAAAAAAAATGCTTTTTTTTTTTTTTGCACAAACTGACTTACTTTGATACTTAAGACGCAGGCATGTCCTTTTCATCCCGGCCTCTCTTTCACACCTTGCATATCGCAGTAGCCTGCTTTTTTTTTCTGACATAGACCTGGAAAATTTAAAGTGAAACCCTTTTGTGTGTGCATGTCTCTCCGGCACTCTCTCCGGCAATGAGTATCCATGAGTGTGTGTGTGTGTGTGTGTGTGTGTGTGTGTGTGTGTGTGTGTGTGTGTGTGTGTGTGTGTGTGTGAGCGTCCGGTGGTGAGGATGATTCAATGTGCCATTCCGTTGTTTGAGGACAACCTTCACAGACACACTCGTCATGGCAAAAGATGTTGTCATCCGCCGCTGCATTGTTGGCGTAAGTGATGTCTCCAATCAGCGTCAGCCACGTGGAGGCTCAACCCTCCCTCTGTCACTCTCCTCCGCCTTCAACTCTGATTGCTCAAATTGCCCCGTCGCCCGTCTGCTTGGGCGATTGTTCCAGCCCTCGATCTCGCCTGTCTTTCGAGTGAGGGGAGCTACTTTTTGCGGAGGGGTGCGAATAGTGGGTATTTATGAATATTTATCGAGTACAAATATAAATATTTTTGATTGTTTTCTTGAAGAAAAAAAAACAAAACGCTGGGAATTAACGGCGAGTCAGATCCGAACCGTGGCGCTCGGCTAGAAAGACGAGAAACTGAAACACGTGCAGTCTCTACAGAGACAGGTCTTCATATTCTTAAATTTCATTCTCTTTCTTCTTAAAAATGCCACTTAGACCCTAGACTTTCACAGTTTTACAGTTAGGGGTGCGATGAGGTGGCATCAGGCACGTGCGTTTCACTTGCCCACTGACTGCAGCGGAGCAGGGAGCCTAAGAGGGAATGAGTCGACATAAGAGGTAGAACGGGTGGAGAACGTTCCTTCTCCGGAGGCGGAGAGTGTAGGACAGGTTGGAAGTGATCACGCTGATTTAATAACATTGGGTGAGGGTTATTATCCGGTATTTTCCCCTTCTTTCCCGCCGTCCTCACGGTGTTTTATTTTCCCATCAATATCCCCATATACCTTTTTAAAAAAAGAAAAAAAAGGTTGGTGACATCTCCGTGAGATCTACTCCGTCGACCTCTGCGCGATCCGCTGTGTGTCCCTGCTCCCCGTTTCTCAAAACAAGACCAATAATAACAGTGTGTTTTTATTGTATATGTATTAATTGTCATTGAATAAAACACTGTGCGTAACCGTGCGTAACTGGGACACTTTCTCTGAGAGCCGGGGAAAAAAAAAGGAACCGATTCAGATTGTACGTCCGTTGCCGACATATTGTCCAAGCGATCGCATCTACACTGGATCGTCTGTCCCTTGCCACATGTATCCCGGCTTTGTCATGGCATGTGTGAAAAGGCGCAAGACGGAAAAGTTCCCAGTAATTTATGATTCCTTCATAGCAAACAGCTCTTTTAAACGGCTCAGTAGTCGGGAGTCACTCCGACAAAAAAGTGGGTGAGCGAGTTAAAATTTGACTCAAACAGTGATCTGAGAATAGTTACCGAGGACAAAGGCCAAGGCGTTTGGCAGAATTCCTATTGAATGTGACTGTTATACACTCTGCATACCACCAAGATAAATCATTTTGACGGAATTAAATGATTCTTGTGAGAGTTCCATTCACAACTCGGATCGGACTCACGACTCTTCTGACTTTTGTCCAACACGCGTTACACCAACTGGATTGAATGAAAGAGTCAGAAAATGGAACGACTCAATCGACTGAGTGACTCATCAAGAACCGAATCTCAAAAAAAATTGTCAAACCTTACATTACTACAAACAGTCCTCACTTCCAGAGTGAAACTTGTTCTGCTGAACACAGAGCTGCTCTGGCGTCCAGACTTTCAATTTTGATCTTGCGACACGGTGGTGGACAAACACCGGTTTGGAGCAACTGACGTCCTGACAAAGATGCCGTAACAAAGAGACGGGACAGAGGCAGAGCAAAAGTCCGAAAGGACACCTCGAGTGTGAGAGTGAAAAGTGTCGACACGTAAACATCGGAAGCGTTGCCTTACTGTACGTTGGTAGAATGGGCGGCGATCGCCAATAAAACGTGTCTTACACTTCCATTCGATATGCGGCTAAGCGTAATTGGCATTCCAAATATATTCATGGAGAAAGAGCGGGAGAAACATCACAGTTGTGCACTCACTGTATGCTGTTTTGTATCTCTGTATAGGTGACTACTCCATTAGAGCTGTCTCCAGCCGTTATAATGGAACCAGTGAAGGCTTTTGGCAGGCCCATTACAGCGCTAGTTGTTCCGCACCCCCCCTCCCCAAAATATCTCTTCTCATTACCTGATCGACCTGTTAGCAGGGCATTCGTTACCAAAAGCTGAGACGGGCTCCCTGCAGAGTACTTCAGATAGATTTCGCATTTTAGATCAGAGCAAAGTGGAGTCAACTTCGATTGGAGGAGACATCGGAGGAGTTCTTCAGGGCAAACCAGCTGTGACTGGGCTGATGTGTAGCTGTCACTGTGCTGTGACATGATGTAATATGAAATGATATTGAACAACGCTGGTTTGGCACTAAATTGTTAGCAGGGCTTCTGGTCTGACAGCAGCCAGTTTATGGCTTTAATCCCAAGGTCTTTTAAACCTTGCTTGACATAAATTGAGTTTGGCTTCTTGAGAGGGGTGGGGGGCGAGGGGAGAAAAGGAGGAAATGCCGAGAAATCACTTTCCATTTTCTCGCTTTCTTTAGTTTGTTTTTAACTGGAAAGGTTGTTTGTTCTGTTTTTTGTTTTTTGTTTTCTTTTACATCAAGGAGGTGACGTTTTCTCCCGGGCCGGGGCAATAACATCGATGTGATGTGGCGTAATCAGGATTTGCAGTTGGTTCTTGACTCATTGGCAGCGAGCAATAAGGGTCTGCGGTATCTCAAGAAACCGTGAGTTGGCCTCGGGCTGTGGCCCTCCGGGGTAATCCGGGGTAGTCACACCGTAGGATCGTAGCTGTCGTCAATATGTCCGTGTGATGAAAGACTCAGATCTGTTCCTGTACGATCCCGATCGTCCAGCTCATGATTCAATCCAACGTGTTTGATTTTTGTCAGGGCCGGTCCGTCCATACTCATTTGGGTGTATCCTTTCATTGTCATTCACGTTAGCTTCGGTTTCCACGCGTCCGTGGCAGGCGTCCAGGCCTCCGGGTGTACAACCTGAAGGGCGCGCCGGCCCCGGGGAGCAGGGAGGGTCATTTTTGGTCTCATTGTTGGGACATTGACATCAGCTGCTGATGCGTGATAAATCCCCAATGTAAAGCGTCAATGAAACCCCCGGAACATGGGTCTGAGGGACCCTTTACTATGACTAATGCCCCGACTGACAGCGAAAGATAAGACTCATCCTTCAACTCAGCTGAGCCCATTTCTCAGCAATAATGTTCATAATGGAGTGCTCGGAGGTGGTTATTGTGTGAATAATTTAAACAGTGATTTAGGTTATTGGGCGCTGAGGTCAAACGCACCTTACCGAGATCCAGGAGAGATACAGCATGGCTCGGATTTTTGACAGGCACCTAACTCGGGACTGTTTTTTTTTGTTTTGGAGTTTTTTTTCATCTTTTTGGGAGTTGTTGTTTTTGTTTTTTTCCCCAACTTTAGACGCAAGACGGGTGGCGATGACCGAGAGGCAACGACTTGGTGTGTTGCTTAATTGGATGTTCCGGAGACATCTGTTTTTAAAGGGAAACTGCAACTCTGGCACATTAATTCAGTTTGTAATGAATGACTGAATGTCAAAGCAGGCCGTGAAATCACCAAGAGGAAAGCGCGTGTGTGTGTGTGTGTGTGTGCAACACAGTGATGCTTTTCCATCTGTTTGGCAAAACATTCTCCTCCAACACCGGCACTATTGTCGGGCACGAGCCAGAATGAGGAGGGTTTCAAGATGGGCTAACGCTGATTGGAATGCCTTTTAAGTGTAAAACAAAAAAAAAAGAAACAAAGATGGAGTGGACATTACGCCTCTGAATCTTAGTTAGGGAAACTTCAGAAGTGCGTGGCAGAGTCATTAATCTCATGATATGGCGGACGGAGAAACCGATACAGAAACTGAGTCTCGGGGCTGCTGTACACCGTGAGGCACGGTGTAGAGATATCCGGCGAGCAGCCCATGTCGCCCGCGCATATGCCTGTGTGGATGGAGGAAAAAAAACAATGGAATACGTTATCGCTTGCATTGTTCTAGCGGCGGGGCAAGGCATTCGCAAGGAATCAGGAAATGAGCACGGAGCCGCCTAGAGCTTTCCCCGTGTGAGAGACTGACTGGGATCCGAGGGGATCACTTGGCACCTGGAGTGACAGGCTGCCATCAGTGCGTTAAGATGCTAATATGAATTCTGATCACCCCGTCGTACAGGATACCGCGATACTCCACACATGGCAAAGTCAAGGGGCACACCATATCAAGCCCTGGCTAATAGAGTTGGCGGTGGCGGTGGGAGCCGGATTCCGCCCCGATTTCGCATCTTCCCCTGAGTGGCAGTGGCGCACCACGTGCTTTAGAAGCTATTAAATCATAAGCGCTGCCCTCAGATCTCAAAACCGTGTAAGAAATGTCTCTGACTAAAAATCCCACACTTCAAACTGCCGCGGTCCTTCAGTCTTTCACGCCTCCCTAAGCCCGGGAGGATCAAGGGGCTAATTGGCGACAGGGAGGGGAAAGACTGAAGGAAATTCACATCTTCTGTTTTTTTTCCCTTAGGTGTGAATTTGTGCAGATTATTTGGAGGACACCCGTGTCTTTCAGCGATAAGATCGAGAGTCGTCCCTCGAAAAGCCTGGAAGAGCCTTCCTCGAGTTTGCCGCAGGTTCGGTCAAGTCAGGCAAATGTGAATCAAATTATGATCTTTCTGGTCACAACTTATTATTATTGAAAATATAACCTATTACCTATTAAAAAACATCAGGGTAATAGTATGGTAATAGCACTAATAATTTTTAACTTTTAAATAACATTTTTATTTTTTTTTTATTAAACCCTAATCATTTTTATCATTATTATTCTCCTTGGCATTCCTCGGGTTTAAAGTGTCTGGAACAGAAGAACTGCTGGACCCACCGAAACGGCCGAGGTTTTATTTGAACCGGGAAGCCAGACATCTTCTGATTCAAGTTTCACCCATATCGATCGACATACGGAATTAGTGAAAAACGGACCAACCTTTGTGACATCATCATCCAATTCCTAATAAATGTGCAGGTGGCTCCGAAGGTCCATTCGCGTCATGCAAGCTGCGTAGTGTAGACTCCATGGCTCTGTAGTGGTTACAAACTGTGTGTGTAGGTGTCTGTGTATCGTCTTACCTGCTTGACGTCGGCGCTTTTCGATTGATATTTTATCTCTTCTGCTCTTTTTGTAAATTAAGGCATTCTGTTTGCATCTGTGTTAGACGCGGCATTGTGTCCCCCCCCTTACTTTGTGGGATTTGAGTCCATGACGCGTTTCATGGACTCGAAACGCGTCTGAAAATTAGGACCCGGAAAAGTATAAATAATCACAGAAAGTCGTAGCCCCGTCATTACTTCACTCCATCATCATCGGCCGACACGGCACCAAACCGTCACATGTCCTGAGAGTGCAGCCCTCTTTCCACAGACCACACGGTGAGTTATAACACTGAGAAGTTCTGGTTTGCAGGTAAATATGCACGGCAGTTTTAAAAACAGGAGGTTTGCCCGGTGTGGACTACATAGTGGTTGCTCCGCGAGACGAGTAACCGGGAGACGACAGACCAGCGGGAGCCCACTCTGTATACGGTGCTGCATTTCAGAGAACCGGGGAAACTGTAATACCTACCAAACATGACTAAACTGGACCCTGTGTATTGCTGCCTGCAGCTATATTTATCATTATTATCATTATTATTATTATTATTATTATTTTTTTTTTTTTTGTATTATTATGATAAGCTGATACAGTAACATCCCATTGTGCCAGGATCAATTAAAAGAAACAATGACGATTTGGGCAACTATACACTTAAGTCAGCCCCCTCCGCCACTGTCCCTCCACCTCTCCTCCACATCCCCGTCCCCGGCGGATTGTCTCCTCACCCGGGAGGAGTGATGATACTGTCTCCTCCGCTCACGCTCCCGTCCCTCCCCTCCCCTCCCGCCTGACGTCTCGACACGGGGGAAAAGGATGTTCCTGTCTGTCTCGTCACATCACCCGCCCCGTCCCGACTCAGATCCGACACTCTGTGATGCTTCTCTTTTAAAAAGCTGCCCGTCCATCACAGCCATCCCGCTTGTTCTTCTTCGTCTTCTTCTTTATGTTACGCTCCCCCACCTGCGAGGGGGAAGTGGGGAAAAAGAGAGGAGTCAGCCTTCTGCCAAAAAAAAACAAAAAAACGCTGGCTGACAACGCCGAGCGTAGACTGATGTGCCGGCGGGGGGGTGGGGTGGGGGGGGGGGGGGTGGAGCAATTTCCATAACAAGGTAACACCTCAATTATGAGTCGCTCAGCGTGAACAAGCTTGGCTCTCGAAAAACTTTTCTTTCTACTTTTTTCGTAAAAAGGCTGTTTTCACGGGGCCTAAGCCGCCAAACTCCTAATGTTTATTATAGGTTTTCCGTGCAACTGGGCTAAAAAAGAAGTTTGAATACCGCTGTGGTAAGCGTAGCAATCGCGTATATTTCGTTTAGTTTTCGGAATATTTGGAACCCTTCCACAATGCTGGAAAATGAAATCTCTCACCTGGACTCTGTATAAATTAAACTGTCAATATAAGGGATATAAATAGATAGGGGTGTAACCATTCATAATCTACCTGAATATTTTAAAAGGCTCTTTATGGCTATGGGGAAGAAGGGGGGGTAAGGGGAGAGGGATGGGTGGGTGGGTGGGTGGGAGGGAGGGAGGGAGGGGCGGAACTTGATCAATTGTCTGAGTGCTGCCCCCACAATCAGATGTGTGCTAATTGAAATTCCGTGAATCCATCTCCAGCACCTAAAGCATGAATCTTGTTGGATGAGAGAGTGGTTCATCATTGTAATTTACACAAAGGAATATATAACACACCTAACATTGCCTTTCCTCACACACACACATATATATATATATATACAGTATTTATATATATATATATATATATATATATATATATATATATATATATATATTTATACACACACACACACACACACAAACACACACACACACACAATGTTGAAGCTTTTAAACGTAAGGCCGATTCAAAAAATTCTGAACTATTTAGGAAAAGGAAGAAAGTGTAAAAGGGATAAGGAGAGGCCTTAAGGTGGAGGGGGTGGAGCCATCTTTTGCCCGCGCTTTGCTATTTTCAGTGCGCGACGGCTAATGAATGGGGATCTGGAAAAGGTTTTCTCTGCAGCGTTACAATGAGAAATGATAAGAGATTATTTTAGAATGAAGATCAATGGGAGCATCTGAAGCGGTATGAGTGGAAGAAGGAGGAGGGGGAGGAGGAGGAGGAGGAGGAGGAGGAGGAGCAGGAGGAGGACAGGCATGTGGCCCTAATGTAAGACTGGTGTAATGTGCGACCCAAGGCCACGGGCGAAGGAGCTTCATCTCACCACTTCCCTTTACCGAGGTGAAAATGACTTTGTGCCATACATAGCTGATTTGGACAAATTAATGACCCCAGTTATTAATAGGCAGGGATGCATATATTAAACACTATGAGTAAAGGTAGCTTTAATTATGCATCCATTATAAAACCTGTTTGACTTCGGTGCCGGATACTATGGTAGGTTTTTGTACATTAATCGCAATGTTGAGAAATGAGGGCAAAGGAAGAAATAACAGTTTTTGTGCTACCGTCTCTTTTCAATTATCAGCCAGGCTTATTAATACAGGCATATATATATATATATATATATATATATATAAATAACAAAAACATTCATTTTACTTCGAACCTGAAACAACCAGTTTATTAAGGAAATTGTCATTTTGCTGTGCTACGCGTACTTTACTTACTAACTTACTTTAAGTTACAGAACAGCCCTGGGCCTTGGGACTTGGTGGGGGGGGGTGCTTTGCCCTTTGCCCCTTGATGTCCATGGTCCCCTTTTTATCAGGCGCGTTTTCTTTGTTTTTAAGCGTGAATGGGCATCAAGATTTTGTTGGAAACAGCTGTGTTATATACGGACGAAAAGAGGGATCCCCAACCTACCAATCTCTGTTTTAGTAGGACGGTTGGAGGGGTGGTGCTGATGGGGGAGCGATTCTCCGGTCAAAATCCAAACATCAATTGTCAACTTTGGATGAAATAGAATAATATAAGCCCAAACAATAGACATATTTAAGCAGGTGCCACTGTGCGGTTTTAGTGGGGGGAAAAAACAATAACTCCTTTCCCGACATTATTTTTGATAATCACGGCAGGAGAATACCGTAAAAACACTCGTGCTTTAATGAGTGGCACATTCCAGAATAAATGACTTTATTTAGCCGCTAGGAAAAAGGAGAAGAGAAAGGCCAGGCTCCGAGCAGGAAGCGGATTTATTTTCTGGGCAAGATATGAATGAGGTACTGGTTCAGAACACGTCCTCATTGGTCAAGTTTAATCAAAGTCTTTATTGGTGGAATTGGTGTAGGAAGTTCGAAGCACGAGTCAATTGATATATATATATATAAATAGATAATCACATGGACTGATAAATATCAACAGCTTATGCTGGAAATCGCATTTTAAAATCTTGTTCCAGGTGCCCTTGTTTTTCACTTTGAGCACCTGCCCCTCTTAAGGTCTTTGCACACGTCTGTTGCAGAATGTCTCAGTGCTCCCCACCCATGGAAGATAACATAAGATAACATAACGCTTTAATAATCCCAGGTGTTGCAGCAGCAAAAGGACGCAAGTCAAGGAAGAGATCAAAAAATAAATATTTAATTGATCTACGTGTACTTCTAAAGAAGTGAACAGGGAGTAGAACAATGTTTTAATGCCCAAAATGGGCAGGAGGCAGTTACGCAGTTACGCTAAAATAAAGTGCATCTAGTCTGTGGCAGCAGTCTGGAGCAATAACATCGAGGATATCTGTATCAGAGATACTGTTTGCGCTACGGTAACGATTTCCCTCACATCCGACTCCAAGGCACTCCACCGACTGAGCGCTGTTCTCATTTCTCACCGCACTTTGGGGCCACCGCACGGTGTAGCAGTTCTCGCCCTACCCTTAGCGCCGTCCAAAGAGAGCGTTGCATTGACAATGGTGTCACCTCTCCTCCCCTGGGGGGTGGGGGCACCGCCGAGTGATTTGTGGTAGGGGAAGACTGATGAACTGCTGTTGCCACCCGGCTTCTTTGCTAGATCAATTCTACATGTGGGAGTGCGCTTTATGAATGATGGAGACCTCCTCAAGCCATCCATACAGCTGCCCAAAGACACGGCCCTAGCCCCCGTAGCAGCGACCGGGCAGGAATAAAGCCATCGCTCTTCCCAGCAGGGCCACGCGGGCATTAGGCAGCCGCACGTCCCCAAACCAGGGAAGTCACCCCAAACTGCAAAGGATGCAAAGCACGTACACCCAGCGCTGGAACACACCAAAGTACAAGTACTGTTGCTGTACTTAAGCACGTCTCTCAAGTATCTGTTCTTACTTGAGTATACTCCGTTTAGGAGACTTACCACTTTTACTCCAGTACATTTCAAAGCAAATATGTAGATTCTCTGCTGCAACATCACGTTACTTTTTAAGCCAGGATAGGAGGGTGGCTCCGTCGTTTTCAGACATGGGTGGATTGGACGCATGTTAGAATGCCTAATGGGAGTATTTAAAAAAAACAACAACTTTAAAACGTGTTTTGGGGGACCTCAGAGACATTAGAGAAATTAACTTGGTGAAAACGAGCATAATAGGTCCACTTTAAGCACATTTAAGTGTGAGCGACCACTTTTATACTTTTAAATTCAGTATAGCATCAGTGTAGTACTTGCACCTTTACAAGAGTCATTCTATGATTCTATCTGTGAGTATGCATGCCCAAAATAAATGAAAACCTAACAACTCAATGTCAATGTGACTCATTCTTCCTCTCACCTTTTCCCCGAACACCAGCCTCGCTATATGACACAAATCAAGTCACGCAGAAATTGACGCCAGATTGGTAAATTGGCTTCCTGTCTCTGGCCCCCGACATGCTTACGAGGGCGGGAGCGTCGACGGCCCCCACGCCCCGCGTCCCGGCGCCGGCCGCCCGGACGTTCGCTCGTGGACGGGGACCCGGGCGGGGAGCGGGGCCAACACCGGAGCTCCGACGGTGTCGACAGATCACTCACAGCGGCTCATCTGAGCGGCTGAATAGCAGGGTGAGTAAGCACGGCGTTGCATACATGTCGTGAGTTCCGCGGCACCCCCTGCCGAGAGATTGAAAGGGAAAAGTAGAACGTAATGAATACTTGAGCGTTCTGGAGGCTATGAGATTGAAGGGACTCTCCTTTTTTTTTTCGTTTTCTTTTCTTGCCGGAGAATAAAAGAGGCGGCAGCGCTCGTGCTTTTTAAACCGCAAACTTGTGCTGGCATCAATGCGAGGCTTGACAGACTTCCTCTTTTATGATAATCCCGGTGCCAGGGTAAAAAGGCAGAAGGGAATAGTAGAGGGCTACACGGAGCACAGAGAGTCCTGTGTACTAATACATGGAGATAAATGCATATTTGCATTTAGCTCGAGGAACTCATGCTGCTCAGAAGTGATTAGCGGAGGAGGTGGAAACTTCAATTCTGGGAGATTCAGGAAGTTTTCTTCTCCTTCCTGTTCAATTAAATCTTGACAACTTCACATTCTGTCCCACTACTCATACCTATCTGCTGCAGCGGAATTGTTAACAGTATATCACCATGAATTTTCACATTTGGGTGGCGTGTGGTAGGCGAAACTGCCACAGGCTATTTTTAGTACATTTTAATTTGTATTTACAATTTCTTTCTTCTATCTTTTGTCTTATTACTTTATTACTTCATCTAATTACCTAATATTTAATTTCCTATTTCTGTCATAATGTAAATTGTTGATGTTGAGCTTTTATTGGAATTTATAATTTCTTATTGATTTATTTTCTTTTTCTTTTTTTTGATTTATTGTATAATGCCGATTATATCAGAGGTGGCTGTACGCCTGTACGCAAGCAACAGGTCAAATCAGCCATCCCCACACGCACACAGGGAGAGCCTCTGCCATGACATGTGTCCGTCTGCTCCCGGCTTGTTACATCTTGCCACTCTGTACATGTCTGCGTCGGAGGGAACCTGAAAAACGGCACTTTGGGTGGCGGGTGGCAGTCGTAACGGCCACTGTAATTTACAAATAAGCAGGTAAGTAAAAAGTAAAATCAAATTAACTCTGGGTTAGCTCTAAGGTAAGTATTAGCTATAATACCTTCAACCAGCATGTCACATTTAGCCGAAAGTTGACTCATATACTTATCAAAATAAAAGATCTTACTTATGAAAATAAACACCTGAATATGAACTTAAATACTGCAAAACTTACAGATGGTGCCATCTAAAAGAAGATACACGCAGGGATGGCAGTGGACCGTCGAGGCTTTGTGACTGCCGTATGCCGACTGATAAACCACTGAGAAACATAACTTCCCGTCTAACTTCTTCTGTGGTCTCGACAGGAAGTACAAAATCTACAGCCCGTAAAACACAGAAGGGGCCGTCCGAAGACGCACAGCAGCCACACAGCAGCCACCAGCAGGTCAATGGGCGGCCACAGCACCAGCCCTCTCCTGACTGGCAGCAGCCACACCCAGGATGTCCAGCG